>NC_139459.1:400922500-401260000 GCF_057233095.1 Heloderma suspectum
TTGTGATCATTTGCACTTGCATAAGAACACCAATAAAAACAATATACAAAAAATGGACCCATTTGTGCAAATTTAAAGATTTAAAAAAGATCCAATTTGCACTAACTAGCATTTGCACAATTCACGGGATGCCCCCGCTCCCCAAAATGTGCAAATCGTTAACAGTGGGGGGGGGGATCTGATACCATCCACTGCCACAGTCCACCACTGCATACTGGAATGGAAATGCTGCAGAGTTTTGTCGGGCTTGAACAGAAGGGAATTCCAATTGTCACCCATCCGTTGTGTCAAGGTTGCTGTCTGAAACTGTTCACTTAGGAAACAGAGCCCTGAGTCAATGGAGATTCAAGTACAAATAGGCACAATGGAGATATTGAATGTGGTTTCCTATTTGTTAAGTGCTGGTGTTCCTTCTGTCATTCTAGCTTGACCATTTCCTGAGAAACCCCCAGTTTTATAACATTTCCATCATGGAAGGAATGCATTTGAATGAGAATGGAGACCTGGCATCTGACTTGGACATTGTGAACTGGGTGGTATTTCCCAATACATCTGTCATTAAAGTGAAATTTGGGCGTCTAGCAAGGTGGGGATCCACAGGCCACAAGTTGACCATTGACCAGGATGCTCTTGTGTGGTCCAAATGGCTCAACAAGGTGGGGGGAAGTTGAATTTCCCAATTCTTTTATTTCTACTTCCTTGTAGAGGTTTCGTACAATTCCTGTGTAGTCCTCATCTCTTTGTGTAATCACAATGAGATCATCCACAGAAGTGATAGTCAAAGTTAAATGTCTATATCTGTTTCTGGTATACAGACATGGATTTGCTTCACCTTGTTTGAAGCCTTGCTCTGTGAGCAATTTATTTGGTTTATCATTCCAGGCTCTTGCCATCTCTTGAATTCCTTTCTTGAATTTGCTAGGGATGTCAGAGAATTCTGCCACGGACTGAAATGGGATCGAATTCCCTTCAGTCCATGCCATGGAATCCTCTGTGGAACGGCACCACGAAGTCCTGCGGAGCCAACTGTCATGCGGCGCTTTTTTTGTCATCCGCACAGAGTCGCGAAATTTTCGTGAATAAAAACGCAAGGTAGTATATTCCGATGATAAATTTGTGAGGTTTTTTTTTAAATGAATTGTGCTCACCGCCTTGTTTGTGAGTGTTCTTCTCAATTGAAATCCTCCATCTCCATTTACTTTCAGCCAAAACACTTCCTCCTCCTCTGGGCTTCCCAAAACAAGGTGCCCTAGGTGTGCCTAAGCGATGCACTCTTGGTTTAAAGCAACGCTCCAAGAATTACGAAGATAAATCCATACTGACGGCCATAATTCTGGTGCCCAGCCATCTCCGTTAGTCTGCATAACTTCCGTAAGAAACGCTATATTTGTAGATATTTACGTATTTTTTTCCCCTGCCCTGAGACGTGCAGTAATTACTTTCAGCCAAAACACTTCCTGTTCCTAGGGGCTTCCCAAAACAAGGCTGCCCTAGGTGTGCCTGAGTGATGCACTCTGTGTTGAAAGCAACGCTGTTTGAAAGAAAGAAAAAAACTTTTAAAATGACCATGCCGGTCTGGAGCCCTGCACGAGTATTTCCCCCCCTGCTAGGCTTTCTATTTTCACATCCAGCCTTGTCGGTGATGTTGTGAGGCTAAAATGGAGAGGAGAACCAACTCTGTGCATGTCTACTCAGAAGTAAGTCTTATTGAGTTCAATGCAACTTACTCCTACACATGTCAGCACCCCACTTGCCCCCAGCTCAGCTTTGTATTTCCACATCCAGCTCATTAGCAAACCTCCTGTTACTTATCTCAGAAGACCCTTGAGTGAATGTTTTTTTTTTCCCCAGGGAACAGCTGGATGGAGGGAGATTTCCCCCCCCCCCCACACACACACACACATAATGGAAGAATATAGTTCTTCATATTCCCTGGTATGTTTATTCCTCATTTTGTCCATTCCCTGAGCATGTGCAGAGTGTGCTTTTTATTCAAACAAAGAGAAGGTTGCTGATCTTTCCCTTCATGCTGCATTTGTACAAGTGTGACTAGCCTAGCAGGGGGAATAATTCTCGTGCAGGGCTCCAGACCGGCACGGTCATTTTAAAAGGTTTTTCCTTTCTTTCAAACAGTGTTGCTTTAAATCAAGAGTGCATCACCTAGCCACACCTAGGGCAGCCTTGTTTTGGGAAGCCCCGAGGAGGAGGAAGTGTTTTGGCTGAAAGTAATTACTGCACATCTCAGGGCAGGGGAAAAAATACGTAAATATCTACAAAAAATAGCCTTTCTTATGGAAGTTATGCAGACTCATGGAGATGGCTGGGCACTGGAATTATGGCTGTCGATGCAGATTTATCTTCATAATCCTTGGAGCGCGGAAAAAAGAAGAGAATTCCAGGGGCTTGTGAACAATGGTATGGAGTACTGGCCGCAAACTGCGGAAGTCAAGCGGCACGGAAGGTACACAATTCGTACATCCCTAGAATTTGCACACAAGATTTGCTTGCTTGCAGATGGTGAAACCTGGAAGTTGTTCCATATACAGTTCTTCTGTTATCTCAGGATGCACAGCTCCCCCACCATCCGTTCCAGTGGGGAATCTGTGGGGGGGGAAGCAATCCATTCCTCCTCCCCTGAACCCTCGCAGAGCAGCTCCGCTCCGTGAGGGTTCTGCAGAGCCAAGGGTTCACTTTCCTGAATTAACCAGAGCCCTTCACCTCCACACCGATCACCATTAAAAAAAAAAAGTGATCAGCAGGATGTCCCCATAGACTTATACACAAAACTAGGGATGGCGGAGAATTTCTCCACGGATCTTCGGGAGGCCGAGCGCCGAGGCATTCGGCCCCCCGAAAGTGTTGGGGAAATTCTCCGCTGGCCCCCCGCCCCCCCCCCCCGGATGGGACTTACCTTCAGCGAATGTCCCTCTCGGCGGCGGGTCCAGGCAGCGTTTCGGTGGCATTTCGTCGGGGGTGGGGACGGCGGCCAGTCTCCCGACTGGCTGCCGCTGCCCCCATTACAAAATAAAAAAGTAAAACAAAAACAAAAAACACACACCCGTGATAGGCTACGTGATGATTTACGTAGCCTATCATCGCTAGATTTCCAAAGTCAGCCATGATAGGCTATGTTAATCGTCACATAGCCTATCATGGGTGACTTTGGGGGAAAAAAAAAGCGCGTACGCAAATGTCGGTGGCCCATGGGCGCCGCCATTTGCGTTCCTTAGTTTGGCACGTCTAGTCTACGTAAAGATTTACGTAGACTACGGCGAAAATAAGGGCAACGCAAATAGCATTCCCTTATTTTCACTGTAGTCTACATAAATCTTTACGTAGACTAGATGTGCCAAAATAAGGAACACAAATGGTGGCGCCCATGGGCCGCCGCCATTTGCGTACGCGCTTTTTTCTTTTTTTTTTCCAAAGTCACCCGTGATAGGCTACGTCACGATTAACGTAGCCTATCACGGCTGACTTTGGAAATCTAGCCGTGATAGGCTACGTTAATCGTTACGTAGCCTATCACGGGTTGTTTTTGTTTGTTTGTTTGTTTTACTTTTTCTTTCGTGGCCAGGGAGATGGGGCGCTTCTCCCCGGCCTGAATTTCGGCCAGGCGAGGCAGGGCGTCTCCCCCCCCCTCGCCTGAACTTCGGAGGGAGAAGCGAAGCGCCTCCCCCCCACCGTGAAAAAAGCTGCGGGACAAGGTATGTCCCTTTCGTACATCCCTACACAAAACAGAGCTGTCAATGTTGCATATAAGTCTATGTAGACTTATATGCAAGATTCATGGCTCTATTTTATGTTAAATAGAACCATGAATCTTGTCTATAAGTCTGTGTAGACTTATACGCAAGATGCTATTTTTTACAAAAATGATTCATGGCTCTATTTTTTTTTTTTTTAATGGCGATTGGCAGGATGTCCCCATAGACTTATATGGAAAATAGAGCCATGAATCTTGTGTATAAGTCTACGTAGACTTATACGCAAGATTCATGGCTCTATTTTACGTAAAATAGAACCATGAATCTTGTGTATAAGTCTATGTAGACTTATACACAAGATTCACAGCTCTATTTTTTACAAAAATGATTCACGGCTCTATTTTTTTTTTTAAAAATGGTGATCGGCAGGATGTCCCTATAGACTTATATGCAAAATAGAGCCGTGAAT
The DNA here is from genome assembly GCF_057233095.1 of Heloderma suspectum. Classification (NCBI taxonomy): domain Eukaryota; kingdom Metazoa; phylum Chordata; class Lepidosauria; order Squamata; family Helodermatidae; genus Heloderma; species Heloderma suspectum. The sequence continues at coordinate 400,926,677 of NC_139459.1, forward strand.
CTTGTGTATAAGTCTACGTAGACTTATACGCAAGATTCAAGTCTCTATTTTATGCAAAATAGATCCATGAATCTTGCGTATAAGTCTACATAGACTGATGTGCAAGACTCATGGCTCTATTTTGTGTATAAGTCTATGGGGACATCCTGCCGATCACTTTTTTTTTTTTTTAATTGCGGTCGGCGCGGAGGTGAACGGCTCCCTGTGCAACAAGCAGCTGTGCCGTCCTGCATGGAATCCTCCAGGAGAGGAGGTAAATGAGGCCAATCCTCAGCAGATTCATGAGGTTGGATTCCAAAGAATCCAGCCTCATTTGAATCCGCGGTGGATTTCTCTAACATCCCTACTGTTATCTCTCCATGTAGAGAAACAGTAGGTGCCTTACATGCATCTTTCTGGACACTCCTAGACTCAGGCATATTCTGATGGTGCTGTATTTCACAACATCGGCAAAGGTTTCATCGACGTCATTTCCATACTTCTACAGAAAAACTTTGGCCCCTCATCTTGACTTGTAGTGTTCTACTTTGCCTTCTGCCCCTTGCTTTATCTTGAAGGCACATTTGCATTTTACGGCTTTCTTGCCTGGTGCAAGTTTGGTTAGGATCCATGTCTTCTTCTTGTGCAGGGCTTCTATTTCCTCTTGGGCTGCCTCTCCCCATCGGCTGGCCTCAGTCTTCAACGTTTGTTCAGTTTCGTCCCACGTTGACGGTTCATCAGGTGGTACTGACCTTGTGCGGTAGGACAGGCATTGACCTGGCATGCCTTTCTTGGGTTGTGATGAGCGGCTGAAAGGTGGTTCTGGAATCCGATCTGCTGTCACTTTTAGGGATGTACGAAAGTCACTTACCTGTTTGCAGATTATGTTGATGGTGGGGGGGAGGTGTTCCGTCCCTCCCCCTGGAATCCTCGCCAGGGGGAGGCACTCCGTTCCTCCCCCCTGGAATCCTCCATGGCCGGCTGTGCTCCGTGACAGCTCCACGGAGCAGCCGGCCAGGCCCAGCCAGACCAGAGCTGTCCGCAGCTGGATTTCCGGCCACGGAGGGCTCTGGGTAAAAAAAACAACAACTGCATACGCAAATGGTAGCATCTACGGCCGCCATCATTTGCATTCCTTATTTTTGCCCTCTTAATCTACGTAAATATTTACATAGACTATGACAGCGAAAATAAAGGGGAACACAAATAGCATAGCGGGCGCTATTTGTGTCCCTTTATGATTCCCTGTTTTAGCCTACGTAAATTTTTACGTAGGCTAAAATGGCAAATCAAAAAGGGACGCAAATAGCGCCTGCTACGCTATTTGCGTTCCCCTTTATTTTCACCATCATAGTCTACGTAAATCTTTATGTAGATTAAGAGGGCAAAAATAAGGAAAGCAAATGGCGGCGGCCATAGCCGCCACCATTTGCATACACGTTTTTTTTTTAACCCACCCAGCCATGATAGGCTACATAAACCTTTACGTAGCCTATCACGTCTTTCTTTTCTTTTTTACAAAAGTGGAAGTGGCGGCAGCAGCAGCCGGTCGGAAGACCAGCTACCACAGCCGCTGCCCCCGAAGCTGCCGTTGGAGCCACCACCACCCAGAAGATCCGCCCCAGGTGAGTCTCGTCCTGAGGGGGATCCGCGAGTGGGCGGGGGGGTGGCAGGCCGTTCCGCCACAGAGTTTGGGGGGCCGAATGCACTGGCATTCGGCCTCACCGTGATCCGTGGTGGAATTCTCTGCCATCCCTATTCCCCGTATCTTCCAGCACATCTGTCCCGATATCTCCATCTACGTTAGGGATGTACGAATCCCCTACATGCCAGTCTGTGGGGGGTGGTCTGTGGAGGGGGGGTCTGCAATCCATTCCACCCCCTAGAATACTCGCCGGCCGGGTCCGCTCCGCAGCGACCCCACAGAGCCACTGGCTGGCTCGGTACAGCAAGTGATATGGCCGCCATTGCCTTGCCGTATTGCTGAGCACTCACTGCAGGAAGGGATCTGGACGCAAATGGTATCAGTTACGCCATTTGTGTCCCTGTTTTTTCATGCCATAGGCTACACATTTATATTTATGTAGATAATTGCGTAGCCTATCACGTGAAAAAACAGGGATGCAGATGGCTTAGTGGGTGTCATTTGCGGCCCTAAAGCTGCTATACTGACCTAAATGCAGCCATTTATGGCTTTGTTGTTGTTGTTGTTGTTCAGTCGTTCAGTCGTGTCCGACTCTTCGTGACCCCATGGACCATAGCACGCCAGGCCTTCCTGTCCTGCGCTCTCTCCCGGAGCGTGCTCAAGTTCATATTCATTGCATCCGTGATGCTATCTAGCCATCTCAAACTCTGCCGTCCCCTTCTCCTTTTGCCTTCAGTCTTTCCCAGCATCAGGGTCTTTTCCAGGGAGTTTTCTCTTCGCATTAGGTGGCCAAAATATTGGAGCTTCAGCTTCATTATCTGTCCTTCCAATGAGCACTCAGGGTTGATTTCCTTTAGGATGGACTGATTTGACCTCCTTGCAGGCCAGGGGACTCGTAAGAGTCTTCTCCAGCACCACAGTTCGAAAGCATCAATTCTTCGGCGCTCAGCCTTCCTTATAGTCCAGCTCTCACAGCCATACATTACTACTGGGAAAACCATAGCTTTGATTACACGGACCTTTGTCGGCAAGGTGATGTCTCTGCTTCTTACTATGCTGTCTAGGTTTGCCATAGCTTTCCTCCCAAGGAGCAAGCGTCTTTTAATTTCATGGCTACAGTCACCGTCTGCAGTGATCTTGGAGCCCAAGAAAGTAAAATCTGTCACTGCTGCCATTTCTTCCCCTTCTATATGCCAGGAAGTGATAGGGCCAGATGACATGATCTTAGTTTTTTTAATGTTGAGTTTCAAACCAGCTTTTGCACTCTCCTCTTTCACCCTCAACAAGAGGCTCTTGAGATCCTCTTCGCTTTCTGCCCTTAGGGTGGTATCGTCTGCATATCGGAGGTTGTTGATAATTCTCCCGGCAATCTTAATTCCGACCTGTGATTCATCCAACCCGGCATTTCTCATGATGTACTCTGCATATAAGTTAAATAAGCAGGGTGACAATATGCAGCCTTGTCGTACTCCTTTCCCAATTTTGAACCAATCGGTTGTTGCATGTCTGGTTCTTACTGTTGCTTCTTGACCCTCGTACAGGTTTCTCAGGAGACGGGTAAGGTGGTCTGGTATTCCCATCACTTTCAGAATTTGCCAGAGTTTGTTGTGATCCACACAATCAAAGGCTTTAGCGTAGTCAATGAAGCAGAAATAGACGTTTTTCTGGAATTCTCTTGCTTTCTCCATGATGCAGAGAATGTTGGCGATTTGATCTCTAGTTCCTCTGCCTCTTCTAAACCCAGCTTGTACTTCCGGTAGTTCTCGGTTCGCATACTGCTGAAGCCTAGCTTGTAGGATTTTGAGCATCACCTTGCTGGCATGTGAAATCAGCGCAATTGTGCGGTAGTTTGAACACTCTTTGGCGTTGCCCTTCTTTGGAACTGGAATGTAAACTGACCTTTTCCAGTCTTGTGGCCACTGTTGAGTGTTCCAGATTTGTTGGCATATTGAATGCAGCACTTTAACAGCATCATCTTTTAGGATTTTAAATAGCTCGGCTGGAATACTGTAATCTCCGCTAGCTTTGTTGTTACTAATGCTTTCTAAGGCCCACTTGACTTCACTCTCTAGGATGTCCGGCTCAAGTTCAGTGACCGCACTATCATGGCTATCAGGGACATTCAGATCTTTCCTGTAGAGTTCTTCTGTGTATTCTTGCCACCTCTTCTTAATCTCATCTGCTTCTGTTAGGTCCCTGCCTTCTTTGTCCTTTATCATGCCCGTCTTTGCACAAAACGTTCCCTTGAGATCTCCAATTTTCTTGAAGAGATCTCTAGTCTTCCCCATTCTGTTGTTTTCCTCGATTTCTTTGCATTGTTCATTTAAGAAGGCCTTCTTGTCTCTCCTTGCTATTCTCTGGAACTCTGCATTCAGTTGGGTATATCTTCCCCTTTCTCCCTTGCTTTTCACTTCCCTTCTTTTGTGAGCTACTTGTAAAGCCTCATCAGATAGCCACTTGGCTTTCTTGCATTTCTTTTTCTTTGGGACGGATTTCGTTGCTGCCTCCTGAACAATGTGACGGACCTCCGTCCATAGTTCCTCAGGCACTCTGTCTATCAGGTCTAATCCCTGAAATCTATTCCTCACCTCCACTGTATATTCAGAAGGGATATGACTGAGGTCATACCTGAACGGTTTAGTGGTTTTCCCAACGTTCTTCAATTTAAGTTGAAATTTTGCAAGAAGCAGCTCATGATCTGAGCCACAGTCAGCTCCAGGTCTTGTTTTTACTGACTGTATGGAGCTTCTCCATCTTTGGCTGCAAAGGACATAATCAATCTGATTTCGATATTGACCATCTGGTGACGTCCATGTGTAGAGTCGCCTCTTGTGCTGTTGGTGTAGCAGAAATCAAAGTCAGAGAGACCACGGAGTGAAGGAAAATGAGAGTTTCTTTATTTAACACGCGGGCTTAAGGCTGGAATCGTTTCCAAAGAGCCAGAAGCCCTGAACTATGGTTACACATTTCTTTTATAGTAATGATGACATACATGCGACCCTTTCTCCCGTCCCCTCTTTCGTGGTTTTGCAGTTAGCACAGTTGTTTACAGTACAGGAAGTGGGCCACAGGATGTTCTATCTTAAGACATGGTTACAGCCTGCAGTAAGCAAAATGTTACAGGCATGACTAGGTTGTGCAATCAAGCTTGCTGACAAAGGGCAGTTTCTTCATTGCTGATCTGTTGCTAAACTATACTAACGTTGCAGAAATATAAGACCCCTCAGTCTGGCCTTAAATATGGCTACTACATTCCCCCCTTAAATGCATAATTTTCCTTACAATTATAACATTTCTCAGCAACCTAGGTTATTTTATATCTTGCAGTGCTAACAGCGTATAGCGGGCAGCAGTCTTTGAGGTTAAGGCATTCAGCATATTTTTTAGGCAACGTATAAACCAGGGGGTACAGAGACATAACAGTATTCCCATTAACACTACAGGCAGAATTAGAACAAATGCCGCCTTGAGCCAATTAAGATTTGGAATCCAAGAGGTCAGCCAATCAAGCCAATCATTTTTCCCTATTGTGATATCGGCCACAATTTGGTGCAGTCTGTTGATTTGTTTATCTATAGCATTGCTATTGTCAGATAAATTGAAACAACAGAGGTTCTGATGGGTTTCACAAATGATGAAGGAGGTAGAGGTAATCTATACCAGCCCTGTTTTCTAGCACGGCACCTCTTAGGTCATGGAATTCTTTATTGAGCAAGGACAGAGCTTGTGAGGTGGCGTTTATACTTTTTGCCATGGCACAGGCTAACCGGTTAACCTCTAGACCATTTTCTAAGGCTAGCCCCCCAATCCCAACTAATGATACTGCTAATGCCAGCTTTTCTGAATCGGAGTAAAGTCGCAAATGGCTATTACAATCTTCAGTCAGCTTTAAAGCTCGACGTTGTCGGTGATGGGCTTTCTTTATCGGCCACGGGGGAAGAAAAGGGGCTAGGCGACTGAGGCAACATGGTTGGCTGTCGGACAAGTTGGCTGGAATAAATGACCACGTACGGGAACCACAGGTCCAAAACCATCCATCAGGTAAAAGTACATGTGCAAAATTAAAGGGAATATCCTGAACTGTTTTGCAATTTATGGATGGACCAGGGACAATTTTACATCTTTTTTTACAATTAATCATTCGTGCACACGTAGCATTTGTAGCGGCGACAATAGGGGTGTTTAAATAGAACTCTGCAGGGGGTAGAGTTTTTGAGACAGTACCCCATGAAGGATTATGAGAATAAGACAAATCTGTAGTATAACCCCTAATTTCTATTTTATCAGGTTGTCTACAGACAGGTATTAGACATGTGCTAATGAGCTTACTGGTGGGTAGGTTCTTTGGGAGGCAGAAGTGGGTGATTCCAGTGATGTTAGCTAAGTGTAGCCAATAGTTTTCAGCTAATTTTTGGGGCAGACCTTCTTCTTTAAAGACACCGCCTTGTGGGAATTTCTTTTTCTCTTTTATATCAGGCAAGAAATTTGGGACATCACTTTCTAGAACCTCTTTTTTATCTACACCAGGTCCCCCTTTTTTACATGCTGTTAGAGAAACATAATTTACTACTACTAATATTACTAGCTTAGCAGCACCCATACTTGATCTTCTTGGGATCTGACCGTACGCTGGACAGCTAATTCCCTGGTTAGCTGCAGTAAGGCCTAGTCCCCTTTTTCAATTCTCCAGTTGCAGATCTGACCGTACGCTGGGTGGACAGTCTCCCGGTGTGTCCACAGTAGGGTCTAGTCTGAATCTTCTTACTGTTTTTTCAAAGTGATCTTTAAAGGATTTTCAGGATTCCTGTTTATAGTCCATTCCCCCTCCCTTGCCCTCTTGACTCGCGTCCAGTGTATCCAGGGCTTAATTCCAGCTACTTTTACAGCTGTAGGGGTGGAAAGTATAACAGTATTTGGTCCTTTCCATTTGGGAATCAGAGGGTCATCTCTCCATTCTTTGATCCACACCTCGTCCCCTGGTTGGAAGGGATGAATTTCTGTAATGGGAATTGGGGGTCGGTTCTCCAAGACAAACCGGCGTTGATCCTGGAGAACTTTGCCCAGTGCTTGAATTTCTTGCCTTAGACTGACATTCGCTAGTTCTTGTAGGTCTCCTCTTAACCCAACTAATATTTGAGGAGGCCTGCCGTACATTAACTCAAAAGGGGACAAACCAGTAATTTTGTGAGGGGTACAGCGAATTCTAAACAGAGCTAAGGGCAACATTTCTGTCCATTTTCTCTTAGTTTCTTGACATAACTTGGCTAAGTGGGTCTTAAGGGTTCGATTCATCCTCTCTACTTGTCCAGAACTTTGCGGACGGTAAGCACAATGGAGTTTCCATTGAATGCCAAGTAACGAGTTAATTTCTTGTAATATTTTGTCAATAAAAGCAGGACCATTATCAGATCCAATGAATAGAGGTAGGCCATGTCTAGGGATAATGTCCCTCATTAAGGCCCTTATAACTTCTCTAGCTTTTTCAGTCCGGGTGGGATAGGCTTCTACCCATTTGGTATAAGTACATACAAAAACTAATAAGTGGCGATAATGTCCTGCTTTGGGCATGTCGGTGAAATCGACCACTAGGGCTTCAAAAGGGAGAGAACCATATTGCTGAATTCCTGGTGGAGGCCCTTTTCCTTGTCTTGGATTATTTTTGGAACATTCTACACATCGCGCAGACGCTGAATTGGCAAGGCCGTGCATGCCATTGATGTAAACTTGCTTCTGTAGCAAGGCTGCCAGGGCAGTTTTTCCTAGATGAGTAGCTTTGTGTGCCATTTGTACAATACTCCAAGCGAGCCGATGAGGTACATAGATTCGTCCATCTGGCAACTCCCACCACTTTTTGGCTGTTTTTTTAGCTTGGAGGGAATTAACAGCCATCTGATCTTCTTCTGGAGTATATGCTGGACACATATCCGCCAAGTTGACTTGGAACAGCGGAGTTGCTATGACTGTTACTTCTTCTCTTTCTATATTTTGTCCCTTTTGGAGGGCAGCCTGTTTCGCTACTTGATCTGCCCATCTATTTCCTTTTGCTACATCGCTGGTCCCTTTTTGATGTCCGCGGCAATGCATTACCGCTACTTGTTTAGGGTGCCATACAGCATCTAATAAAGCAGATATTTCTGCAACGTTTTTGAGACCTTGGCCAACTGAATTTATTAATCCTTTTTCACGATACAATGCTCCATGGGCGTGGAGGGTAGTGAAGGCATACTTGGAGTCCGTGTAAATATTGACGGTAAGTCTAGCGGCTAATGTGAGAGCTCGAATAAGAGCAATTAATTCTGCTCTTTGGGCTGAGGTTCCTACAGGCAAGGGATTGGCCTCAATGACTTTGTCGTTTGTTACTATTGCATAGCCGGCATACCTTTTTCCATTTTGGACAAAACTGCTTCCATCGGTAAAATAAGTGACATCTGGGTGTGGCCAAGGACTATCACGCAAGTCTGGATGGCTGGAGTAAACTTCATCCATAGTTTTGATGCAGTCGTGTTCGGGCTGACTTCCTGGCGCTATTGGTAGTAACGTAGCTGGATTTAAGTTGGATGACACTTCTAACTTGATACGCGGGTTCTCACAGAGCATGGCTTGGTATTTGGTCATGCGCTCATTGGTGAACCAATAATTCCCCTTGTATTCCATCAGAGTGAGTACTGCATGTGGAACTCGAACAGTTAATTTTTGTCCCATTGATAATTTATCTGCTTCTTGGACTAAGAGGGCTGTTGCTGCAATGGCCTTTAAACATGCTGGCCAGCCTTTTGCGACCGGGTCTAATTGCTTAGATAAATATGCAACAGGTCGCTGCCAGGAGCCTAGCTGCTGTGTTAGTACTCCTACAGCTACATTGTCTCGCTCGTGCACATACAGTAGAAAAGGCTTAGTCACATCAGGCAGTCCTAGAGCTGGCGCTTGGAGTAGTGCTGTTTTAATATTTTTGAAAGCTTTTTTCTGGGACTCTTCCCACTGAAACGGTGCCGTCTCGGGGCCTTTAGTAGCTTCATACAAGGGCTTGCACATGACAGCGAAGTTAGGAATCCAAATTCTACAGAATCCAGCGGCCCCCAGAAACTCTCGCACTTGTTTTCTAGTGGCCGGCTCAGGCAAGGCACACACAGTCTCTTTTCGTTCGGGGCCCAATTCTCGCTGATGTTGAGACACTATAAACCCTAGATATCGCACCTGGGTTTTACATAGCTGCGCCTTTTTCCGGGACACTTTGTATCCCCGTTCCCACAAAAGGTGTAACAATTCTCGTGTCCCTTGCCAACACTCAAGTTCCGATGATGCTGCAAGAAGCAAATCATCTACGTACTGCAACAGAACTCTTTTTCCCGGTTCCGAATGGAAATTTTGAAGGTCTTGACTTAGGGCAGTCCCAAACAACGTAGGGGAGTTTTTAAAACCTTGTGGTAAACGACACCAAGTTAATTGGGTTTTTCTCCCTGTCAGTTGATCTTCCCACTGAAATGCAAAGATAGCTTGACTTGTGGGGGCCAGTCGGATGCAGAAGAAAGCATCTTTCAGGTCTAAAATAGTAAAATGAGTAGCTTCGGATGGAATTAATCCTAGCAAGACATAGGGATTTGGGACGACTGGATGTATTGTCACGGTTGCTTGGTTGACCATCCTCAGGTCTTGCACTGGACGGTATTCTTCAGTGCCGGGCTTCTTCACTGGCAGAAGGGGTGTATTCCACGGTGACTGACATTCTCGGAGTATCCCATATTTTAGTAGACGATCTAGGTGCTTCTGTATTCCTAGTATCGCCTGGCGTGGCAGTGGATACTGTCGCACATGTACTGGTATTGCTCCTGGTTTTAACTCAACTACAACTGGAGGCACACATCTGGCCATTCCTGGAGGGTTATCTTCCGCCCATACTCCAGGCACCTGAAAGGCTTGCCATGGCTCTTCATCAAGAACTGGCATGGTCCAATGTAGTCTCCACTCTTCCTCTTGCGGATAAGTGAGTGTCAAAAGCTTGCCCTTCTGAGGCTGCCGAAAGGCTACAGTCGCTGTTCCGTCTTCTTCAAAGGATATTTGGGCCCTTAATTTTGATAACAAATCTCGTCCTAATAATGGCATTGGACACTCGGGCAGATATAAAAACTGATGCTTTACTATATGGCTCCCAAGCTGACAAGTCCTTTGTTGTAACAAATGCCTTTCCTCTACTACTCCAGTCGCCCCTACTACTCGTACCTTTTGATGGGTGAGGGGTGCCACTGGGTAGGTTATTACAGAGGAGGCCGCTCCGGTGTCTATCATAAAATTAATATTTCGGCCCCCAACAGTGGCGGTGACCAAGGGCTCCCCGGGGCCAAGATGAAGGGGGCCCGGTCTGTCCTATTCGAGACTTTCTGTCACGGCCATCCCCGTGAAAGGATTCATCTCATATCTCTCTGTGGACTCTCCTTGCCTCTGCCAGTTATTAGGCTGCCAGCTTGGCTGCCCCCCTGCTCGCCCTTGGTATTCTCCTTGATTCCCTTCTTGGTACATTGATGGTCCACCTTGACACTCACGCCACCAATGTCCATCTTTTCCACACTGTGCACACTGATTTCTCCTCAAAAGTTCTCTTCTTCCTCTTCCACGTCCTCTTTGCCCTCTGCCTCTTCCCCTGCCTCTTTCTCCAGTTTGTGGCCCTACTAGTGCTGCAGCTAGTAGTTCTGCCTTTTTAACCATTCTCTTCTCTTTCTCTTTCTTTTCTTCTTGGTCTCGATTCACATACACTTTCTGAGCAACTTCTAAGAGTTCTGTCAATTTTTTTCCTGCAAACCCAGTCAACTTTTGAAGCTTTTTCCGGATGTCCTTGTAACTTTGGGCTACGAAAGCCATGTTGACTACCTTCAGGTTTTCTGGGGCTTCGGGGTCGAGGGGGGTATACTGGCGATATGCATCTAAGAGGCGTTCTAAATACTCTCCAGGGGCTTCGGTTGCGCCTTGCAGCACTTCGGAGACTTTGGTCATATTTATAGACTTCTTCATACCCGCCCTCATAGCCTGCAACAGCAGGGTTTGATACTGGGTAAGACGCTCTAATCCCGCAGGGGTATTTGGATCCCAATGGGGATTCTCTAAGGGCACTCTTTCTCTCATCCATCCTTGGGGGTTTACATGGTTTTCAGGAGCCCTTTCTAAGGCGATACGCTCTACCTGTTGATGGATTCGTCGCCTTTCTTCTGTGGTGAATAATGTCAATAGAAGCTGTTGGCAATCTTGCCAATTGGGCATATGCGAGGCCATAATACTAGAGCATAGCTCTACTAACTCATGAGGTTTTGTAGTATAGGAGGCATAATGGGTTTTCCAATTTAATAAGTCTGAGGTTGTAAAAGGCGCATAGGTATAAGCTTGAACTGGAATATAATGCGCCTCTGCCTCTGGGTCCGGGTTATGCACCATCTGGGTTACTTGCCTCAGGGGAAATAAAAGTTGAGCTTCGTTTTCCGACTGACGAACAGTAGGTGAGCTCTCTTCGTCACTTTGTTGGAACAAACATCTTTTCTTAAGGGCATTTGCTGATTTTACTAAATCTGCAGCCCAATTCCTTAAACTTTCCAGTTCTTCAGTTTCCTTACTTAACGCTGTTTGAGGCGATAAAAGAGAACCTCCAGACCCTACAGAAATAGACGTCTCTGCAGGCATCATGGGGGAGTTGGGGGCAGTAGTTGAAAGCGGCGAATTATTGCCTGCTAGGCTTGAAGCCGATGGTGACAGTTCCAAATCGAAACGTGGGGCTATGGTACGGTTTCTGCGGGGAGGCCGGGGAGACGACATAGGCTCAGGAACTCCTGTGTTTTGACGCGGCGGCCTCACGGTGACATGGGCCCGCGGTGGGAGTGGGGCATAGGCGGGTGGCAACGCCGTTAGCTCTGTTAAGTCTTCATTTGGGGCGTCTAACACTGGTTGCATTTTATTGGCTATCTTTTCCTTTCTAAGCACTAAAATTTTGGCCTGGGTTTCTAAGCATTTCTTAAGCCAGGGGGGAGAGGTGCGGACCACAGAATCCCATGAGTCAATGTAGGGAAATTGGTCTGGATGCCCAGGCTCCCCTACCACAATGGCATATACACGACTAATTGAGCTAAGATCTAAAGAGCCTTCAGTGGGCCATCCCACACCAAAAGACGGCCACTCTACTTCACACAAGGTTCGCAACCGTTGTGGAGTCATGGGGGGGTCACCATAATCTCCACTGAAACCCTTCTTAAAATTCTTTAACATACATCCCAAGGGGGTGCAAGGTTTGCTTCCCCCTCCACCCATATCTTCCCTCTTAAATTGAAAACAGACACAATTAGGGAATAGGGATTGGTCAGTGAGTAAGGGGTCTCACTGGCCGACACAAGAGGATTTTATACACCACGCACTTTGCTACTGGCCTGGGCACCCGGACGGTCAACGGTATGCTTCAGAAACCGCAGTAGCCACTCACACAGTCATCATTCTCTCCACTACATCCATATGTCCCTGCCACCCACTTTTCCCACTTTGTACCAGAGCGAAAAACGGCTTCCCCAGCTTCCTACTGAGTACTTGAGTACTGGCGTGCTGGGTACTGGCGCCCACTCGGGGGTGTGATCAGGCCCCCCTTCTACTCGCAAGGAGTAGGTTCTTTTGTATACGTATACCACCAACACTGACCTTTTTCATAAGGCGGGGCCCTCTTTTTTTCTGCCCAGTGGCCTTTCTCCCTAAAGGCGGGGCCCTCTTTTCTCATATACTTGCCTTTTTCCTGAAGGCTTCCAATGTGGGTTTCAACGCAATTTCAGCTGCGATACAGGCAGGGCTCAAATTCCTTTCTCCGCTCGCAGGGGTTCCCTTGATGCTCACAGCCGTTCAGGAGATCCCAGCGCAAGCGGTCTCCCGTTCACCCGACAAAAAGGTCGGTGGCGCCAAGAAGGGAAAATGTGCGCCGAGGTCTCCCTCCTGGTGCGGCGAAGAAGAGCAGGCAAGTGCCACCTGTCTGGCTTAGAGCTGCCACATCCGAGTCACGGCACCATTTATGTAGCAGAAATCAAAGTCAGAGAGACCACGGAGTGAAGGAAAATGAGAGTTTCTTTATTTAACGCGCAGGCTTAAGGCTGGAATCATTTCCAAAGAGCCAGAAGCCCTGAACTATGGTTACACATTTCTTTTATAGTAATGATGACATACATGCGACCCTTTCTCCCGTCCCCTCTTTCGTGGTTTTGCAGTTAGCACAGTTGTTTACAGTACAGGAAGTGGGCCACAGGATGTTCTATCTTAAGACATGGTTACAGCCTGCAGTAAGCAAAATGTTACAGGCATGACTAGGTTGTGCAATCAAGCTTGCTGACAAAGGGCAGTTTCTTCATTGCTGATCTGTTGCTAAACTATACTAACGTTGCAGAAATATAAGACCCCTCAGTCTGGCCTTAAATATGGCTACTACATTGGAAAAGAGTGTTTGCTATGATCAGCATGTTCTCTTGGCAAAACTCTATTAGCTTTTGTCCTGCTTCATTTTGTACACCAAGGCCATGCCTGCCTGTTATCCCGGTGATTTCCTGACTTCCTACTTTAGCATTCCAATCCCCTATGATGAAGAGGACATCTTTTTTTGGTGTTAGTTCTAGAAGGTGTTGTAGGACTTCATAGAACCGATCAACCTCAGCTTCTTCGGCATCAGTGGTTGGGGCATAGACTTGAATTACTGTGATGTTGAATGGTTTGCCTTGGATTCGTACTGAGATCATTCTATCATTTTTAAGATTGTACCCCAGTACTGCTTTTCCCACCCTTTTGTTGACTATGAGTGCTACTCCATTTCTTCTAAGGGATTCTTGCCCACAATAGTAGATATGATGGTCACCTGAATTAAATTTGCCCATGCCTGTCCATTTTAGTTCACTGATTCCCAAGATGTCGATGTTCAATCTTGCCATCTCATGTTTGACCACCTCCAGCTTACCTTGATTCATTGATCTGACATTCCAGGTTCCTAAACAATATTGTTCTTTATAGCATCGGATTTTCTTTTCACCGCCAGACACATCCACAGCTGAGTGTCCTTTCGGGTTTGGCCCAGCCGCTTCACTCTTTCTGGCGCTACTTGGAAATACCCTCTGCTCTTCCCCAGTAGCATATTGGACACCTTCCGACCTGAGGGGCTCATCTTCCGGCATCATCTCTTTTAGCCTTGTGATACGTTCCATGGGGTTTTCTTGGCAAGAATACTGGAGTGGGTTGCCATTTCCTTCTCCAGTGGACCACATTTTGTCAGAACCCTCTGCCATGACCTGTCCATCTTGGGTGGCCCTGCACGGCATAGCTTATGGCTTCACTGAGTTATGCAAGCCCCTTCGCCACAACAAGGCAGTGATCCATGAAGGGGCATTTATGGCTGCATTTAGCTTAATCTAAGACCTTTATGGCCGCAAATGGCGTAGCCAGTGCGATTTGCATCCAGATCCCTTCCTGCAGTGAGTGCTCAGCGATACGGCACAGCAATGGCAGCTGTATCGCTTGCTATACTGAGCTGGCCAGTGAGGAGGATCTCTGTGTGGGTCCAGCGGGAGGTGGAGGTACATTCTCCCACGGACTCCAGAGGCCAGATTCAAAAGAATCCGGCCTCAGTGGAGTTGGTGGCGGAATTCTCGGACATCCCTAATCGACATCCCCTTCTTCAGCTGTACTGACCTTAGCCTCTGGTTCACCTCTTGCATCATCTATCTCATCTTCCTGCTCCGTATCTGGTTCAGGATTTGTTTCTGATAGTGAGGGTTCCGTTGCCCCATTTCTGTACCCCAGTGCACTAGTGAGAGACTTGTATCCATCCACAGGCTTCTCTGAGCTGTCTAATACAGTTCCTCTCTCGTCAGCTCTATTTTGCTCATCAAAATAAATCATGTGCCTTGTACTGACTTCACCTGCTTTCAATTTCCTCACTCTATACCCTTTGGTTCCTGGAGCATAGCCAATTAACACAGTCTCTTCTGCACTGACATCTAACTTCAGTCTCTTTTGCTCTGGTACACAGGCATAGGCCTTGCTGCCAAAGACTCAGATGTGTTCCATGTTTGAGGCTTTATTGTGCCATAGCTGAAATGGTGTCTGTGCGGTGCCCTTGTCTGGCAACTTGTTCTGAAGATAAGTTGCTGTCATGATATCATCTCCCCATCATCAATCTGGTAGGTCTGAATCTGTCAGCATGCACCTTGATATCCCCAGGAGAGATATCTCAGCTTCCTTTCAGTGGTGCCATTCTACTCAGGAGTGTAAACCACACCTTCCTATGCATATGCCCTGTTCTTCCAGGAATGCCGGGGTATGGTGCAGAATGTACTCACCACTGTTGTCTGATTGCAACATCCCCCCGGGACGGTCCTACTTGGTGGCGGATGTGGTGGCTATCATCGGCTAGCCTAGGGACACAAATGGCATCCCCTATGCAGAATGCCATTTGCGTCCACAGCAGCCCAGCAGTGGGTGGAGGCTCAGCTGCAGATCAGCCCGTCCGGCAGCTCCATGGACTGGCTGCAGAGCAGAGCTGGTCAGGCAGGATTCTGGGGGGGAGGAACAGATCGCCTCCCCCCACCTGCAGACCCCAGCAGAGCCAGGTAAGTGGGGTTTCATACACCCCTAATTTTAATCCAGGCATTCTTGATGGGGCTACCCAGCTCATCATCCTGTATTTCTTTGCAAATATATTTATTTTTAACATATAATGCAACTCTATCTCCCTGTCTGTTCCTCCTGTTCTTTTGGAACAAGTTGTATCCTTTGATTTCTGTATTCCAGTCATGGGAGTCAGCCCACCAAGTTTTGTTACACCTATCAAATCATCCCCCCACCCACCCATATTAAGAGTTCAAGTTTGTTCTGTTTGTTTCCCATACTCTGAGCTAGGGATGGCAGAGAATTTCTCCCCGAAACTTCGGGGGGCCGAGCGCCAACGTGTTCGGCCCCCCGAACAAGTTTCGGGGAGAAATCCTCCACACACACACCGCCCCCTGCACCCCCCCCCCCCAGGACGGGACTTACCTTCACCGAATGTCCCTCCCGGCGGTGGGTCCGGCCGGCGGTTCGGCGGGTGTTCGAGCGGGGCAGGAGTGGCAGCCGATCTTTCGACTGGCTGCCGCAGCCGCCATTCCAATAAAAGAAAAAAAAAACGCCCCCGTGATAGGCTACGTGACGATTAACGTAGCCTATCATGGCTAGATTTGCAAAGTCAGCTGTGATAGGCTACGTTAATCGTCACGTAGCCTATCACGGGGGCGTTTTTTTTTTTTTTAACTTTCGAGTTCACGGCCGGGCGAGGTGGGAAGCCTCCCCCCGGCCTGAATTTCGGCTGGGGCGAGGCAGGAAGCCTCCCCCCCGGCCTGAACTTCGCGGGGGGAGCAGCGAAGCGCCTCCCCCCCACCGCGAACAAGCTTCGACGAAAGGTAAGTGCCTTTCGTCCACCCCTACTCTGGGCATTAGTATATAGACATTGAAGACCATGTGCTTTATAGTCTTGCTTTCTGCCTACATGTTTCTGAAGACTATTATTGGGTTCTATTAGAGCTGTTCTCTCCGTTGCGGTGCATGAGCCTTCATCCATTGTTTCCCCCAACTTTAATCTCCCTCCCCTGCAGTATTCACTTTGAAGCCCTCCTGATGAAGTTCTTCATGTTGTGGCTGAACATATTCTTCCCAGCCCTTGTGAGGTGCAACCCATCCCTTGCCAAAAGTCCATCTTCCAGGAAGTATAGCCCATGGTCCCAGAATCCAAATCTCTCACATCGACACCACCTTCATAGCCTGTCATTCACCCAGAGTATTTTTCTTTCCCTTTCTATCCGACTTCCAACTACTGGAAGGATGGATGAGAAAACTCTCTGGGCCCCAAAGTTCTTGAGTTTCCTGCCCAAAGCTTCAAAGTCCAATGTGATTTCTTCGTAGCTCCCCTTGGTGGTATAATTTGTTCCCACATGGATGAGAAGAAAGGAATAAATGTCAGTGGGCTTTATGAGTGTAGGCAATCCTTCAGTCAAGTCTCTAATTCATCCTTCTGGGAGACAGCATACCTGGTGAGTCCATGGGTCTTCGCAACATACTTGGGTTTCGATCCCACACAGCAAGGAGTCTCCCACAACTACTACTCTTCTTTTCTTGTTGTTGTAGGCCTTGGTTTCATTGCCTCTGCTTGACCTTCAGCCTCTTGCTCACTCTCATGAGGGGTCCCCTGTAATACTTCCTCTGCAGGCTGTCCTCCAGTCTCATCCTCAAGTACCTGAAAATGGCTCCATAGTTCTACTACTTCCATTGGTGCACAGTTCCTTCTAGTTCTTCTGTTCCTAAGTGTTACCTTGTCCAAGGTGTATCGTGTACTTCATTTTTCCTTGCCTCAGCATTTTCCTCCTCTGCCTCAGCTTGCTGTTGCTCTTCTCACTCCTGTACTTCACTTTGCTGCTCTAGTTCCACCATTCTGTCTAAGAACTCTTCGTCTTCTCTTATTTCCTTGAGGGTTGACACTTGCTGCTCTTACTTTTTCTTCCAGCAGTGTGAACAACTTGCACTTGTTGGACATGTAGGCCATGTTGATCTCACATCAGAAAACAAATATTACACAGAACTCAAATGTCACCACCACTGGAGAGTCTTTTCCTTCCATAGTCTCTATTCCCTTTATGTTTCTAGCTCTCTGATTGTACTGGGATAGCCTGTGCTTTGTCCTCTATATACTGGAGGTTAACAACAGAGTTCCACTGGTATGGAAGTGTGTGTTACAAGAAAAAGATATTAAAAAAACCAAACAGTTAGGGACCTCCCCCTTGGCTTCCCCTTCCTAACTCCTGTTTGCTCTCCCTGATTGCTCACTCTCTGGGAGCTTGCTTGCTTGTATAGGCCCTAGACCAGCTGGTGCAGCTTCCTCTGCTCTTCTCAGCTAGGAGACAGGAAACAGACTTGTTGTTTGGTGTTTGTGTTGCTTGGTGAAGGGCAGTCCTTTGCAAAATTCCTTTTGCCATCACAGTTAAAATAACACTATTATTGGTTCTGGAACACCAGAACACCCCCAACACTGTTGGGGGCAGCAGTGCAGGGCATCCATTCTCTTTGCTGCTGACCCAGTCTCCATGTGAGCCCCATTTTAGCGTGAGATGGGGGCTCTGAATTTCCATAGATCTACTGCAGCAAACAACGGTGGCAGTTAAGGCCCATTTCAACCATAGTAGAGGCCTCTAAAATGGCTGCAATGACCCTTTATGGCAACCATTGTGCACAACAGTAGATGTACAAAAAATGCAGAGCACCCATTTTGCACTAAAATGGGGCAGCATGGAGACTCCTGCTGCCGTGAGTCCCAGCTTCTTGCGCGGCATGGGGGTTTCGGTCAGCTGGGTTCAGGGGCATGAATGGGGGGGATTGGTGGGTTCTGGGACCTGGTTGGCTGCCCATGCCATCCCTACTGGTGCGGGCCCATCCACCTGGGCTAGAGGACCTTTTGGAACCTTTGCAATTCCGTCCCTCCACTGATTCAGGTTAAACGTGGGCTAGAGGCCCTCTTCAGTGCTTTCCAATTCTGTGTCTTCACTGATAAATTCACCTGAGAGATTTCCCTTGATAGTCCTTGTTTTTCTGCTTAGCCCCTGCCTCATTCCAGGTGTGTGGAAAGCTGTCACCCAGGATTCATGAAGGTAGTCCAGGAAGGAAAGCCAGCTTGCTGCTATGACTGTGTTCCCTGCAAGGAAGGGACCATTTCCACTCGAGAAGGTGGGTGGTTCCAGAGGAGAAGGCAGCCTGTGGGGAAGAGGGCAAAGATTCACCGAGGCATGTTCTGTGAAAGATTTGAAACGGCAGCTCTAAATATGGTGCAAAAAGTCACCTTGGAAGTTGGACTGCAGTGGGGGCAGGCAGAGGATGGAGCAGGGATCAGCACCACCAGCAGCTGACACACTCCTCCTGCACTTAAAATCACACACATGCTCTCTCTGTTGAATACAATTGTATAATGGAATTTTGTTGCAATGTATGGAACACAAAATGTGGTTTGTTCAAACAGGAGAATAGTGAGGCCAAGCAGCCCTGACTTAGCCCTGCATCAAGTGAATACACGTGTTCGATCACGGGTGGGCCCAATATCGATCATGATCTCCCAGTAGATTGCAGGGCTTCTCAGAGTTGATCGCAATGGTTGTGCTTTGCCCTGCCTCCCACAGCCAAGGTTCACTCTCCAAAAATTCACCAGATCCTGCTCCCCACCACAGCCTGTGCATGCAAGGAGGCAGGAAAGGGGAGAGCATCCCTAAGGCAGCAGTTGATATGTCTGGAGAGAGGCAGCTCTGATTGTTTTTTCTCAACACAAAGCTTTCCAAAAAACAGCAACACATCTCTTACAAGAATTCTCTTGGTGTTCACAAAACAGTTGAGCACACCCATTTTTGCAAACTCAAACGTGAGTGCAAGCTGTAGGAAATATTCTCCCCAAACGTTTGCAAATTCTCAGTCATGTGCTCATCTTTGAAAATGGCACAAATCTCAGAGAAAAAAGTGCCATTTGAAATTGTGCTCTCAGAAGTAACCCCCCCACACACACACACACACCTGAGTTGTGGCATGAGGTTGCTCACTCTGAGTTTCCTGGAGAAGAGATGTCCGTTGCCTGGAAATCTGGCCTTTTGGAGGTTCTCAGGACTTCCATGTAGGGATGTAACAATCCCACTCACCAATCCGTTCCGGGGCATCGGCGGTGGGGGGAAGCGCTCCGTCCCTCCCCGCGGAATCCTCCCCAGCAGGTTCTGCTCTGCAGCAACTCTGCGGAGCTGACGGCTGGGGCCGGACGCAACCAGAATTCCGGCTGCAGCCAGGCTGCTGTGGCCACAAATGGCGGACACTATGCTGGCTGCCATTTGCGTGGTTGTCAAGCCATGAGAGGCTACATAAGTATTTATACCCCTTCATGGATCACTGCCTTGTTGTGGCAAAGGGGGTTGCGTAACTCAGTGAAGCCATAAGCTATGCCGTGCAGGGCCACCCAAGATAGACAGGTCATGGCGGAAAGTTCTGACAAAATGTGGTCCAATGGAGCGTAACTATTGTTTTCCTCAATTTCTTTGCATTGTTCATTTAAGAAGGCCTTCTTGTCTCTCCTCGCTATTCTCTGGAAATCTGCATTCGGTTGGGCATAACTTCCCCTTTCTCCCTTGCTTTTCGCTTCCCTTCCTTCCTCAGCTACTGGACTAGCTATTTGCGTTGCCCTTCTTTTCGCCGTAGTCTACGTAAAGATTTACGTAGACTAGATGTGTCAAACTAAGGAACACAAATGGCGGGGCACCATGGGCGCCACCATTTGCGTACGTGCTTTTTTTTTTCCAAAGTCACCCATGATAGGCTACGTGACGATTTGCGTAGCCTATCATGACTGATTTTGGAAATCTAGCCGTGATAGGCTACGCAAATCATCACGTAGCCTATCACGGGTGTGTGTGTTTTTTTTTAACTCTACTTGTTTATTTTATAATGGCGGCGGCGGCAGCCAGTTGGGAGACCAGCAGCTGCCACCGCCCTTGCCAAAATGCCGCCGAAACGCCGCCGGGACCTGCCGCCGGGAGGGACATTCGCCGAAGGTAAGTCCCATCCCGGGAGGGGCGGGGGGCCGGCGGAGAATTTCCCCAACACTTTCGGGGGGCCGAATGCGTCGGCACTCGGCCTCCTGAAGATTCGTGGAGAAATTGTCCGCCATCCCTAGATCTCTTCAAGAAAATTGGTGATATCAAGGGAACGTTTTGTGCAAAGACGGGCATGATAAAGGACAAAGAAGGCAGGGACCTAACAGAAGCAGATGAGATTAAGAAGAGGTGGAAAGAATACACAGAAGAACTATACAGGAAAGATCTGAATGTCCCTCATAGCCATGATAGTGAGGTCACTGAACTTGAGCCGGACATCCTCGAGAATGAAGTCAAGTGGGCCTTAGGAAGCTTTACTAACAACAAAGCTAGCAGAAATGATGGTATTCCAGCTGAGCTATTTAAAATCCTAAAAGATGATGCTGTTAGAGTGCTGCACTCAATATGCCCACAAATTTGGAACACTCAACAGTGGCCATAAGACTGGAAATGTCAGTTTACATTCCAATTCCAAAGAAGGGCAACGCCAAAGAGTGCTCAAACTACCGCACAATTGCGCTCATTTCACATGCCAGCAAGCTGGGTTTCAGCAGTATGTGAACCAAGAACTACCAGAAGTACAAGCTGGGTTCCGAAGATGCATAGGAAATAGAGATCAAATCGCCAACATTTGCTGAATCGTGGAGAAAGCAAGAGAATTCCAGATAAACGTTTATCCCTGCTTCATTGACTATGCTAAAGCCTTTCATTGTGTGGATCACCACAAACTGTGGCAAATTCTTAAAGAAATGGAAGTACCAGACCACCTTACCTGTCTCCTGAGAAACCTGTACGAGGGACAAGAAGCAACAGTAAGAACCAGACATGGAACAACTGATTGGTTCCAAATTGGGAAAAGAGTACGACAAGGCTGTATATTGTTGTCCTGCTTATTTAATTTATATGCAGAGTACATCATGAGAAACGCCGAGTTGGATGACTCACAGGTCAGAATTAAGTTTGCTGGGAGAATTATCAACAACCTCCGATATGCAGACGATACCACCCTAATGGCAGAAAGCGAAGAGGATCTCAAGAGCCTCTTGTTGAGGGTGAAAGAGGAGAGTGCAAAAGCTGGTTTGAAACTCAACATTAAAAAAATGAAGATCATGGCATCTGGCCCCATCACTTCCTGGCATAGGGAAGGGGAAATGGAAGCTGTGACAGATTTTACTTTCTTGGGCTCCAAGATCACTGCAGATGGTGACTGTAGCCATGAAATTAAAAGACGCTTGCTCCTTGGGAGGAAAGCTATGGCAAACCTAGACAGCATAGTAAGAAGCAGAGAGAGAAACATCACCTTGCTGACAAAGGTCCATCTAATCAAAGCTATGGTTTTCCCAGTAGTAACTGACACAACTGAATGACTGAACAACAACAACAACAACAACAACAACAACAATCATGGCAAACACCATGTGCGTCGCTGCCTTTTGCCATAATAGGCTATGTAAATATATGCGTAGCCTATCACGGCTAAAGACACGGACACAAATGGTGGCGGGTACGCCACTTGCATCCCTACATTGAGCCGTGATAGGCTACATAGATACTTTCATAGCCTATCATGGCTTGGCAGGGATGCAAATGGCAGCCGGCGTGGCATTTCCAGCTGCAGCCCAGCAGCATCTGGAGCCACTGGAGCTGCTGCCGCACTGCCATCACCACTGCCATAGCCGCTGCTGCCACTGTAGCCACTGCCATAGCCGTAGCCAGGTTAGGGATGTCAGAGAATTTCACCACGAACCTCGGGTAGGCCGAATGCCAGTGCATTCGGCCCCCCGAAATTGGTGGCGGAATGGTCTTCCCCCCTGCCCCCCCGGGACAGGACTTACCTTGGGCAGATCTTCCTGGTGGCTGCGGCTCTGGCAGTGGTGCGGCGGCGGTGTGGCGGCTGCAACGGTGGTGCGGAGGTGGCGGTGTGGCGGCGGCGGCCGGTCTTCTGACCGGACGCCGCCACCACCATTTCCAGTTAAACAAACAAACAAAAGTAACGTGATACCCTACGTAAAGATTTATGTAGCCTATCATGGCTAGATTTTTAAAAAACACCGTGATAGGCTATGTTTACGTAGCCTATCACGGCTGACTGCAGGGATGCAAACGGCGGCGGCTACAGCCACCGCCATTTGCATCCCTGCTAGCAAGCGGCTGAATGTCCAGCCGCTGGCAGAGCCCACTGGCGGCTCCGCAGAATCCCTGCGGAGCGAAGCCGGCCGGCCAGAATTTCGGGGGGAGGGACGGAGCACCTCCCCCTCTGGGCAGAATTTTGGGGGGAGGGACGGAGCACCTCCCCCCCCACACGAATGTCACCCTTCGAAAAGGTAAGTGACTTTTGTACGTCCCTAAGCGAGATAGGCTCCGTTTCGTGGGGCTTTCGCAGGGTGGTGGGGCGGGTTGCCCCGTTCCGCCATGGATTCCAGGGGGCTGAATTCACTGGAATTAGGCCTCCCTGAGATCTCTGGCTGAATTCTCTAACATCCCTATTGAAATGCTCTTTGCCGTGATGGCAAAACGAAGCCATGCCAAAATGGCCGCAGCAGCACAGAAGATGACCCAGAGCCGCCTTCTGTCAGTGTCAACCCCCTTCACCTGGGAAGCGCAGAAGTAGATGATAGAAATTGACAAGGTCTTTGAAAAGGGGTCACCGAAGTAGAGTGGCAGAGGATGAACCTGAAAGGGGTTTTTACAAGAACAGAATATGCTTCTGCGGGGTGACATAGGGATGTCGGAGAATTTCTCCACGAATCTCCGGGAGGCCGAATGCCAACGCATTTGGCCCCCTGAAATTGGTGGGGAAATTCTCCACCCCCACCCGCCCAGGATGGGACTTACCTCGTGCAAATGTCCCTCGCAGCGGCAGGTCCCGGCGGCGGTACGGCGGCAGTGCGGCGGCGGTGCGGCGGCGGTGCGGCAGCGGTGGCCGGCCTTCCAACCGTAGTAAAAAACAAACAAATGTGATAGGCTACGTAAAGATTTACATAGCCTATCATGGCTAGATTTTCATAGTCAAATGTGATAGGCTACGTAAGTCTTTACATAGACTATCATGGCTGACTTTGAAAAAAAAAAGTGCGTACGCAACCATTTGCATTCTTTATTTGGGCACAGGTAGTCTATGTAAAGATTTATGTAGACTACGGTGAAAATAAGGGCAACGCAAATAATGTACACACTTTTTTTTTTCAAAGTCAGCCGTGATAGGCTACGAAAAGATTTACATAGCCTATCACGGCTGCCTTTGAAAATCTAGCCATGATAGGCTATGTAAATATTTACGTAGCCTATCACGTTTTTTGTTTTTTTAACTTTATTTTTTTCTTTCGCGGCCGGGGAGATGGGGCGCTCCCCCCCGGCCAGAATTTCAGCGGGGAGGGATGGGGTGCCTCCCCCCTGACCAGAATTTCGGTGGGGAGGGGCGGGGTGCCTCCCCACCTGCCAAGAATTTCAGGGGGAGTAACAGAGCGCCTCCTCCCCCCGAAAAAGCTGCGGGACCAGGTAAGGGTCTTTCGTCCATCCCTAGACATTACACACAGGAAGACATGTGGTCATGAATACTTGTGCAGATAGCAAATAAATATATATATGGCTCCATTAGGGCAAATTGAAACATGCCCCACCCCCAGAAATCAAATTTTCACGAATTGCTCTATTTTTATTTAAAGGTACCTTTAAATTGGATGGACTCACTGCAAATGGAATTAATGCCAGTGGAGGGGAATGGAACAAAATCCACTAGGACCAAACCAGGAAAATCTGTTGACAGTTCACCCCTAAAACAGAATTCCCATACATCCCATTGCAGGAGTGAAGCTGGGCTTTGTGCAACACAAGCATATAGTTTACAAATGAATATATCCTCCCCCTCATTGTCAGTTCCCAACCTCCCCCCTGCCCCACCCGTTAGGTTCTTCTCACTCTTGAATATAAGCTGTCACATCCCCCATCCCCAAATATATATTTGATGGAATGTAAAAGAACAAAGCCTGTTACAGATGTATAAGGGAGATGGTACTTTTGTTCCTTGCAGATGCAGAGCTTTGCAGCAAGTGTCCAGAAGATGAGCATCCAAACAAGGGCCGGGATCTATGTATCCCCAAGGATATAAATTTCCTGTCATATGAAGACACTTCTGGGATCATCCTGGCTTCCTTTGCTCTATTCCTCTCCTTAGGCACAGCCTTTGTGTTAGGAATCTTCATAAAATTCCACAAAACCCCAATAGTCAAAGCCAACAACCGGGACCTCTCCTACATTCTCCTTGTCTCTCTGCTGCTTTCCTTCTTGTCCTCTTTCCTGTTCATTGGCCAGCCAAGGAAAATAACCTGTCTGCTCCGACAAACTGCCTTCAGCATCATCTTCTCAGCTGCAATCTCTTCTCTGTTGGCCAAAACAATCACTGTGGTGCTGGCTTTCCTGGCTACAAAGCCAGGGAACAGGGTGAAGAGCTGGCTGGGAAAGAGTTTGGCCAATGCTATTGTCCTCTCCTGTTCCAGTGTCCAAGTTGTCATCTGCACCTTCTGGCTGGGGAACTCTCCCCCATTCCCAGATTCTGACAAGCACTCACAGCCTGGGGAGATCATCCTGCAATGCAATGAAGGGTCTGTCACCTTGTTTTATAGTGCCCTTGGCTACATGGGCTTCCTGGCTGCCATCTGCTTCATGGTGGCTTTCCTAGCCAGGAAGCTGCCTGGGGCCTTCAATGAAGCCAAGCTGATCACCTTCAGCATGCTGGTCTTCTGCAGTGTTTGGGTGTCCTTTGTGCCCACCTACCTGAGCACCAAGGGGAAATACATGGTAGCTGTGCAGGTCTTCTCTATCTTGGCTTCCAGTGCTGGGCTTCTGGGCTGCATCTTTCTTCCCAAGTGCTACATTATTATACTGAGACCTGACCTGAATACAAAGGAGCATCTCACAACAAAAACTAAAGATGACATTTGATTCTTTCAGAATTCTTTTATAGGGTGTTATTTAGCAAGCATCTCGCTCCCTGTATGGGTGCTTCAGATATGTGATTATTCTTCAGACATTCCTATATGCCTGGCTATTTTTCTGGTTCTTGGTGTTGAGTATTTGTTGTACACTTCTAATCTAAGAATGCAACCAGAAGATACATTTTTGAAAGATTTTAACATGAGCCATGACATTAATTGGGCAACCACATCTTAATACAGAAGTGTTGCACAACAAATAAAATAATTGATTAATTTCAAAAGACCAATTGGGGTGGGGAGTTTCAAAAGCATGGCTGCTCACATGATCTATATCACATCCTTACCTGCTCACTCGTGTGGAAGGAACATTGCAGGACATAGAAAAAGTGCATTGCTGTTATTGTTGTTGTTTCATTTCATTTCATGCCTTTACTGCCCATTAGTGGAAGCTTTCTGCGCAGTTCACAACAATTCACAAGATAATAAAATACACAATAAAAATTTTAAAAAATAAACATTTTAAACTGCAAAAAGTATTTCCATGAAACACTAGACCTCTTAAGACATCAGGAAAATATGTCCTGAAATGTGGAAACTCAGTTGCAATTCCACTTATAGCTTACAAGCTCTAGGAGTCTGTCATCTGGAAGTACCTTCAGTCTCATGGAGAAGTGGACATGTGATTTGAATGGGTAAAAAAAATATTATGTGGGATGAAAAGTGGACATAATGTATAGAACCTACTGTTCCAAAGTATGCACGTAACATGTGCTGTTCATGACAAGTCATTTCAGGACATATTTCATAGGTATGTTATTCAATACACAGGAAAGAGAAACAAAACATTTGGATGGACAATTGGCAGGAAAAAGATTTACCCATCTTACTAGCACCTCATGGAAAATACATATCGGTAAAATTTTCAATGGTAGTTCTTGGGGTGAAGGGATAAAAGTAAAACAAAGAAAATACAAGGGGAAATAAATAGCTATAAAGCTAGTTCTGAGAAACTTCTTGTCAGAACCACAATAGATTTTGTTAGGATAACTGTTGGAGTTTATTGCTCCAAAATGTATCGAGTATGATTTGTATCCTTGACCCAACAGGCTCAACCACTGAAGTCTGCATTCTCTTTCTCCCTCCCTTTTCAGATTGGGAGTAAAAGCAGACGTTGTGTCTTCAATAGCAAGACAGTTTCCACCCTACAAAAGCTTGCTCCCAATTCTGTGACATTTGGGTTGTCCCTGGCTGTATTTTCTGACATTTTTAACGGACCAACAGGGCTCTTCTGCTGCTTTTTAATTGGCTTTGTGTTCCTAATGAACTATATTTTCCCTGAATCTGGAAGCCCCACGAGATCTGGTGCAAGATGTTGGGTTGTAGGGCCAGGGAGCAGTTGTGGACAGGAGCTCTGAGCCACAAGTGCCACACACACTCACACACACACACACACAGTTTCCATTCACTTGAAAGTGGCATTCAGTGGAAGAGGCAACCCTCCATCATGAAGGCTGGCATGGAGCTCCACGTTCTAGGGATGGATGAAAGTCCCTTACCTTATCCCGCAGCTTGCTTTGCGGTGAGGGGGAGGTGCTCCATCCCTCCCCCCGAAATTCTGGGTGGGGTGGGAGGCACCCCATCCCTCCCCGCCGAAATTCTGGCCGGGGGGGAGGTGCCCCGTCCCTCCAGCCCAAATTCTGGCCGGGGTGGAGGCACCCCATCCCTCCGGCCGTGAATCTCGTCTTCTCCTGGGACACAAATGGCGGCGGCCATAGCCGCCGCCATTTGCGTCCCTGCAGTCAGCTGTGATAGGCTACGTAAATCCTTATGTAGCCTATGATGGCTGACTTTGGGGGGGGGGGAAAGCGCGTACACAAATGGCAGAGCCCATGGGCGCCGCCATTTGCATATGCGCTTTTTTTTCCCCCAAAGTCAGCCACCATTTCCCAGTAAAAACAACAACAACAACAACAAAAGTGATAGGCTACGTAAGGATTTATGTAGCCTATCATGGTGTTTTTTGAAAATCTAGCCGTGACAGGCTATGTAAATCTTTACGTAGCCTATCACGTTTGTTGTTTTTTGTTGTTTTTTTACGGGAAATGGCGGTGGCGGCAGCCGGTCGTAAGACCGGGTGTCGCCGCCACCGCACCACTACCGCACCGCCGCCGGGAACCGCCAGTGCCAGGGACATTTGCGCAAGGTAAGTCCCATTCTGGGGGGGTGGGGGGGCGGACCGTTTCTCCACCAATTTTGGGGGGCTGAATGTGTTGGCATTCGGCCTCCCGGAGATTCATGGAGAAATTCTCCGTCATCCCTACCACGTTCACATTGGAACTTTTATGGGGCTCTAAGTGATGGTGTGTTTGGATCAGACGCAGGGATACAAACATCCAAGGAGTCATGGAAGTGAAAATGCTCTGCAAGGTTTATGTCAGGAAGAACATGGCATTTTGAACAGTATAGTCTGTGGCTCTTCTTTGCTGGAGGAAACCACTTGTGTGCAGTGAATCTCCACATGGCTTTGGGCTGTTTTGCTTTTGGTTTCATTTTTGTCTCTTTCTGGACTGCAAAGGATCCTGCATTGCAAATAAACATTGAATTCTGCCATGTCTTGCCTGTCTGGATAAAAGCCATTCCAATGAGGCTTACAAGTAACATTAAAATACATAAAGTCACAATAAAAAATATAGCAACTCTTCACTATCCTTCCTACACTGCAAATGGTGGTTAGTTTTCATTAGATGACAAATAAAGTTTCAGACAAATAATAAGTGATTATTTAGCACTTGTGCTTTACAGGGTCTTTTACTGTCTTCAAGGAGTTTATAAAGGAAGACACTGGATTTTATTTCTTGGATGCTTTTGCAGATTCTCATAAAAGAGGTACCCCATTTCATCCCCAAGGACTACTCTATCATGTGCTGTATGGTCTCCCTGATTCACATTTAGCGAGAACTCTTACTGAGAAGTACACCCTTTCAACTTTTCAATATTTTGAAAGTGAAATCCATT
The DNA here is from genome assembly GCF_057233095.1 of Heloderma suspectum. Lineage (NCBI taxonomy): Eukaryota > Metazoa > Chordata > Lepidosauria > Squamata > Helodermatidae > Heloderma > Heloderma suspectum. The sequence goes on from NC_139459.1 coordinate 400,954,882, forward strand.
GTTCCAAATTTCCCCACAATTCCAACTTTCTATTTAAACCTCTGCCTTTTCATGAACTTATGGAATTCTCCAGTGGGTCTCCATCCTACTACATCAAATTATGTCAGATGCACTCAATATATTTATACTTGCACTGATGTAACCTTTGAATGCACAACTTTTAATTGCTAAGAAGAATTTGCTCTTTCCCGGGGTATGTGTGTGTATGTGCGTGTGTATATATATCATCATGATCATCATTATGATCATCATCATGATCATCATCATCATGATCATCATCATCATGATCATCATCATGATCATGATCATCATGATCATGATCAGCATGATCATGATCATCATCAGCATGATCATGATCATCATCATGATCATCATCATCATCATGATCATCATCATCATGATGATGATCATGATCATCATCATGATCATCATCATCATCATCATCATCATCATGATCATCATCATCATCATCATCGTATGTGCGTGTGTATATATCATCATCATCATCATCATCATTTTTCTTTCTATATTGCCCAATAGCCAAAGCTCTTTGTGTGGTTCACAACAATTCATAATTACAAATCATATAAATAACATTATTTTTATTCTATTTTATTTTTCGAATGTCTCAATCACCCATCTGGCTGGTCACCCACATGATATGCCACATTATAATGAAAACATAATATACATTTTTAACATACACCATTTAAAACAATTTAAATGGTCTGTGTACTGCTTTGGCCCGAAGCCTGGGTTCTGAGCCAAAGTAGCGCACTTCGGGCCACTTTGGGCCAGCTCCACTTTGGCAGCACTTTGGAGTGATCCAGAAGCCCAGCTGAGCTGCTGCCACCACCACCACCCACCCCAGCTTCTTACCTGGGTCCGCAGGATGTGCTCCGGCAGCCTTCTTCCTGTTCCAGGGAGTCACCATGTTCAAAATAGTGACTGCCTGTATTTCCCAAAATAGATCCTGTGCAAATGATGCAGGATCTATTTCACCAAATATGGCGTGTTGTCATTTTAAAAATGGGGACTCCCTAGACGAGGAGGAGGGCTTCCGGAGCACGTCCCGAGGACCTAGGAGCTGGCAGCAGCAGAGGTGGCAGTGATGCCTTGGAAGAGGAAGATGGCTGTCAGAGCACGTCACGAGGGCCCAGGTAGGGATGGCGGAGAATTTCTCCCTGAAACTTCGGGGGCCGAGCGCCAATGTGTTCGGCCCCCTGAACAAGTTTCGGAAGAAATTCTCCGCACCCCCCCGCCCCCCGCACCCCCCCCGGGACGGGACTTACCTTTGCCAAATGTCCCTCCCGGCAGCAGGTCCGGCCGGCAGTTCGTCGGGTCTTCGTCAGGGGCGGGGGCAGCAGCCGATCTTTCGACCGGCTGCCGCGCCGCCATTGCAATAAAAGAAAAAAAAACACGCCCCCGTGATAGGCTACGTGATGATTAACGTAGCCTATCACGGCTAGATTTGCAAAGTCAGCCATGATAGACTACGTAAATCGTCACTTAGCCTATCACGGGTGACTTTAAAAAAAAAAAAAGCACGTACGGATAATGGCGGCCCCCATAGGGAGCCGCCATTCACGTTCCTTATTTGTCGCTGTAGTCTACGTAAATGTTTACGTAGACTACGGTGAAAATAAGGCGCTATTTGCATTGCCCTTATTTTCGCCGTAGTCTACGTAAACATTTACGTAGACTACAGTGACCAAATAAGGAACGCGAATGGCGGCTCCCTATGGGGGCCGCCATTTGCGTACGCGCTTTTTTTTTTTTTAAAGTCACCCGTGATAGGCTACGTGGCGATTTACGTAGCCTATCACAGCTGACTTTGCAGATCTAGCCGTGATAGGCTACGTTAATCGTCACGTAGCCTAGCACGGGGGCGTGTTTTTTTTTTAACTGTTTAGTTCGCAGCCGGGCGAGGCGAGGCGCCTCCTCCCCAGCCTGAATTTTGGCCGGGCGAGGCAGGAAGCCTCCCCCCCCAGGCCTGAACTTCGCGGGGGAGCAACGAAGTGCCTCCCCCCCACCGTGGGAAACCTTCGAGGACAGGTAAGTGACTTTCGCCGACCCCTAGGCCCAGGTAAGGCGCTGGGGCTCATGCGGCATGGCGGGGTGGTGGTGGTGAGGGGCCAAAGAAGGAGTTGGCCATCTGATCCCCACATCAGCTCCAGAGGTCAAAGTGGGTTGTTGTTGTTGTTGTTGTTGTTCAGTCGTTCAGTCGTGTCCGACTCTTCGTGACCCCATGGACCATAGCACGCCAGGCCTACCTGTCCTGCGCTCTCTCCCGGAGCTTGCTCAAGTTCATATTCATTGCATCGCTGATGCTATCTAGCCATCTCATCCTCTGTCGTCCCCTTCTCCTTTTGCCTTCAGTCTTTCCCGGCATCAGGGTCTTTTCCAGAGAGTTTTCTCTCTGCATTAGGTGGCCAAAATATTGGAGCTTCAGCTTCAGTATCTGTCCTTCCAATGAGCACTCGGGGTTGATTTCCTTTAGGATTGACTGATTGGACCTCCTTGCAGTCCAGGGGACTCGTAGGAGTCTTCTCCAGCACCACAGTTCAAAAGCATCAATTCTTCGGCGCTCAGCCTTCCTTATAGTCCAGCTCTCACAGCCATACGTTGCTACTGGGAAAACGATAGCTTTGATTAGACGGACCTTTGTCGGCAAGGTGATGTCTCTGCTTCTTACTATGCTGTCTAGGTGTGCCATAGCTTTCCTCCCAAGGAGCAAGCGTCCTTTAATTTCATGGCTACAGTCACCGTCTGCGGTGATCTTGGAGCCCAAGAAAGTAAAATCTGTCACTGCTTCCATTTCTTCCCCTTCGATATGCCAGGAAGTGATGGGGCCAGATGCCATGATCTTCGTTTTTTTAATGTTGAGTTTCAAACCAGCTTTTGCACTCTCCTCTTTCACCCTCAACAACAGGCTCTTTAGATCCTCTTCTCTCTCTGCCATTAGGGTGGTATCGTCTGCATATCGGAGGTTGTTGATAATTCTCCCAGCAATCTTAATTCCGACCTGTGATTCATCCAACCCTGCGTTTCTCATGATGTACTCTGCATATAAGTTAAATAAGCAGGGTGACAATATGCAGCCTTGTCATACTCCTTTCCCAATTTTGAACCAATCGGTTGTTCCATGTCTGATTCTTACTGTTGCTTCTTGACCCTCGTACAGGTTTCTCAGGAGACAGGTAAGGTGGTCTGGTATTCACATCACTTTAAGAATTTGCCACAGTTTGTTGTGGGTTGGGGTCCCCCAAAACAGCCTGAAGTGAAGTGGGCCCACCTCAGAAACCCCGAAGCTGCCTCCAAGGCAGATCGGGGTTGGGGGGTCCTTGTGCAGCCCTAAATTTAAACAGTTAAAAAAAATTCAATAAACATTTTCAATGCTAAACCTGTTCAAGATACCTGACCTAAATGTCCCATCATATCCCATTAAATGCTTGGGAGAGGGCAGATTGATTGATTGATTGATTGATTGATTGCCAAAGTTCTCTAGGCAGTTTACAAGGTCTGAACTTGCAAGGTCTTAATTTACAGGTCCTAAAAGATGGCAGTGTTGGTCGGGATGGACGGACTCACCTCCGTCTGGGTTGCCCTCCCCTGCTTGCCATACGAGCCACTGGAGAACCCAATGAGTGCCACAGGGCTGGCCATCCCCTCACTGAGCTGCCATGTTGCATAAAAACGGCAGCTCCAGGTTTTCCAGATATGCAATATTACGTAAACGGCGGCTGTAAAAGATGCCATTCACACAGCATTGTAGGCCTAAATGGATCATTCACACCAGTAATGTTCTGTATTTGGCCCCTTTATAGCTGTCATTTATGTAACATTACTTTTACAGAAACCCCCAGCTGCCATTATTACTAGTACTTGGCAAGTGGGTCTGATAAGCACATGGCAGCTTGGCAAGTGGGGTCCAGGAGGCAGAGCAGGGAGGGGAATGGGGAATTCCCTAGGCTCCACACTCCTCTTGGGCTCCCATGACATCCCTAAACTTGCTGTTCCTATTACTTTTGGTAAGCCACACATCTCTAACGTCTAATTGCGAGCAGAGATGGGTTAAAGAAGACGCAGATAACAAGCTTAGGTTGAAAATTCGGCCACATTTATTGAAATATCTGCAAAGGGGTAACTAGGACGGGCATCTAACTGTATCAGCGGCTAGCTGGCACTTCTTGGGCGAAAACACACCCAGCCTGAGGGGTGGTGGTGATCTCGTTATCCCTCCGGACTGCCCCTTCTGGGGGAGGTAGACCTTCCGGTGTCACCCCCGACCCGGTGCCGCACAATACCTGGGTGAGTGAGTAGGGTTGGTCTCCCAGGCAACCCTTATCCCCCCGCCGAGCCGCACAACCCGTTCGGGGGGCCTCTAGCATCACCTGTCACCATAAGGTGCCTCTGCATGCACACCATCCCTACTTTCCTGTTTTTGCCCATCCTAGCCACCACAGGAGTCCCTAGGCTCCACACTCCTCTTGGGCTCCCATGACATCCCTAAACTTGCTGTTCCTATTACTTTTGGTAAGCCACACATCTCTATCATCTAATTCTCCAGATTTCTGATCAGGTCCATATCAGGGATGGTAACATTCGTTCCAGAATTTGGCAAGTCTATAAGAAGACTTTCGGTACCAACTACCATAGGACATTCATTCCAATGGCTTGATTCTTCTGTATCCATAACAACTTTAGTACTGACAATCTCACCATATCTTCCTTGTTGAAGTCATTTCTTATGTTTCATCTATGCTATGCTATGATCTATGCTATCCAGATTTTAAGGTATTTAATTCCTATAATGTTGTATATTAAATTATTTAGACAAATGGTTCCAATACATAATAAACCATCCAAACTCATTTTGAAAAAATAACTTTATAAACTTGGATCACTGAAAAGGCATTTACAAGATCTCCATTACCATTCAATAAACTTGCTGAAATGGTATTATCCTCTTTAATCTTGTCTGAATCTGGATCATATATGTGTGAGAATTGTCTCAGCCATAGAGTCTTTATTTATCAATGTTAAACGTTCACTCATGGGGAATGGTGTCATCTCAGAAATCTGCACATATAGCTAGATGAGAGCACATTCGGTAACAGAAGTGCATGCAGATTAATTGGATTAGGTTCAACTGCAGATTAATTGGATTAGGTTCAACTGTGCAGCCTTCAGGTAGACCCTAGAGCCGCTGGGTATGCAAGTCACACAAGTACCTCATATCTGAAAAGATATAATCCAATGGTCAGCCTAACAAAGCCATTGTCATTGTGACAAAAACATTTAGTTTTAATGGATTTACATCTAATTTTGAAGGAACCTAAATTCTTGCCTTTGGGGGGATTAAAGGTTTTAATGAATTACAAACAGTTGGTTCCCCACGAACACAGTTCATAGAGAAAAATACAATCTAATGAAAGGTTTAACTTAAATAACTGTGTTTATCGAAACATTCAAAGATCTTTTATCGTTACAAAACGTCCTTAAATACAATGTTCTCGGCGTAAACTAAACTTTGACTGAGTGACTTTTAACTGTAGGTGTCTCTTCATCCCTCCATGTATTGATTGCAGTCAGTATGTTACTGGCATATCACTGTACTTTGATGCACACCTGTGTATATAAAGGTGTACAGAGTAGGGATGGCGGAGAATTCCACCACAGATTTCAGTGAGGCCGAATGTACTGGCATTCAGCCCCTGAAACTGGTGACAGAACAGCCTCCCCCCCCCACCAACCCGCGGAATTCCCCCGGGACAAAGCTTACCTGGGGCGGAGGCGGCTCTGGCGGCGGCTCCGGCGGCGGCCAGTCTCTCAAGCGGCTGCTGCGGCCGCAAATGGCGGCCATCGTAGCAGCCACCATTTGCGTCCTTCCAGGCTGCTTTGGTAGGCTACATAAGTATTTATGTAGCCTATCATGGCAAAAAACAAAACAAAACAGCGAACGCAAATGGCGGCAGCTACGGCAGCCGCCATTTGCATTCCCTTTTTTTTTTTTTGGCTGTAATAGCCTACGTAAATATTTACGTAGGCTATTATGGCAAAAGAGAGGGGCGTAGATGGCATAGTGGCCGCCATTTGCGCCCATCTCTTTTGCTGTAATAGGCTATGTAAATATTTACGTAGCCTATCACGGCCAAATAAAAGGGAATGCAAATGGCTGCTGCCGTAGACGCTGCCATTTGCATATGCTGTTTTTTTGTGTGTTTTTTGCTCTGATAGGCTACAGAAATATTTACGTAGCCTATCACGGCAAAATGTTGTTGTTTATTCGGTCAGTCGCTTCCGACTCTTCGTGACTTCATGGACCAGCCCACGCCAGAGCTTTCTGTCAGCTGTCGCCACCTCCAGCTCCCCCAAGGTCGAGTCTGTCACCTCCAGAATATCATCCATCCACCTTGCCTTGGGTCGACCCCTCTTCCTTTTGCCTTCCACTTTCCCTAGCACCAGAATCTTCTCCAGAATCCCTGCAAGCTGCCCAGTGGCCGGATCCCTGCAGGCTGCCCAGCAGCCGGATGTCCGGCTGTGGGCAGCCCTGGCCAGCAGCTCCATGGAATCAGCGCAGAGTGGAGCCGGCCGGAGAGAATTTGGGGGGGAGTGATGGAGTGCCTCCCCACCACCGTGAATGTCACCCTTCGAAAAGGTAAGTGACTTTCATACATCCCTAGTACAGAGACTTTTGTGTGGTTGGCATTCCATTTTACTCCAATTTGTAATTAATTATGTTTGTTGAATTATACTTGACATCTTTTTGATATTAAAAATAAACCTTTATAGTATATTGATATAGAAGATACCATAATTTTTAAACTAAAAGACTTTATGGACATAAATTAACTCTTGACTTTGAATTATAGTGAAGCCCGTGGTTATTTGTGGAATGTGCATTTCAAGAGCTTTCCAATGAAGTGTGTTTCATGAGAATTGGTCAATGGGAAGTCAAAAAGGGATGACCAACTAATTCCCAACTTTGAATTATATATAGAAAATAAGATTACAGCTAGAATCATAGAATCAAAGAATAGTAGGGTTGGAAGGGGCCTACAAGACCATTGAGGCCAACCCACTGCTCAATGCAGGAATCCAAGTCAGAGCATCACTGACAGATGGCTGTCCAGCCTCATCTTGAATGGCTCCAGTGTGGGAGAGCCCACCACCTCCCTAGGTAATTGGTTCCCTTGTCATATTGCTCTAACAGTCAGGACGTTCTTCTTGATCTTCAGCCAGAATCTGGCTTCCTGTCACTTGAGCCCATTATTCCGTGTCCTGCATTCTGGGATGATCAAGAAGAGATCCTGGCCTTCCTCATTTATGTAGCTATTTAGTTCCCATAGGGGTGTTAGGTGCCAGATATTTTGTCCTGTTGGACACCTCAAAATAATCACTTGGCATCACCACAATTGTTTTCTTTTACCAATCCAAATCTAGGGATGTACGAAAGGCAGTTACCTTTCGCGGATTATGTTTATGGTTGGGGGGGAGGCGTTCCGTCCCTCCCCCTGGAATCCTCACTGGGGGGGAGGCGTTCCATCCCTCCCCCTGGAATCCTCACCAGGGGGGGAGGCGGTCCGTTCCTCCCCCCCCGGAATCCTGGCCAGCCAGCTGTGCTCCACAGGGATTCTGCGGAGCAGCCGGCCAGCTCCGCCAGCAGCCGGACATCCGGCCACTGGCTAGCAGGGACGCAAATGGCGGCGGCCGAAGCTGCCGCCGTTTGCGTCCCTGCAGTCGGCCGTGATAGGCTACGTAAATGTTTACGTAGCCTATCATTAAAACAACAACAACAACACACGTATGCAAATGGCGGCGGCTACTGCCGCCGCCATTTGTGTTCCTTATTTTGGCACATTTTAATCTACGTAAACATTTACGTAGACTAAGACAGCAAAAATAAGGGGAACGCAAATAGTGTAGCGGACACTACACTATTTGTGTTCCCCTTATTTTTGCCGTCTTAGTCTACGTAAATGTTTACGTAGACTAAGATGTGCCAAAATAAGGAACGCAAATGGCGGTGGCCGTGGCCGCCACCATTTGCGTATGCGCATTGTTGTTGTTGTTGTTTTAAAAAGTCAGCCATGATAGGCTACGTAAACATTTACATAGCCTATCACGTTTGTTTTTTTAAAAACTGGAAATGGCGGTGGCAGCAGCCAGTTGGAAGACCGGCCGCCACAGCCGCCACCGCTGAACCGCCACCGCCGCCAGGAAGATCCGCCCAAGGTAAGTCTCGTCCCGGTGGGTGGCAGGGGGGTGGCGGGCTGTTCCGCCACAGATTTTGGGGGGCCAAATGCACTGGCATTCGGCCTCCCCAAGATCCGTGGTGGAATTTTCATACATCCCTATCCAAATCACATTGCCATATCACCAGAAGATGGAAGGTACTTCCGGATGGATACCTCCTAGAGAATATAAGCCACAAGTGGAATTACAGTTGACTTTCCACACTTCAGGAGGCATTGTACTTTCCTATGTGCATATGTCCATATCCTTCTATGTTCCATCCACAGGTAAGAATGTGGTACAACACATCTGAGCAACCAGGTATTTGGAACTCCCCCCCCCCTTGTCTTTTTAAATTAATGCTATTTCGATTGAGGGGGATCTCTGTAAATTCTGAAGTCCACATTCAGGGGACAAGCCTCACTGACCACAATGAGAGTTACTTCCGAGTAGACACTACTTGGTTTGTGCTGGGAAACACAGGGCTGGGAGACAGAAAACACCCCTGAAGTGGGGTCACGATGAAAAGTACACCCCTGGGTAGGGCGAGCATACCTGAGATAAATGTGGGGGTTGGGGCACACAACAATTATACTGCCAAGAACCCAACTTCAGGAAAAGAATTGAACTTTAAGCAGTCTCAGGAAATCCCCCTCCCCCCCGATAAGATCCAGGGTGGCTGCTGGATGGCCACGATGCCATGTATACCTAATGACCTCCAAACACAGCCAGCTCAGAGTAAATCACTAGTGGAGAAACGCCCAAGGTCTAAGAAGGCATCAGAAGTCATTTTTGCATCAAAATCAGTGTCATAGATGTTGTAGCCCAGGGTGACATTGGGTAAGAGCCTGGGATTCCGGTTGATTTCCTGAATGGCAAACAGAAAGGGCAGGATCTTCCAGGAATTTCTGGCAAATCCCTTGGGGAAAACATCAAAGATGGTACTTCTAGTACATAATGCTAATACTGATTTAACAGCCAATGCTAATTAATGCTTTGTATGTATTTTGGTAGCTGGGAAGTGGGGCTGGGGGCTGGAATATTCTTATTACATTAGCTGTAAGCCATTTGAAAGTAAAACCAGAAAGCAAAACAATTACATTGAGGGCACAATCCTATGCATGCTTAAACAGAAAAAAGTCCTACAACTCCCAGCATGCACCAGCCAGCATGGTACCCTTAATGTCATTCTGGATTTAGACATTGCCTGGGGCACACAGATGCCACAAAGTAAAGCACTGCCAGTAGTGTGTTCTCCTTGTTGAAAACCTGCCTGCCTTTTAGCAATGACCTGGCATCAACTCCCCGTTCTTCATATTGATTAAATTAAAATCTCATATACAATTCAGAAGTTCCATCTACCAAGCTTTTTGGTCTATAAGTTCCCAGTCCAGTTCTATTTCTCTTTTAGACATGGATATGACTGCAACATTTTATTTTTATATGTAAAAAATTTTGCAAAGAAAGGGAGCACTTTGAAGAGTTCTGGTGGAATCACCACAGCCCTGCAAGGTAGCCCACTGTGGGTTTGGCTCCAGATTTGGAGAGGTCTTAGGGCAAGATGCCTTAGGTGTCCCATCTCCTTGCTACTGTCACGGTTGCCCATCGTTTGCCCTCTCCCACCATGCCCAGGATTTGGTTGCCCTGTACTTTCCTTCTAATTGTTACAGAGACCAATTGCTCCCTTTCCCCTAGTATTTCACTATATATCAACTATATATATATATATCAAGTATATCAACTCCCTGTCGCTCTTTGAAGCCTAGAAAACAGAAGGAGATGAGCATCCAAAGTTGATCACAAAGAAGAGAAACAGCTTCCCGGGATGCAAGATAAAATGTATTATATGAAGCCCAACACATTTTGGCCTTTTTAAATTTTATTGTAGGCCTTCTTCAGGGGGCTGTAACATAAATGATAATAACATTTACAAATAGGGCAATGCACAGTTAAAACATTACTGCAATACAAGTTGCCACAAGGGCTAATACATGTATACCATCATTTAAAAACAAACAAACATATAAGACCTATTTTATTCCTAAGAATATCATATAAATACATACTTACTAAAAGAAAAAAGCCTGAAGAACATTTTCAGCGAAAGATTGTCTCCTGTGTCAATCTACTGGCGACTGGAAAAAACATTTCTCGAATCTTATCTCATATTGTTTGAATCCTTTTTTTCCCCTTCCTCTGTCGGGTGTCTCCATGGTGATGTAATCTGGCCAAGGTCTCAAAGCTGCACTGCTGTGATACATAGGGAGTGTATGTAAATCACCCACAGGTCACAGGAGTGGTAAAAGTCAGGTCTTCATTTAGATCACATGGAGAGAAAGTGTTCAGTCTCAAAACCCACTCAGCTTCTCTCCTCAATGGATATTTCTCCTCCTTGATGTCACGCTTATCCAGTGCCCCAAATATGCGATCTGTGGGAGAATGCTGTTGTTCCACGTAGTGACTTAGAAGTGGGGCCTTCCAGTCTGTTGTTCTTCATGTTACTCGGCTGTTCCCCTATCCGTCTTTTTTAAAGGTCTTACTGTTTTTCCCACATAAAGCTTAGGGCATTTACACTGGACAGCATAAACTACAAAGGCACTACTGCAGGTAGTGAAAAGCTTGAAATTCTGTGCCTGTTGGTTGGAGGAATTTGCACATTCTGTAATTTTGGAGATGTACTTGCAGCAACTGCAGAGTCCACATGGGTGATGGCCCTTAGGCACATGGCAGGACATAGACTAAACTGCTGTTGACTAAACCTCTACTTTCAGGTAGCCTGGTCCAAAGGTTAAAACGGCTGGGACTGATTAGCTTAGAAAGAAGGCAAATAAGGGGAGATACGATAGACAGAATTATGCATGGTGTGGAGAAGGTGAAGAGGGAGACATCCTCCCGCTTCCATAATTCTAGAACCTGATAGGGTCATTCCATGAACCTGATCAGAGGTGGAATTTGCCACCACGAGATGTAGTGATGGCCACCAATTTGGATGGCTTTAAAAGGAGGTTGGACAAATTCCTGGAGGAAAAGGCTATCAATGGCTACTAGTCTTGATGGCAATGTGCTACCTCCAGTGCCAGAAGCAATGGGCCTATATGCACCAGTTGCTGGGGAACATGGGTAGAACTGTGCTGTTGTGCTCATGCCCTGCTTGTGGCTTTCTGGTGGGCAGCTGATTGGCCACTGCAAGAACAGAATGCTGGATTAGATGGACGTTGCTCTGATCCCACATGGCCCTTCTTATCTTCTTATTTCATTTTTGTTCTTAACTTGTCTTCAGGCTGAGTTTTAGATTGGGAGGCAGGATGGGGAGGAAGATGGCTTGATACAGAAACAACACTGCATTTAGTAATTTAGTAATCTGCATTTAGTCCCAATCTTAAAATGGAGATAGGAGGAGAAAACAGATTTAGCATGACTAGGCTCAACTGAGCGGGCTTCACATTGAGCCTAGGGCTGCTGGGGCAAAAATGCAGATCATACCTGATACCTCATTTTCAAAAATGTCAATTCCAGCAGTCCTCTGAACAAAGCCAGTTGTGATTCTGACAAAAACTTTTTTTTTCAGAAAAACGTTTAAAGCATTTTCCTCCTATTTATACAGAAGTCTCTATTTCATACATTAACATGTATAGTATTTTTCCCATGTATGTATTTCAGGAATACTACCAAATTCAATCTAGCCTTCCCTGACACTCTCTCCAAGTCTCACAAAATGGTATTCAATATCCTTTCACCCCAAGGGCCTCTGTCCCATGAAGGTTCAAGGTGCACCATTTTATGCCCTTTGGACACACCAAAAGAATCGCTCTGAATTCCAAAATAACATCCCCCCTCCCCACCAAATCACATGTGCACATCTCTGGGAGACTGAAGGTACTTCCAGATGGGAGGTGTCTAGAGCTTTTAGGCAGTAAGTGGAATTGCAATTGAGTTTCCACACTTTAGGAATTAGTGCCTTTTTCTGTGTGGTATGTTACGACCACACAAGTAGACAGGGAACAATAACATACTATTTACCTGAGTAGCCATGTGTTTGAAATAGGGGTGTACAAAACCCCGCTTACCTCGCTCCGCCGGGTTCCACAGGTGGGGGGAGGTGCTCTGTCCCTCCCCCTGGAATCCTCACCGGGGGGGGAGGCGCTCCTTGCCTCCCCCCGGAATCCTGGCTGGCCGGCCCTGCTCCGCAGCCAAGCCGCAGAGCCGCTGGCCGACTCCGGCCACCCGCAGCCGGACATCTGGCCGCTGGGCAGCTCTGCAGGGATGCAAATGGCGGCTGTCGTAGCCGCCACCATTTGCGTCCCTGTAGTGAGCCGTGATAGGCTACGTAAATATTTACGTAGCCTATCACGGCAGGGGGAAAACCCCAGTGTACACAAATGGTGGTAGCCACTGCCATTTGCATAGGCTGGGGATTTTTCACCTTGCCATGATAGGCTACGTAAGTATTTACGTAGCCTATCACAGCAGGGGGGGAAACCCCCAGCATACGCAAATGGCGGCGGCTACCACCATTTGCGTACGCTGGGGTTTTTCCCCCTCCCTGCCGTGATAAATAGGCAGTAAATACTTACGTAAATACTTACGTAGCCTATCACAGCCTCCACAGGGATTCAAATGGTGTCCCTGCTTTAGCCGTGATAGGCTTACGTAAGTATTTATGTAGCCTATCATGGCTGAAAAAGGAGGAAGTGAATGGCGGCCGCAGGACGGCTGCCATTCGCACAGCAGTGCAGATGGGAGCAGGTAAGTGCTCCGTTTCACGCGCCTTTCATGGGATGGGGGTGGTGGGCACTTTGTCCCACACACCTTTCTTGGGTTGAGGGGGAGGGGGCTTCATTCCATAATGGTTTTCGTGGGGCTGAATGCACTGGGATTCGGCCTCACCGAGATCCGTCGTGGAATTCTCTGACATCCCTAGTTTGAAACTTTTTTTCTCACAGATTGGTCTTCTTTAAAAAATCAATTATTTTATTTGTCCTACAGCACTTATGCATTAAAGAAGAATGGCCCAATTAAGGTCATGGCCTTTACTAAAACAATGTATCTTCTAGGAGCATTTTTAGATCAGAAATATACAAAATTCCCTTAGTGCATAGCAGCCAGATGTATAGGTTTCCCTGAAGAATAATTGTATGTTTTCTGAAACACATTGGGGGGAGGATGCTTGTTAAATGCAGAATCAGATGCCATTTTTAGGTTTTCTTTGTTAGATGCTCCTTTGTATTCAAATCAGGCCTGAATACAATAATGTAACACTTGGGAATAAAGATGCAGCTCAGCAACCCAGCACTGGAGGCCAAGATAGAGAAGACCTGCACAGCTACCATATATTTGCCCTTCGTGCTCAGGTAGGTGGGCACAAAGGACACCCAAACACTGCAAAAGACCAGCATGCTGAAGGTGATCAGCTTGGCCTCATTGAAGGACCCAGGCAGCTTCCTGGCTAGGAAAGCCACCGTGAAGCAGATGGCAGCCAGGAAGCCCATGTAGCCAAGGGCAGCATAGAACATGGTGACAGACCCTTCGTTGCATTGCAGGACAACCTGTGCCCGCTGTGATTGCATGTCAGAGTCTGGGAACGGGGGACAGATGCCCAGCCAGATGGTGCAAATGACAACTTGGACATTAGAACAAGAAATGACAATAGCACTGGCCAAACTCTTCCCCACCCATCTCCTCATCCCATTCCCTGGTTTTGTTGCCAGGAAGGCCAGCACCACAGTGATCGTTTTGGCCAACAGAGAAGAGACAGCAACTGAGAAGATGATGCTGAAAGCCATTTGTCGGAGGAGGCAGGACACTTTCCTTGGCTGGCCGATGAATAACAAAGAGGACAAGAAGGAAAGCAGCAAAGAGACAAGGAGAATGTAGGAGAGGTCCCGGTTGTTGGCTTTGACTATTGGGGTGTCTAGGAATTTAATGAAGATTCCTAAAACAATGCCTGTGGCGAAGGACAAGAATAGGGCAAAGGAAGCCAGGGTGATCCCCAAATATTCTTCATAGGAGAGGAAGGTTATATTCTTTGGGATACATTCATCTCTGTCCCTGTTTGCATGTTGATCACCTGGACACATGGTGCAATGCTCTGCATCTGCAAAGAACACGAGAAACATCTACTTCATTCATCCATGATAGTCTCTGTTTTTTTACATGCAATGAAAAATATATTTGGGGGGTGAATGCTTACACCCACAGGCCAGAAGATCTATGTGGGGATTTGGGTGGGGAGAGGTCAGGAACTGATCATTTGTAGTCAGGCAGTGAGGGGGTAAGGCTTGCTCACTGGTAGAAGAACCCCAGCTTCTGCCATGCAAATCTGCAAGTAAACAGATGCAGCAAAAGTAAAAAGGCCATCTGACGAAGAAACTGAAGAACGTCTTCCAGGAACCACAGGGTAGAACTGTGCTGGATGGACCAGCATAGTGCATGTGTATAAGATTTTATGTGTTGTTCAAATCACAGTGGGGTCACATATAAATCGAACTCACATTGTGTAAGAGAACAAGTGCCATAAACAATATGCTGTATTCAATCATCAAAATGCTGCCCTTTTAAGACCATAGTTAACCAACTGGAGTTAAGGCTACTTCATGTTGGCTCAAGTTCCACAAAGCCAGGAAATCGTACACTGAGGCTGATGCCTTCACATGCCTACCTTGTGATCAGTCATGATGTTTTGTGATGTTACTTTTCCTAGCTCTTTTGGGCCCAAATCCAGATGGGGAGGATGGAGTGCCTGGCACAAGCAAAGATGTCCCATGTTGTCCTGGTCCTGCCCAGCTTTTTGAAGCATGTGAGCCTCACCGTATTGCTAGAAACATCCTCCTGTGAGTTGACCGATGCCTGTTTTTGCTTGAGACTACAGTGGGGTAGTGGGCCAACTGCAAAAGTCTCCAAGAGAAATCCAGCCATCAGCCTCTTTCTTTCATTGCACACTTCCTTGGCAAGTGAGAATAAAGTACATCAGTAGTTCTCACAAGAATTAGAATGTTTCATGAGAAAGAAACACATGATATGCTGAGCCACAGCATGGAGTAAAAAGAAAAACTGTGCAATTTTCAGCACTTTTTAAACTTGCTTTATCTGTAGCAATTTGCCTCTGATCAGGTTGCACAACTATAGTCCTCATCAGGTAGATCAGGTTGCCACGTTATGTTAGGGTGCAATCCTATGGACACTAGACAGTGGCTAGATGGCCATAGGGTTTTTTGTTTCCTGGGAACTGACCTTGGAGCCAATGGTCCGAGGTGAGTTCCCAGGAAACTGCCTCCCCTCCCCTCCCCCACTGCTTCATAGGTGGTGTGGTTCATCCCCAGCTCTGTACTCATAAGAGCAGTGCAGAGAGGGGAAAATGGGGCATTCCTGGGGGTAGGGAGGGGAGGGGAGAGCAGAAGCATTAGTATGATATTTCCTATGCACCATCTTTCTCTTCCCACCCCCCACCCTCCACACAGACTCCGAACTGCTCCAGCTAGACAGCCAGAATCAACTGTCTAGTCACAAATGCAGGGTGGCTGGAGCATGAAGGAGAAGATCCCCTCCACTCTCTGCCTGCCCTGCAGTGGATACTCAGTTGACTTCAAGGTCGGAGGCATCCGACTCTCTCCGTAGGATTCTGCCCTTATGCTATTAGCTCTACAGGTTTAATTTGTATAAGCAATAGAATTTTGAGGCTTATAATAGCACAACCATGTGTTTTTGCTTGTTTTTGCAACTCACCTTAACTAAAGTGGCACTCCTGTGCCCCTTTAATAGATAGAGATACAGGTGTATTGCATACACAAAACAAAGCTAAACAAACATAGGAGTTCTACTAGAGCAATATTTACAGCAAGGTGAGATTTTAATAATACACATTTTAATATTCTTATCAGAACATGAGAACCATGAACCAATACTTTAAAATAAAAAGCAAATAATATGCCTAAATTAAGTTATGTTCCATTAGAAATAAAAAAAACTAGAAAAAGGAAAATTTTATTCATTCATTCATTCATTCATTTAATTTATTAATTGCCCAACTGGCTGGTCACCCAGCCACTCTGAGCAATGTACAACAACAAAACAGTTAAGACAATAAAATTCTACATTAAAAACATCATAAAAAATACCCTAACCCACCCCAAATGCCTGCCTGAACAACCACATTTCTAATGCATGGTGGAAGCTCATTAAAGTGGGGGCATGGCGGAGTTCCCTAGGGAGGGAATTCCACAGAGTGGGGGCCACCACAGAGAAGGCCCTCTCCCTCATCCTCACCAGCCTAACTGTCCTGGCTGATGGGACAGAGAGAAGGCCATCCGAGGCTGATCTTGTTAAGCGGCTCGTCTGGTGTTGCTGGAGGTGCTCCTTAAGATAGGCTGGGCCGGAACCGTTTAGGATTTTGAAGATCAAAACCAACACCTTGAATTTGGCCTGGAAAACAACTGGTAACCAGTGCAACTCCTTCAGCACCGGAGTGATGTGATCAGTAGGGATGGGGGAGAATTTCTCCCCAAAACTTCGGGGGGCCAAGTGCCAACGCATTCGGTCCTCCGACGGTTCGGGGAGAAATTCTCCGCCACCCCCCCGCCACCCCCCGCCACCCCCCGGGATGGGACTTACCTTTCACGAATGTCGCTCCTGGCGGCGGTTCCCGGCGGCGGTTCGGCAGGTCTTCATCAGGGGCGGGGGCGGCAGCCGGTCTTTCGACCGGCTGCCGCCGCCGCCATTACAAGAAAAGTAAAAAAAACAACGTCCCTGTGATAGTCTACGTAACGATTAATGTAGCCTATCACGGCTAGATTTGCAAAGTCAGCCGTGATAGGCTATGTTAATCGCCACGTAGCCTATCACGGGTGACTTAAAAAAAAAAAAAAGCGCATACGCTAAATCTTTACGTAGACTACAGCGACCAAATAAGGAACGTGAATGGCGGGTCCCTATGGGGGCCGCCTTTGTGTACACGCTTTTTTTTTTTTTAAGTCACCCGTGATAGGCTACGTGAAGATTAACGTAGCCTATCATGGCTGACTTTGCAGATCTAGCTGTGATAGGCTACGTAAATCCTTATGTAGCCTATCATGGGGCTTTTTTTTTTTTTTACTTTTCTTTTGAAGTTTGCGGCCAGGGAGACAGGGCGCTTCTCCCCGGCCTGAATTTCAGCCGGGCGAGGCGGGAAGCCTTCCCCCCCTGGCCTGAACTTCGGGGGGAGAAGTGAAGCGCCTCCCCCCACCACGAAGCAAGCTGCGAGACCAGGTAAGTGACTTTCGTACATCCCTAGTGATCAGGCCGGTCGCTGCCTTTAATCAGGCGAGCCACTGTGTTCTGCACCAGCTGCAGCTTCCAAACCGTCTTCAAGGGTAACCCCACGTAGACTCCATTACAGTAGTCTAAATGAGAGGAGACCAGGCCATGTACTACTGAAAATGTTAAAACAAATCAGGTAAGTGGTGGATTCAGAACATAGAAAGGATATATCCTAAGGGATGCAGTGGATTTATGCAGGGCATGGTCAGGTCTACTTGGCCTCACCATTCTCGTGTGCGAACAAATGGCACTGTGTGTTCTGTGCATTGCAACAGAAGTCTATTAAACAATTGTATTCAACACAGAGGACATGCATGTGATCTTAAATGCGGAAGGGGTGATTGGGCTGCTAAGGATGTTGATCCCTGCCCCATCGATGTTGATCCCCATCGATGTTGATCCCTGCCCCATCGACTGCCTGCCCTCAACACAATCCATTTTTCAAAGTTTTTTTTCCCCCTTGCACGATGTTTAGAAATGGCTTTAAGAAAACATTCTCAGAAAATGTCTGTATGAATCTTTGCCTTCCCCTCTCGAGTCACCCACCTTCCTCCGTGGAGATGGTCCCTTCCTCACATGGAACACAAACATAGCAGCAAACTGGTTTTCCTTCCTGAAACACCTTGACAAATCCTGGGCGACAGCTTTCCACACACCTGGAATGAGGCAGGGGCTAAGGATTAAAAAAGGACCATGAAGGAAAATGTGTTAGAGCTAGGGATGTCAGAGAATTCCGCCATGGACTGAAATGGGATCGAATTCCCTTTAGTCCGCGCCATGGAATCCTCTGCGGAACGGTGCCAGGAGGTCCTTCGGAGCCAGCAGACATGAGACTTATTTTTTGTCATCCGCAAAGAGTTGTGAAATTTTCATCAATAAAAACGCAGTGTAGTATATTCTGATAATAAATACGTAAGGTTTTTTTATAAATGAATTGTGCTCACCGCCGTGTTTGTGGGTGTTCTTTTTCAATTGAAATCCTCTGTCTCCATTTACTTTCAGCCAAAACACTTCCTCCTCCTCAGGGCTTCCCAAAACAAGGCTGCCCCAGGTGTGCGTGAGCAATAAACTCTTTGTTTGAAGCAATGGTGTTTTAAAGAAAGAAAAAAACCTTTTAAAATGACCATGCTGCTCCAGGACTGGCATGGTCATTTTAAAAGGTCTTTTCTTTCTTTAAAACACCGTTGCTTTAAACAAATAGCTTATTGCTCAGGCACACCTAGGTCAGCCTTCTTTTGGGAAGCCCCTAGGAAGAGGAAGTGTTTTGGCTGAAAGTAAATGGAGACGGAGGATTTCAATTAAAAAAAAACATAAATATTTACCAAAAGTAGCAATTCTTACAGAAGTTACGTAGACTCATGGAGACAACTGGGTGCCAGAATTATGGTTGTTGGTATGGATTTATCTTCGTAATTTTCAGAACGGAAGAAAAAAAGAAGAATTCTGGGTTGGGATGTACGAAAGTCACTTACCTTTCCACGGATTATGTTGATAGTGGGGGGGAGGCGTTCTGTCCCTCCCCCAGGAATCCTCAATGGGGGGGAGGCAATCCGTTCCTCCCCCGCTGAATCTTCCATGGCTGGCTGTGCTCTGTGGCAGCTCCACGGAGCAGCTGGCCAGACCCAGGCCAGAGCCGTCCACAGCCAGATTTCCGGCCGCGGAGGGCTCTGGGTAAAAAAAAAAAAAAGTGTACACAAATGGTGGCAGCTACGGCCGGTGCCACTTGCATTCCTTAGTTTTGGCTGTCTTAGTCTACGTAAATATTTATGTAGACTATGACGGCGAAAATAAAGGGGAACGCAAATAGCGTAGCAGACGCTATTTGCATCCCTTTTTGATTCGCCGTTTTAGACTATGTAAATATTTACATAGGCTAAAACGGTGAATCAAAAAGGGACGCAAATAGCACCCGCTATGCTATTTGCATTCCCCTTATTTTGGCCATCTTAGTCTGCGTAAATATTTACATAGACTAAGACGGCCAAAAATAAGGAACGCAAATGGCCGCGGCCGTAGCCGCCGCCATTTATGTATGCATGTTTTTTTTTTACCCAGCCATGATCTTTACATAGATCAGCCATGATCTTTATGTAAATCTTTACATAGCCTATCACGTCTTGTAAAAAAAAAAAAAAAAAACCCTCCAGACTGCAAATGGTGGCAGTGACAGCCGGTCGGAAGACCAGCCGCTGCTGCTGCCACCCGGAACATCCGCCCCAGGTAAGTCTCGTCCCGGGGGGAACCACGGGGGGGTGGGGGGGCAGGCCGTTCTGCCACAGATTTCAGGGGGCCAAATGCACTGGCATTCGGCCTCACCGAGATCCATGGCGGAATCCTCTGACATCCCTAATTCCAGGGGCTTGTGAATGGCAGAACGGAGCACTGTCCACAAACTGCGGCACCTCATCCCTAGTTTGAGCTAATCTATCTATTGAAAGGTAGAGATGTCCGTCGTCGGAAAATCGGTTCTACTTTGACTTGATGGAGCTTTGTGGCATTTACAACTCGATTTGCATTTGCAAGCTGAGCTGCGGGCTTTTCCCTGAACTCCAGGAACATTTTTTGTGCATTTTTGGTGCAGGTTTCTCAATTTGTGCAAATATCTGACCAATCTGCACAAATGGGGCCACAATTTGCACAAATTGCTCAGAAATTTTCCCCAAAAGTGGAACCTGCAAAAAAATGCAAAATGTCCAGAAAATCCACAAATTGCCCCAACTCACAGCAGACCATGTCCGGCCCCACAGCGGGAACCAGAATGAAGTACAGGGGGATGAAACTAACTCACCAAACTCCATCCCCCCCAAATGGATTCCTCTGACTATGGGAAGGAGACATGGAATTGGAAAGGATCCCACAGAACCAGTAGCACCATGTTTAATTGGAACCCTGTAACTGAACCTAAGCACTTGCTCCTGAGACAACTGCATATTAGTCCCCAGTTCGGAGCTCCACCTCCTCTTTTGTTTCTTCTGTGTGCAGTTTAATTTGCAATCTCCTTAGGGCAGGGACCTGTCCTCCTGTACTAAGCCAAGTGTCATGTACACGCAAGGCACTTCATAAATGAATAATTAATTTAACTACTAAGTATGTGTGTGATGTAGGGAAGTTAGAGAAATCCACCATGGATTCAAACGAGTTCGGAGTTCTATTTATTTGCTTTTGGGGTTCTTATGTTTTTATTACATTTATATCCCACTTTTCTTTCATTGTGGAACTCAAGGTGGCTACATGTATTTCCCAGGTGGTCTCCCCTCCCATCACTGACCAGACCCGGATCTGCTTAGCTCAAGGTGGCCACATGTGGTTCCCAGGTGGTCTCCCCCACAAGCACTGACAGGACCCAGATCTGCTTAGCCTCAGCAAGGTGGCTGCCTCATGTGCCTTCAGATTTCTATGAATCTGAGCTACCGATTCTTCATTGGACCATCTTTTTCCAAGTTGTGTGGATTCCATGGACATATGGATGTTTCTTGGATGTTGTTTTTTAACGTTTGGTGAGGATTTAGGCCAATGCACTTTCATGAAAATTGACATTTGCGCAAGTGGACTGAAATTACACACACACACACAGTCTGATCCCATCAATGAGCAGATGACAGAATGAAAGACTGAAGCTGGCATTTTGTGCTGAAACACTTCACATTTTAAAATCTGTTTTAAAATACTTTAAAATATTTATTTTCCAGCATCCTGAGAGGTGGTCTTCCTTTGTTGTGGGTCTAACACAGTACAAAACAGCTTCCTGTGTTCCTATGAGCCAGCTGAAATTCCTACGCAATCTTCAAGGACAGTCCCATGTAGAACGCATTACAGTTATCAGAGCTTAGCTGATGGTCAGTACAACGAGATAAAATGAAATATTCCTCCCACCTTGTTGAGCTGTTTGGGCCACATCATGGCATCCTGGTTGATGGTGAACTTGAGGTCTGCAGATCCCCATCTTTCTATACTCCCAAATTTCTCTCTAACAACAGACATATTGGGAAGCACCACCCAGTTCATGATGTCAAAGTCAGCTGCCAGGTCTCCATTCTCATCCAAATACATTCCATCCATGATGGAAGTATTGTAAAACAGGGGAGTTCTCAGGAAAGGATCAAGCTAGAATGGCAGAGGAAACACCAAGTGTTGAGGAAACAGGAAAACAAATTCAGGATTATAGTTCTGCCCATTTCACTCTTGAATCTCCACTAACTCAAATGGCTGTCTGGGTCTTCTTAACATTTGCAAGGGGCCTGGTTTCATTGTTAATTATTGTAGTTCAATCCTTTTTCTGTCCACTCTGAATTATGCTCCATAGAATTCAATGGGGAGTTTTCACTATACAGACTTCACTGTGACTAAGTCCTGTGGAACTTAATGGAATACCTGAGCAGCCATGCATGGGATTATGCTGTAAATATTATATTTTTTATATAAAAGATAAAAGAACTACTGCTACATAAAGAGAAATTAGGGATATCTGGGATGGGAAAGGGAATACCTGCCATGGCTGCAGCCTTTGAATGTCCAGCCTGTCTCCACCCTCCATCACCCTCTGCTTGAACCTGGATGAATAAGCAGCATCCAAGGCACGGGCCACAGCCTGGACGGTGTTGTAAACAATGTAGCTGTCTCGAGACAGGATTCTCTCCTTGTCCTCTTGGGGCAGCATCTCCGGCTTCTTCATCTGTATGAATCTTGTCCAGCCTTTCACAGACAATGCATGCTTTGAATAGAAGTCATTGAATAATTTGAACAGAAAACGCAGGGTAGAATGAGAAAAATGTGGCAAGTCATTGTATTGGGGCCTTTTATTTGTCTGAATCAAGAAGGAAAAAATGCCGTGGTTGTGCTCAGAAGATAGATAATTAATTTTCAACTCCATGGTGATGTCCCACAAAGCTGTTGTGATCCAGACTTTCCCTGGAATGGGTTCTATATCAAAGTCAATGTACTGTTGTATAGTGAATATTCCATCTGCAAAGGACCTAGTTTCTGCACAATAAACATATACATTCACTAGTGTCCACTTGCTGTATGAAACAAGATGGAACTCCATCTGGTTCGTATTCAGTCCTGTGATGCTTTGTGTGAAAACAACACAAACACCATTCCTGATGAGTTCAGGCATGAAGGTCTGCACGAACCTCTCTCCATTTTGAGTGTCTGGAGCAAAGAGACCGATCCATGTCCATCTGAAATGCAGGAGGAGTTTGACAATCCCCTGGTATGGGGTTGGGTCTTTGGGGACCATTGGATAGAAAAAAGGGAGTTGAGTTTTATCATTCAGAACACGAGAAATAAAAGCATAACTGACCTGTCAAGGAAAGGCAGAAATGAATGGTCTATTTTGTTTCAGAGCCAAGCTCAAATGTGTGTTACCTAAAATTATTAATAATGACTGGAGAGATGCTGGTCATTGTGATGGACATAGTGACATGATTTTACCTCCTCCCAGTGGTGCCTCTGCCAGAGGACTTTAATCCAGAATATGCCAGTTTTTATACCTCAGCCATTTTTCATCTGATATTTCTGAAATCTGGCAAGGTGGTTATATTTCCTAGCAGGTCGATTGTTTGTACCACATTTCATTATGCTTTGACTTGGATTCCTGCATTGAGCAGGGGGTTGGACTTGATGTTCTTATAGGCCTTTCCAACCCTGCTATCCTATGGTTCTATGATGATGGAACAGATGGTGCTAAGTTTATGATGAATTAAATTGTGAGGCTTCATTACTACAGAACAGTGAAAAACTAAGATGTCCCTGAATACTCCTCTTAACTTTTACAGCTGTAAGCATATTTCTGCCATTCATCTCTATGGCACGGGCGTCAGCTGAGACCCTTGCAAACAACATTGTTGTAGGGAAAATATCCCCGTCCCCAGTGTTTGCCCTGAAATATAAGAAGCTCCCCTGCTAGATCAGAACAAAGGCACCCTTAATCTAGTTTTCTGTCCACACAGTGGTCAACCAGGTGATCTGAAACCCACAAGCAGGAAATGAGCACAGTTGCGCCCACGGCCTCATGTTTCCCAGCAACTGGTTTGCATAGGCATACTGCTTCCAATACTTCATGACTAGTCTCCAATGATAGGATTGTCCTCCTTGAATTTCTCCAACCCCTTTTAAAGCTATCGAAGGTGGCAGCCATCACTACCCAGAAAGTTCTACAGTTTAACTATAGATGGTTAATGGATGGTTAATGCACTGGCTATCTATTTGCTTCCAGGCTAGGTTTCAGGTATTATTAGTACTAGTGTGCAAAGCCCTAAAGTACTTGGGACCAGGATGTTTGAGAGAGCACCTTTTTCTTTGCCAACCTGCCTGGTCACTGAGGTCATCAGAAGGCATGTCCCTGGTGGTTCCACATGGCCCAGCTAGAGCCCACCAGAAAAAGAGCTTTCAGGGTGGTGGCCCCCTCTGTGGAACCCCCTGCCTTTGGAGGTCAGGCAGCTGCCAACATTGTGTTCCTTCCAGCGCCTTCCAAAAACATTGTTAATTCAAGAGGCCTTCCTTGAGTGACCAGCCGCAGTTCATTAAATTCAGAATTGGTTTATTTTAAGATGTTTTAATTTTTTTTAATATGGTGTTCTTTCTTTTTATCTTTGTTGTTCACTGCTGTGAAATCTTTTGATGGGGAGTGGTATATAAACATTGTAAATAGATAAATAAAATAAACTATGCATTTGTTTGACAACGTACCTTGCTTGGGAAGTCTGTATGTATGTATGTGTGGGCCTGCTCTGTATGTATGTATGTGTGGATGTATGTATATATTACATTTTTATACCACCCAATAGCTGAAGCCCTCTGGGTAGTTATTGACCCAAACATCTTTCTTGTTCACCCTTCCCATTTAATTTTTAAGTAAAATCATAAAATCTTTTAATTTTTAAGTAAAATCATAAAATCATAGAATAGTAGGGTTGGAAGGGGCCTATAAGTCTATCAAGTCCAATGAAAGGAAGATGCCTAAAGCTCTAATCATAAAATCATGGAGGACGGGTGAAGTGCCAGATGATTGGAGGAGAGCTAATGTTGTCCCTTTCTTCAAAAAAGGGCAAAAAGGAGGAACCTGGGAACTACAGACCAGTCAGTCTGACCTCAGTCCCTGGGAAAATTCTGGAGCAGATGATAAAACAATCCATCTGCAAGCACCCGGAAAACAATGCAGTGATTACTCAATGCCAACATGGATTTGTCAAGAACAAATCCTGCAAGATGAATCTGATCTCATTTTTTTGATCAGGTAACTTCCCTTGTGGACCATGGGAATGCTGGGGAAGGTGCTTCAGGTGGGGAAGCCATAATATATTCGACTTCAGCAAAGCTTTTGAGAAAGCACTCCATGATATCCTGATTAGCCAACTAGCTAAAAGTGGGCTAGATGAAACAACGATCCCGTGGATCCACAGTTGACTACAGAATTGGACTCAAAGAATGCTTATCAATGGGACCTTCTCAACCTGGGGAGAGGTAATGAGTGGGGTACTGCAAGGCTCGGTCCTGGGCCCAGTGCTCTTCAACATTTTTATGAATGACTTGGAGGAGGAGGTGCAGGGAATGCTGATCAAATTTGCAGATGACACCAAATTGGGTGGGATAGCTAATATCCTGGAAGACAGAAACAGAATCCAAAGTGATCTTGATAGGCTGGAGTGCTGGGCAGAAAACGACAGAATGACATTTCATAGGGATAAATGCCAAGTTCTGCACCTAGGAAAAAGAAACCAAATGCACAGTTACAAGATGGGGGATACGTGGCTCAACAACACAACAAGTGAGAAGGATCTTGGAATTGTTGTCGTTCACAAGCTGAATATGAGACAACAGTGTGATCTGATTGCAAAAAGAGCAAATGCTATTTTGGGCTGCACTAATAGGAGTATATCTTCCAAATCCTGTGAAGTACTAGTTCCCCTCTACTCAGCACTGCTAAGGCCTCATCTGGAGTACTGTAGTTCTGGGCACCACACCTTAAGAAGGATGCAGACAAATTGGAGAGGGTTCAGAGGAGGGCAACAAAGATGATCAGGGGACTGGAAACAAAGCCCTATGAAGAGAAACTGAAAGAACTGGGCATGTTTAGCCTCGAGAAGAGAAGACTGAGGGGAGATAGGATAGCGCTCTTCAAGTACTTGAAAGGTTGTCACAGAGAGGAAGGCCAGGATCTCTTCTTGATCACCCCAGAATGCAGGACACTGACTAATGGGTTCAAGTTACAGGAAGCCCGATTCCAGCTGAACATCAGGAAAAACCTCCTGACTGTTAGAGCAATATATCAATGGAACCAATTACATAGGGCGGTAGTGGGTTCTCCCACACTGGAGGCATTCAAGATGAAGCTGGACAGCCATCTGTCAGGGATGCTTTGACTTTTATTCCTGCATTGAGCAGGGGGTTGGACTCGATGGTCTTATAGGCCCCTTCCAACCCTACTGTTCTATGATTCTATGATTCAATGAAGTGACAGGTCCCATTGAACTCACTAAGACTTACTTCCAGTTAAAACCGCATAGGAATGCACTGCACAGGACATCTAACTGTCACAACAGAGGGTACGTTTTCCAGAGACTGGAAGGCTATTTAAACCTCAAACCACTTGGAACATTCGTAAACAGTTTGTCTGCAGGCTCACTGTGGATGTCCACTGCCCACTTTTTCAGTTACCTGGAGAAATTACGAAGTGGAATTAGACTCAGCTTGCAAATGGCCTACCCCCTGCATCCTCACCTGTGGAATTTTGTAGATGCCCAGCATGGTTGAAATGTGGATGGAGATGTCAGAGGCAGATTCTTCCAGAACAACCAATGAGTGACTGTGTTGTCCACATATGTAGTTGGGAACGTTCACCTGCCCAGCAGAAAGCAGATCTATTAAGGCATCGGAAGTCATTCTTGCATCAAAATAGGTGTCATAGATGTTGTAGCCCAGGGTGATGTTGGGTAAGAGCCTGGGGTTTTGGTTGATCTCCCAAATGGAAAACAGGAAGGACAGGATCTTCCAAGTCTTTCTTGCAAATCCCTTGGAAAAATATACAATGGAAATACTGTATTCAGACCTTTCTTCTTTGAACCCATGAGCTTTTTCCAGGCAATATAGAGCTCTACATTCTTTTTCTAGGACTTCACTCATGCTAACACTGATTTAAGGTTCAAGCCAGATACACAACAGCTAATCCCAATTAAGTGTGTGTGTGTGTGTGTGTGTGTGTTGGCAGCTGCGGTGGGTGGAATATCCTTGTTCCATAGTCAATAGCCATAAACTATCTGAAAACAAAACCAGGGCATATGTGCATTCCAGTTCTGGAATTGGCCATGCAGATCTACCCTCTTGTGATCTGCCTGGCATCGCCTTTGAGATTTCTGCCCCATTGACTTGTTTTGAAGTATTTAATAAGAACTGTGGGATCCATCCCAGGGTTTTTAAATCAGTTGGTCTCAGCTTTAGCTATCATTTGCCTCACATCCTAGAATCTCTGTGTTGTTGTTAGCAATAATAATAATAATAATAATAATAATAATAATGAATCCACTGAATTATGTGAGCCTTTCTGTGTGTGTGTGTGTAAATCGATTCTCACTACAGCTCCAATTACCCCTATTTTTTTATTATTATTAGTCTCACCATTTGTCCAATAGCTCAAGACACGAACTTGGCATATAATGAAGCTTAATTTTAAAAACAGACATTTATTTATTTATTGCATTTATATCCTGCCTTTTTTCCTCTTGCAAGGAACCCAAGGCAGCTTACATTATCCTCCTCGTCTCCATTTTATCCTCACAACAACAACCCTGTGAGGTAGGCTGGGCTGAGAGTCTGTGACTGGCCCAAAGCCACCCAGTGAGCTTCCCTGGCCGAGTGGGGGCTGGAACCTGGATCTCCCAGCTCCCAGTCCAACACTCTCACCACTACACCACACACACATTGCAAATAACAAAACTCGGCTCTTAATATATTTATTGTGATCAGCCCAAAGCATACAAATTTTCTTCAGAATATGACATCTCAGGTCAAGAAAGAAAACTGAATAAATTCTTTCTCATGGTGCCCTACACAAAGGGCAGTACAAATAGTAAAATCTGTATACACACATTGCTTTGACCCTGCCAGGCACTTTGTACCAAGGTGGCGCAGAGTAAAGCACTCGTCAATTGCGCTTTTCTGATTTTGGCAACCTGCCTGCTCTTCAGCAATCCAATGAACATTCTCCCAGATGAATTCATTAAAATCTCATATAAAATTTAGAGGTTACATCTAATGGGTGAATTGGTCTATGTTTTCTGGGTTCTGACATATATATATATATGAGAATGTCTACGTCAGAGTCACATCCTTTGACAAACATACCTGCTTTGTTTGCGTTGCTTATTGGGGAGATTAGACATGTCATACATACATACATACATACATACATACATACGTAATGAGCTTTGCAAGGATAGGGGCCCACCAAGGTGGACTTAACTTAAAAAAAACACTGCATTTCCTCAGCTCCCCTTTGCAATGCTCTCCCAATGCCCAAACCCTAGTTTCTACATCATTCAAATCAGCCCAGACAGAAACTACTTTCCTTCCTCCCCACTTTTTGCCCCCTTCTCTTCCTCTGTCTCTATGATCAGCTACACACACACACACACACACACTTCTATTTGCCCCATTGCACCTAGCCTTACTTGTGATTTGCAAATGCTTGTCTTTCACCCTTTTTAATCTCAGTGTCTTTCAGATGCATGATTCTAATTCCACTGATGTATGTGCGGATCTCATTCCCCTGATGTGTGATTTTAATTCATTGTAATTTCCCCTTTTTAATAAAAACAAACAAAGAATAGCTTTCAAGGACTAAGGCCAGTTCTACGACCTGTGTTGCATCATTACGATCCCATTGTGGTAACGTTATATCCCTGTGGTGCATTTATACCTCACAGGGCAAACAATGACATTTGTTCTGGTATATTGGATGACGTGGAATAAAAAGGGGGACCGAACACCACAAAAGCGGCTGCGGTACACCGACTGTGCCATGGGCCCCAGCAGTTCTCAATGTGCTTCAATACCGCCATGAAGCAGTAGTGTAAATCTAGCTCAAGTTTGTAGTCTCCGACTCTCCCCGCTATTAGGGTATCAGGTTTTCCTAAGTGCCCAGAGTCCAATGCCAAGAAGGAGGAGGAAGAGGAACAGGGCCGGGGGCAGTGGTATAGTGCTGGCAGGTTGCACCAGGGCTTCGCTCCTGCACTTCTATTGCAGGCGGCTCCCAGCCAGGTTGCAGTCTGCTGCGGGAGGAGGGGGGAGCAGTGGAAGGGAGTGGGGGGGTGGCAGCTGCATCTTGCCTACCATGCAGAGCTGGCCAGACAAAGGAGGTGAAAGTGGGAGCCTGAGGGAGCTCTGCAGCCTCCTCTCGTGACCCCTATTCTCCTCAGCTCTTGGCTTCTCTGCCTTCCACCCCCTGAGTAGCCACCATGCCTTCCAACTCAACTGTCCTCAGCCAGCCCCTCAGCTTCCTGACCCTTTCCCCACCCTGCTGCTGTCCCTGATCTGTGCCTGTGTGCTCGACACTGCCCTCATCATCCCGCAGCACCGGCCACCTGCTCAGGTTTCGTGGACGGACAGGAGCACATGGGCCAGGCTAAGTTGCTTGCTGGAGACACTGATCCTGATTGTCAATCCTGTGCCCACAACAAATCCCAGCCAGTTGCAGAGCAACGGCAACCCAGCAGCTCAGATAGGTCAGCTCAGTCAGTTTGTTGGGTGGTGATGGGGATGGCAGCAGCCAAAAAAGGCAGTGGGGGTGGGGGTCAGGGCATGGGGTCGGGTGGTGGGGTGGGCAGAGAGAAGAAAAGGAAGTCTATATGAGTGAGAAATAAATGAAAAGAAATTTTAAAAATTAAATTAAAATAAGAAATACCTGGGAATAACCGCCATTGAAATCTATATGCTTACTTCCGAGAAGACATGTACGTGGATATTGGGAGCCCCGGTGCTGCCCCCGCCTTGTCTGTCTCTGCACAGCTCTGGGCAGGGCCCACAGGACTTTGCCATCACGTCTCTCACAGAGCCTTCCTCAAAGTTGCTTGCTCCAGATGTGTTGGACTGCAAATCCTATCATCCCTCCTCCCAGCCAGCATAGCCAATATGCTTTCTGGAGCCAATGGGAGTTGTCGTCCAGCAAATCTGGAGGGCACCAAGTTGGGGAAGGATGCAGCCTGCTGCATTTCTTCTTGGTTGTTCCTGCAGACGGTGAGGGCCTAAAGTGCACATTACCAGCAACCCTGATGGTCTTCCCATATTTTTTTTTAAGTAAAGCAGCTTTTCTCTTGTTTCCCCCCTCTCTCTCTCTCTACACACACACACACACACACACACACATTTCCTCCATATATTTGTTTTGTGCTTACTTAAGAGTAAGCCCCCATACTTGAGGGTAAGTCCCATGGCCATGATGCTTTATTCTATTCATATGATAGGGTTACTATTTTATCTGAGGTAGAAAAAAAATACATAATCATTGTTGTCCATATCTGATGTATTATTTATGGAATTGATTGGATTAATTTCATCCCAAAGGCTCAGGGCTGGTAACAATATGCTAATCAATCTACTTTATCTTCCCCTGTTGCTGGTCACCAAAAGACAGTTTGAATAAAACATGTCTTCAGCTGCTTCCAGAAGATGCACAGACTTTGGCTTTTACAATATATGTGGTACTTTACAGAGAATCATAAACAAATCAAAGAAGAAAAGTCAGGTCTCTCCCCTAGAAGCTTACTTTCTCAATTTAAATGCACAGTTAATTTGTAATCTAAAGTTACATAGCTTTTCGAAACTTAATTTTTTATTGTACAAGCCATCATCATCATCATCATCATCATCATCATCATCATCGTCGTGTTCTCCTTTCCTTTTTCCTGACACCATTTAGATATAATATGCCTTTAGGAAGTAAGGGTGTGGAGATGTGAATGGCCTAGACCCTTGTTCCCCTCTTGAAAATGTACTCCCATTGTTTTGTCACTTTAATTTAAGAACACACATAAAGCTGATTTACATACCCTTAACTGAGGTTTGTTTAAGGGTGAGGGTGGGGGGCTCATTCCTGCATCACCCTTAAAACTCCTGATGCTTAAACTTGTTGGCAGTTCCCTGGACCAGCAGCCAGAGCCAGCTAGAGCACCATCCTATCCCACTCCCACAATCCCAGGGCAGGAAAGGAGAACGGGGCCACAGCAATACACCAGCTCTCTCAGTGAGTTAGGATTGGTGCCTTATTGTGCTTTACAGTGGGGGGGGGGGTGGAGAAATTTTATGGAAAAGTTTCTTTCAAATCTTGATGAACATGAAAAAGATGGAGGCAGATGGGCGGTGCAAATGAGAAGGAAGATTATGTCTTGTTCAGCTATTGAATTATTAATATTTATTGTAAGAGTTGGTTTGCGCCCGTTTTTAGGATTTATCACACAATCCTATGCATGTTTACTCAGAAGTCAGTCCCACTATGTTCAATTGCCCCTTGGGCTTTCTCCCAGGTAAGTGTGCCTAGGACTAGAGCCTTGGCTGCCCTTCCCAACATCTCTGTAAATTTAATTCGAAATAAAGACCCATTGGATTGCACTGTTAATTCTTGAACATTAATTTCTACAGTAAGCGGAATTGCCAAATGCAACCTGCTCGGTCAGCTACAATGTTTGGTACAAGGTTGGCATGTACGTGGGCAAACAAACCCTGGTGGAGGGAAGGGAAACAGAAGAAAAAAAATAGTTGGGGGGAGTGGGGAAAGAAGGTGTGTGTGTGTGTCCCACTATGTTCAATTGTGTGTGTGTAGTTAAATCCAGCTGGGTGTGTGGACGCTTCTGTTGAGGGAGGGGAGGGATATAATGAAGGAGCTTAGAGAAAGCTAATGGGTAAAGTTGGGGTGCTAAGGGAGTGTGCAAGGGGGCTGTTTAACTGCAAAGGGATCTGTCCATGAGGGCTGAGTTGAGAGGGTGAAGCTTCCATAGAGGATCATATTTTGAAAACCTAAAATGTTTGTGTCTGAGTGAGGGAGTGGGTGGGTGGGTGAAAAGATGTTAACACTCCTGCATTTTTTTCTGACACGTCCAACTGAAATATCACCGCTTTACTCCCAGCTGCACTGTTTTTGGATAACTGTAAGATATACAGTTGAAGGCTGTATATCTTACAAGGCTGTACAATCCTAGAAGGCTGTGAGGGGGCGTGGCTGTGACTGTCACGAAGAGACCCTGCGCTCCTGAATTTGCCACTATGGTACTGGCCAGGGGCCATTGGATTCAGCAGAGGGCATCTCCTGGGTCCTCCTGTGTTACTTACCATAGGCTGAGGATCAAATGAAGACATAGCAGCCCCCCCCACCTCCCCCCCCGTCAAAGAAACACACACACGGCAGCACTTCCACTTGCAGAAGCTGAAAAAACTCTTCCTCCAATTTGCAACAGTTGAGAAGACTTTGGCCCCCAAACTCCCTCCAAACTCTGCTGCTTCTCCGTGTGGCCTCCCCTCCCACTGTTATCCTTCACTGATGTTTCTCCCTGTCTTGCATTTGCTCTCTGTGTTTTCCTTGGAGATGCCCCCTAGGTAAGTCGTTCTCCAACAGGGCAACCCTCTCCCATTCCCCTTACCTCCTTGAGGAATGTGGGAACTGAGTCCCGGGTGAGAGGAACAGGAGCAAGCCAACGGTGCCTGTGTATAGCAGGAGGACACCCTGCGCTGGGGCTGGAACTGGGAAGGGGGCAGAGAGAGGGCTTTGCCTTGCGCAGGGAATCTGAAGGGACGTGGAGTTCTCCTAGCTATCTGTTGGAGACTATGTGCTGGAGACCCTCATCTCATGCCTTGTGTCACAGAAACAGCATCGGTTTCCCTTGTCTTCCTTCAAAAGAAACTTAATCCCAAGTAAGGGCTTGGGGAAAAGCCCTGAAACTTTTCACGACTTGGAAGTGGGGCACACACCTGTAACTTCAGGTTACTACCCTTTTCAAGAGGAACCCATCCAGCTGCAGTGAATGATACAATCGGCTGCACCCAGAATGGTGTGCCTTGCTTCTTTAAATAATTAGAATGGGGCCCTACTGTTGATGACCCCCCCGCACGCGCGCGCGCACACACACACACACACACACACAAGGTCTTCCCACAAAGAGCATCTCTACACCGGCCCCAAATCCCGCATTTAAAACATTCTATTTTAAATGCAGGATTATGACAGAATCCCTTTACACACGCTTCCTCCCCGCCCATTCCCCATCCTTGCCCCTTATCTGAGCCTTTCATATATTCCAGGACACAGCCACTTGATGGCACTGAGGTCTGGCTCCTCTTACTGTGAGTTTTCCTCTTTTCATGAGGGAACACAAGCAGAATAAAGTGTGGGAGACACCCTGGAGGTTGATAACGTCATCTAAAGGACCTGCAAAATTCTGTGAGTAACCAAGCTCAATAGCAGGATAAAAGCTCAATGTGAAGAAGCCCAAAGGCAACCGAAGATGAGCTCTTTGCCTGGGGCTCATGAAATCAGTACGGTCACAGTGCTGAACTGGCAGTAGCTCTGTCACCACATACTTACAAATCCTTTCAGAAGGGTTCTAAGGGGAGGCTTGTCAAAAACATCTGCGTTTGAAAAAGCTGGAATTGTTGTAGGGATAATCCCACTAATGAGGTGGTCTCCTGGCTTGTAAAAATTGAGTGGATCATATCCACCCCTATCTACAATCAAGGAGGATTTAGCCTGTGGCAGCAGAAGTAGCAGCAAGAAGCAAGCCATGCTTGGTGGGCCTGGTATAGCCTCTGCCCTGCTCCTCTCAACCAATTGGAAGAAAGATTCGAGGAAGCCAAAGCCCTCTTGCAAGACCCAGGCTTTCCTAATCACTTCTGTGGACTTTCCAGCACAGATGGAGCCCAGCCAGCCACAGCTTCTCAGCTGAAGGAGATGACAGGACATCCACCTCACCTCTGCACAGTCCTCCTCACCTGCCCTACACCTCCTCCCAAGGTCTCAGTGGCACAGGAGATATTTATGCTCCAGTCCTTCTGCACCTGGAGGTAAGACATCACCTCGCCTTGCCCATGCATCTGATATTTTTGTCCAAGGCAATCTTAGGGAAAGCCTCTGGGGCATTGGCAAGGAGAAGAAATCTTCATCATTTTGATAATTATATGGAGAAGGAACGTTGCCTCGGCAACATTCTGAACTCTCTATGCTGCTTCTTGCAACACCGGAGAAAACGTGTTTGAAGAAACTCTCACATGTGGTTCCCCGATCTGATATGGGTTACTGAAGAGGCAGTTGAGCATGTATAACATTTCTTTAAAACAAAGAAACAAACACTTTCACAAGAGCCAGGATTCCCTTTTAGGATATATATTACTATGAGTTTGAGGGGTCTCTGGACAGGAGAGGGCTAATGGGGCCAGAAGGGCTGCAAAGGTCCTTTCGCACACATGCTAGGGTTATATTTAGGGATGCCAGAGAATTCTACCATGGACCCCAATGAGGACGTATTCAAAAGAATCCAGCCTCTGGAGTCCATGGCGGAAAGGATCCCTTACCTCCGCCTCCCCGTGGAATCCTCCCCAGCCAGATCCTCCCTGCTGGCAGCTCCAGAGCGGTAGGATAGCTAGCCTAGCCTCTGGATAGGCTAGTGATAAGCTAGCCTATCGCATGAAAAACCACAGATGCAAATGGCGTAGCAGACACCATTTGTGGCCATAAAGCCCTTAGCTTAAACTAAATGCAGCCATATACAGCTGCGTTTAGCTTAATCCAAGAGCTTTACGGCTGCAAATGGCATAGCGGATGCCCTTTGTGTCTGGAGTCAGTGTCAGCCAGCAATATGGCATGGCAATGGCAGCCGTATTGCTGGCACTTCGGCACTGGCTGGCGGATCCACAGAATCGCTGCGGAGTGGAGCTGGCCGGTGAGGATTCCAGGGGGAGGGATGGATCACCTCCCCCCAAGGGCAGATTTCCCAGTGAATGAGCAGGTAGGAATCCGTCCATCCCTAATTATATTCTACTTCCAGTCTCAGAAGCAGCATGCCTATGTACACCAGTTGCGGGGAAACATTGGCGGGAGAGTGCTTTGCACTGATGTCCTGCTTGTGGGTTTCCCGTGGGCAGCTGATTGGCCATTGTGCAAAGAACATGCTGGACTAGCTGGACCCTTGGTCTGATCCAGCATTAGGGTTCTTCTTATGTTCTTACTTTATGTCTCACCATCTGGAAGGGGTAGGTTGATGGGTGATTTGGGCCAAGCCTTTTCAGTAGTAGCATTCTGGTAGTGGAATGTCCTTCTGAAAGAGGTGACATTGGCTCTTTTTTGTTTTTGTTCTTGCTTTTGACAGGAAACAAATACGGTTTTATTCCATCGGACGTTTAATGTGTTATGTTCTGTCTTTCTTTAAACTGAATTCTGATGTCTGATCTCTCTCTCTCACACACACACACGCACACACACACACACACACACACACACAATGATTTGCTATTCTGGTTCTTGGTTTTATGTCAAGTTTTAAAAAATTTATGTTTTATTGTCCATTGCATTGGACACATCGTAGGAAGAGGGTATTATTTACTTATTCTTTCATTCATTAATTCATGTATTCATGTATTCAAACAATCAATAAAAATATTTTTACTTATTTTTATTCATTACATTTATATCCTGCCTTTTTTCCTCCTCAAGGAACCCAAGGCAGCGTACATAATCCTCCTCCTCTCCATTTATCCTCACAACAACAACCCTGTGAGGTAGGTTGGGCTGAGAGTCTGTGACTGGCTCAAAGTCACCAGTGAGCTTCCATGGCCGAGTGGGGACTTGAACCCAGATCTCCCGACTCCCAGTCCAACAGCCCAGCCACTCCACCACCCTGGCTCTCTAGTCAAGGGGAAAGTTGTCAGGCACATTTTTTTTTAGAGAGAAAGGACTGGTCATTGGCCCAGGAAGGCTAGGAGAGTATTGCAGAAGATGACCCATTCTTATTTCACCTCCTCCCCAGAGGGGAGGGAAGTGAGGTGTGAGCAGAAAGCAACAGAAATATTTTGGGAGACAGGGATGGAGAAGACACAAAGAATGCTGAGCTGTGAGGTCTGGAAGGATTGTGGGGTGCTGGCTGCCTGTCTGGAGATCGGATGTTGGATGGTGGATTTGGCTGTCTGTTGGACTGCTCTAGCTGCATGACCCCAACCTGTATATTTGCAAAGAAACCTAAAGATGGCAAAACACGAATTAGCCTGCAGTGACCTCCTTCCAAAGGAAATCAAACCTGGGTAAGTGCTGTAGCCCTGGAACTCCTCACCACTCTGGGAAGCGGTGAAGCAGAACAAGTTCAACTATCACACAGCAGCACGGCCTGTGCCAGAGGCCTTTCACCAGTCACACATAACTAGACCGGAGTGGTGAAATTAGCTACAAAAGCTGCACAGGAACCATGTTTTCATTAGGGATGTGCGAAAGTCACTTACCTTTTCGCAGGGGTGATTCGCTGTGGGGGGGGGGGCGCTCCGCACCTCCCCCCGAAATCCTAACCCTGCCAGCTCCACTCTGCGGCAACTCCGCTGAGCCACCGGCCCAAATGGCGGCGGCTACAGCAGTAGATATGTAAATATTTACAGTACATATGTAAATATTTACACAACCTATCACAGCAAAAAAACAGAGGCACAAACGCATAGTGGCTGCCAAATATGTAAATATTTACATAGCCTATCATGGCAAAAAAACAGGGGTGCAAATGGCGGCGGCTGGGGCGGCTGCCATTTGCGTTCCCTTTTTTTGCCGTGATAGGCTATGTAAATATTTACATAGCCTATCACGGCCTCTACAGGGACGCAAATGGCGTCCCTGCATTAGCTGTGATAGGCTACGTAAGTATTTATATGTAAGTATTTACGTATAACTACGTAAGTATTTATGTAGCCTATCACGGCAAAAATGGGGAAGCGAATGGCGGCCGCAGACGCGGCCATCATTCGCAAAGCAGCGCAAACAGCACCAGGTAAGTGCTCCGTTTCGCACGCTTTTCGCCAGGTGGAGGGGCGGGGGGCTTCGTTCCGCCATGGATTTCAGGGGGCCAAATGCACTGGCATTCGGCATCACTGAGATCCATGGAGGAATCCCCTGACATCTCTATTTTTCGTACCTATTCCCGACAATAAACTAAGAACATTAGAAGAGCCATGCTGGATCAGACCAAGGGTCCATCTAGTCCAGCATTCTGTTCACACAATTGCCAATAACCTGCCCAGAGGAAACCCACAAGCAGGACACAAGTGCGACAGTACCCTTTTCCCATGTTCCACAGCAACTGGTGTAAATAGGCTTGCTACCTCTGATACTGGAGGTAGCATAGAGCCCTCACGACAAGTAGCCATTGATGGCCTTTTTATTTTATTTATTTATTGCATTTATACCCCGCCTTTCTCCCTCTCGCAAGGAACTCAAGGCGGCTTCTCCAGGAATTTGTCCAACCCCCTTTTAAAGCCATCCAAGTTGGTGGCCATCACTACCTCTTGTGGTCACTAATTCCATAATTTGACTATGCACTGTGGGAAACAGTACTTCCTTTTATCTGTCCTGAATGTCCCACCAATCAACTTCATGGGATGACATTGGTTCTAGTGTTGTGAGAGAGGGAGGGGAACAAAATCTCCCTATCCACATTCTGCACACCATGCATAATTTTGTACACCTCGGTCACGTCTCCCCTTAGCTTCCCTTTTCCCGAGCTAAACATTCCAGTTGTAACCTTTCCTCACAGGGGAGTTGCTTGAGCCCCTTGATCATTTTAGTTGCCCTTTTCTGAACTTTTTCCAGCTCTACAATACCTTTTTTTAGGTGCAGTAACGAGAAATACACACAGTATTCCAAGTGTGGCCTCACCATAGATTTATATAATAGCAGCATGACATGGGCAGTTTTATGCTCAATTCCTTTCCTATTCATGCCTAACATGGAGTTCTCCTTTTTTACAGCAACCGCACACTGGGTTGACACTATTTTACTGTACTAGGTTCTAAATCACCCTCTAGTCCCTTAGAAACCAGTTTTCCTCAGTAAACTGAGAGCAAGCACCCACCATCAGCTAGGGCTCAGTGCAGGGATAATGGAAGAGTAGGAGAACAGGAGGAAGTTCTCCTGTTCTTCTACTCTTCCATTATCCCTGCACAGAGCCCAGTACCCCTTATATGCATTCCTGGAGCCAATTTGGGCATATTGAGAGAATAGGGCAACTTTGAATAAGGAACTGGGAGCTTGTAACTAATGTCAGTCTTGTGCTTCACAACTGTAGGGCATTTACTCATACAAGGGGAGTCCAGCCATGGCTTCAGATCATTTGTCAGAAGTTCTTTAGATGTAAGAAGTTCAATACATTTCCTCACACTGCTCCCCATTTGGACGATGATATGATTGCAGTCCCAAGTAACCATTTTGAGCTTTCACAAGGCCGGGAGATCCGGGTTCTAGTCCCCACTTGGCCATGGAAGCTCACTGGGTGACTTTGGGCCAGTCACAGACTCTCAGCCCAACCTACCTCACAGGGTTGTTGTTGTGAGGATACAACGGTGAGGAGGAGGATAATGTAAGCCGCCTTGAGTTCCTTGCGAGAGGGAGAAAGGCGGGGTATAAATGCAATAAATAAATAAATAAAATAAATAAATGACAAAACTAGGAAAGAATTCAATAACAATCAAATGCCACCTTTAGTTGTTGATGTAAGATGCTCCTTTGTATTCAGATCAGGTCTCAATACAAGAATGTAGCACTTTGGAAGAAAGATGCAGCCCAGAAGTCCAGCACTGGAGGCCAAGATAGAGAAGACCTGCACGGCTACCATGTATTTCCCCTTCGAGCTCAGGTAGGAGGGAACAAAGGACAGCCAAACAGTGCAGAAGACCAGCATGCTGAAGGTGATCAACTTGGCTTCATTGAAGGCCCCAGGCAGCTTCCTGGCTAGGAAAGCCACTGTGAAGCAGATGGCAGCCAGGAAGCCCATGTAGCCAAGGGCACTATAGAACATAGTGACAGAGCCTTCATTGCATTGCAGGATCATCTGTCTAGGTAGGGAGTGCATGTCAAAATCTGGGAATGGGGGAGAAATTCCCATCCAAATTGTGCAGATGACAAGTTGGACACTGGAACAGGAAATGACAATAGAGTTGGCCAGACTCTTCCCCAGCATGTCCCACACCCTGTTCCCTGGCTTCGTGGCCAGGAAGGCCAGCACCACAGTGATGGTTTTGGCCAACAGAGAAGACACAGCCACTGAAAAGATAAGGCAGGTCACTTTCCTTGGCTGGCCAATGAAGAGGAAGGAGGACAAGAAGGAAAGCAAGAGAGAGATGAGGAGAATATATGAGAGGTCTTGGTTGTTGGCTCTGACTATTGGTGTTTCTAGGAATTTAATGAAGATTGCTAACACAAAGCCTGTGGTTAAGGACAAGAATAGGGCAAAGGACATTAGTAATATCCCCAAAGGTTCTTCATAGGAGAGGAAGGTTATATACTTTGGGATGCATTGATCTTGGTCCTTGTTTGGATGCTGATCGTCTGGACATTTGGTGCAAATAATGCTTTGCATCTGCAAAGAACAAGAGTAACATCCACTTTATACATCTGCAACAGCCCAGTTGTTTTACATGCCTTCAAAGACATTTTTCAACTTCTGTCCAAGAGCCCAAATAGCCAAGGGGAGGAGGGTTGCAGGAACTGACAATATGTAGTAGGAGAGGGGTAGCAAGCAGAGGAGAATGTTCATTTGGGGTGGACATATTTGGCTTTGAGGAAACCCAGCAGAG
Organism: Heloderma suspectum; assembly: GCF_057233095.1. Taxonomy (NCBI): domain Eukaryota; kingdom Metazoa; phylum Chordata; class Lepidosauria; order Squamata; family Helodermatidae; genus Heloderma; species Heloderma suspectum. Next base: position 400,994,212 of record NC_139459.1, read on the forward strand.
AATAGTCTCCTTTCTTTTACATTCCATCATATATATATATATATATATATATATATATATATATATATAGCACCCCCATATATATTCACCCATATATATATATATATATATATATATATATATATATATATGGGTAAAATGTCCATTTGTAGAGGACATCCTTAGCAGAAACCCGATCTTCACCCGTGCACATCTGCACCTAAACAGGGGTAGCAAAAGTGTCTTGGGCAGGGGAAGGCTGACTTCCCAAGACACTGAGGAAACTCTGGCAGGGACTATTGGATAGGAGTGGGATGGATGGATTAGGAAAGTGAATGAGTATAAAGCAGCTTGTATATGTTGTTCAAATAGCAATGGGTTGGCAGGTGAGTTGAACCTAACTTGTTTAACTTGAACCTAACTTGATTATCTAGACCCATTTCAGTCGGGCTTCAGGCCTGGGCATGGGACAGAAACGGCCTTGGTCGCCTTGGTAGATGATATGAGGAGGGCTCTGGATAGGGGTGAATGCTCCTTCCTTGTTCTCCTCGACCTCTCAGCGGCTTTTGATACCGTTGACCACGGTATCCTCCTGGACCGCCTGGAGGGGTTGGGCATTGGGGACACCGTATTGTGGTGGTTCCGGTCCTTCCTCTCCAGCAGTTACCAGAGGGTAGCACTGGGAGAGGAGGTTTCGGACCCGTGGCCACTTACTTGTGGGGTGCCACAGGGTTCCATCCTCTCCCCGATGTTATTTAACATCTATGTGAAGCCGCTGGGGGCAATCATCAGGAGGTTTGGGGTGCAGTGTCATCAATATGCGGATGACATGCAGCTCTACCTCTCGTTCAAATCTTCACCAAGGTTGGCCGTAGAATCCCTGTCCAAATGTCTGGAGACGGTGAGTGGCTGGATGGGGAGGAATAAGCTGAAGCTGAACCCTGGCAAGACCGAGGTACTTTTGGTGGGAGACAAGAGGAGGCTGGGGGATGTTGACCTGGTGTTGAATGGGGTATGGCTACCCTTGAAAGACCAGGTCCACAGCCTGGGGGTCATTTTGGACTCCCAGCTGTCCATGGAGGCTCAGGTGTCAGCTGTGAGCCGGACAGCGCTGTATCAACTCCATCTGATACAGCGGCTGCGCCCCTTCCTTCCCGACCATCTGCTCCCATCGGTAGTACATGCCCTGGTCTCCTCTCGTTTAGACTACTGTAATGTGCTCTACATGGGGTTACCCTTGAAGATGGTTCGGGAACTGCAGCTGGTACAGAACGCGGCGGCTCGCCTGATTAAAGGCAGCCGCCGGCGAGATCACATCACTCCTGTGCTGAAGGAGTTGCACTGGTTACCAGTTGTTTTCCGGGCCAAATTCAAGGTGTTGATTTTGACCTTTAAAACCCTATATGGTTCTGGCCCAGCCTATCTTAAGGAGTGCCTCCAGAAGCACCAGACAGGCCGCTTAACAAGATCAGCCTCGGATGGCCTTCTGTCTGTCCCATCAGCCAGGACAGCTAGACTGGTGGGGACGAGGGAGAGGGCCTTTTCTTTGGTTGCCTCCACCCTGTGGAACTCCCTCCCTAGGGAACTCCATCATGCCCCCTCTTTAATGAGCTTCCATCATGCATTAAAAACGTGGTTGTTCAGGCAGGCATTTGGGGTGGGTTAGGGTATTTTAGGAAATGTTTTTATTGTAGAATTTTATTGTTTTAAACTGTTTTATTGTATGTTGTACATTGCCCAGAGTGGCTGGGTGACCAGCCAGATGGGTGATTAATAAATTTAATAATAATAATAATAATTTAAGAGGACAAGGGTCAGACAAATTACACACTCACACACACACACATACACACACATAATTCAATGTCGGGAGCTAGTTGGTCCACCCTTTTTGACTGCATTCTCGTTGTCCGATTCTCATGAAACACACCTCATTGGAAAGCCCTTGACATACAGATTCCATGAAAAACAACAGTTTTTACTATAATTCAAAGTCAAGAGTTTAATTATGTCCATAAACTTTTTTTGTTTTAAAAGATGAAGTATCAGTAGCTAACCACTTTGCTATTGACTGTGTAGAAGGGCGGCTGAAGAAGCACAGGAGCAAGGACACCCCTTGTGGTGGCAAGACTATTGTGTTTGGCGGTGGCTTTAGGCAGACCTTGCCCATCATCCCACACAGCACCGGCCCAGCCATAATTGGACAGTCAGTCAAGAAATCCAGTGCCTGGAACAGTGTCACCAAATTCCAGCTCACTCTGGAGGGTTTGCTGCCCACCTTCTGTCTTTGGTAATGGTACCACCACAGAGTTCCTAGGTGTTGGAGAAGACATGATCAAGATCCTGGACTCCTGCATTGTTAATGAGGCCATTGTCACTGATGTCTGTGGGACTGACTTTACCGAGGCAGCTGTATCTGCAAATGCAGGCAAGGTCATTCTGCATCCCAAGAATGAGCACTATGGCTACATCAACCAAATGGCATCGGAAAGAATGGAAGGAGAGAGAAAGACCCACTTGAGCTCAGAAGATTAAAAGAATATTTCCATAATCATAACAAAACCCATATTTGGAACCTATGCCATAATCCTCTCTCGCAATTTCTGCCCCCCAAAACCTGGACTCCAAACCCAAATAGAAATCCAGTATTAGAAACCTCTCTTAAAACAGTGAAGCAAAGAACTGACGAACATAAAGCTGGATGGATCTTTTACAACATAAGAAGAGAAGGAAGAGAGGCCCTCAACCAACCTTGTATTAGAAAAAGACATCATCACAAAGCCAACTGTTAAAAGGGGAGCTGTTGTTATGATGAAGACTGAGGAGTACATTTCTGATGGTCTGAGACAACTAAATGACAGCAGTACATATAAACTCCTTGATTGTGATACCACAGCTGACCTAAATGAACCAAAAATCTACACCTTTATCAATTCATTCATGCATAAAAACTGACTGGACAGAGACCTTGCTGTTCTTTTTATTACCCCCACCCCTACAGCAGGAAGATTTTACATGCTACCCAAGATCCATCAAAATAACAATCCAGGAAGGCCTCTTCTTTCATGCAACAATAATGTCACTGAAAGAATTTCACTATATATTGGCCCCATAATTCAACCACTGGTCCATAAACTTCCTTCATATATTAAGAACACTACAGATTTCCTTATCAAGATGGAAAACTTAAATCAAGAACTTTGATTTAGCAATGATACCATCATCGCAAGCTTCAATCTCCCTTCTTCATACAGCAACATACTCTAGAAAGATGGCCTCTCTGCCTTCACATACTTCTTTAACCACAGAACCTCTGATGAACCCAGTACTGAAGTCTTAACATCCCTGGCTAAGTTGGTACTCAACTTGTAACAATTTCGATGTTCAATGGCAATCACTATTTACAACTCCAAGGTACAGCAATGGGAATACGCATGGTGTATTGATGGGACAACTTGAAAAAACTATCTGTAGAATTGCTTCCTACAAGCCTAGCATCTGGTGGTGTTACAGAGATGTCATTTTTGTCATCTGGTATTATGGGAGGGATGGCTTGGAGATTTTTTACCAAGTTTGTCAACACACCCAATGATAAAATTTAACAGTAACACCACAACTGAACACCCAAAATTACCTTTTCTGGATGTCCTCTACACCATTAAAAACCATCAAATTGTCACAGACTTATATTGTAAGCCTACAGATTCCAACCTGTACCTTCATTTCCAGTCATGTCATCTGATCCATCTAAAGAACAACATTGTGTATACTTTGGCTCTTAGGATGAAACATTTTTGTAATAACAAAGAAAACGTCTCAAGAAGATACAGCAAACCTAAAGAACATCTCCAACAATGTGGATACCCTAGTCACATCATTGACTACAACACTAATCAAGCATCAACAATATCGAGGGATACCCTTCTTTGTGATGCAAAGGCTAACCATGTCCAGGGCTGCTGTGTCTATGTTTTACCTAAACTTGTTTCGTAGGGTTTTTGCATGTAATTATATTGGATGTTACCACACCTGGCTGTCCTTTCAAGACACAAATAGTCCTATGTGAGTTTGAGATCTAATGCTGATCCCAGCACTGTCCACTGTATGCTGCCACTACAGTCCATTCTCCAAGGTTATGTCTTGCAACTTACTTTGTGAAACAAATGATGGATTAAAAAAAAATGACAAAAAGAAAGGATCCAACTTTAAACTGCCTTTTAAAAAACTCACACAGAAAATGTGAGGGTAATCTTGTTCAGACCTTCAGAAATATAATCCTCAGTCTTCATCTTAACAAAATTGTCCCCCAACTCAGATAACCTAGATGGCCCTGGCAACAGACCTCCTGGGCTGAAACTGCTGCTGTTGAATGCCAGGTCAGTGAATGGTAAAACAACAGCTACCCAGGACTTGATCCTGGATGAGCACACCAACCTGGCCTGTATTACAGAGACCTGGTTGGATGAAGCTGGTGGAGGATCTCTCCCAACTCTGCCCTTCTCTGCTCAGCACCAGGCAAGACCTGGGGGGCTTAGAGGTGGAGATGCAGTGGCCTGTCAGGATTCGATCCCCCTGACCAGGTGACCTATTCCTCAGTCTGCTGAGTTCACATGTGTGCATTTGAAGGTGGGTGCCCAGGACAGAAGAGGGATTCTGTTGGTGTACCATCCACCCCGCTGCTCAACAATCTCCCTTCCTGAGCTAGCCAGGGTAATCTCGGGGTTGGTGCTGGAGGCCTCTCGGCTTGTTGTGCTGGGGGATTTCAACATCCATGCTGAGGCTGCCCTGTCGGTAGGGGTGGCGGAGAATTTCTCCCTGAAACTTCGGGGGGCCGAGCGCCAACTTGTTCAGCCCCCCAAAGAAGTTTCGGGGAGAAATTCTCTGCACCCCCCTGCCCCCGCACCCCCCCCCCCGGGATGGGACTTAGCTTTCCCGAATGTCCCTCCTGGCGGCAGGTCCCGGCGGCGGTTTGTCGGGTCTTCGTCAGGGGCGGGGGCGGCAGCCGGTCTTTTGACCGGCTGCCGCCGCCGCCATTCCAATAAAAGAAAAAAAAAAAACACCCCCGTGATAGGCTACGTGACGATTAACGTAGCCTATCACGGCTAGATTTGCAAAGTCAGCCGTGATAGGCTACGTAAATCGTCACGTAGCCTATCAAGGGTGACTTAAAAAAAAAAAAAAGCGCGTACGGCTAATGGCGGCCCCCATAGGGATCCGCCATTCCCGTTCCTTATTTGGTCGCTGTAGTCTACGTAAAGATTACATAGACTATGGCGAAAATAAGGGCAACGCTATTTGCGTTGCCCTTATTTTCGCCGTAGTCTACGTAAAGATTTACGTAGACTACAGCGACCAAATAAGGAACGCGAATGGCGGCTCCCTATGGGGGCCGCCATTTGTGTACGCGCTTTTTTTTTTTTAAAGTCACCCATGATAGGCAGGCTACGTGACGATTTACGTAGCCTATCACGGCTGACTTTGCAGATCTAGCCATGATAGGCTACGTTAATCGTCACGTAGCCTATCACGGGGGCGTGTTTTTTTTTAACTTTTTATTTCGCGGCAAGGCGAGGTGAGGCGCCTCCCCCCCCCCGGCCTGAATTTCGGCCGGGCGAGGCGGGAAGCCCCCCCCCAGCCTGAACTTTGGGGGGAGAGCAGCGAAGCGACTCCCCCCCACCGCGAAAAGCTGCGAGACCAGGTAAGTGGCTTTCGTGCACTCCTACCTGTCGGGAGCGACTCAGGACTTCATGTCTGCCATGACAACCATGGGTCTGCCCAAAAAGGTACCTGGCCCCACCCATGCTGCTGGGCACTCTGGACCTTGTTTTCTGTGCTGGATGAGGTGATAGTGATCTGAGACTGGAGGAACTCTGTATAGTTCCATTGTCATGATCACTACCTGGTGGGGTTTAGACTTGCTGGCACTCAAAACCTCTGCAGGGGTGGAGGACCGATGAAGATGGTCCGCCCCAGGTGGCTGATGGAGCCTAATGGTTTCCTGACTGCTCTTGAGGATTTTCCTGTTACCTCAGCAGATGATTCTGTCGAAGCCCTGGCTGATCTCTGGAATGGAGAAATGACCAGGGTTTGGACACGATCGCTCCTGAGCGTCCTCTCATGGAGTGGAGTCACACCAGCACCCTGGTTTTCTAGGGAGCTGGCGGTGATGAAACGAGTGAGAAGATGACTAGAGCGACGCTGGCAGAAAACTCGGAGTGCATCCGATCGAATGCGGGCCAGAGCCTCTTTGAAGGCCTACTCTGTGGCAAGATGGGCAGCAAAAAATAAAAAATACAACCTGCTGCTATTGCATCTGCAAAGAGCCATCCAGCAGAGTTGTTTCAGGTGGTCAGGGGTCTTTTATTCACTAGCCCACAATAGGAGAACTTAAAGCTCTTGACAGCCCACTGTGAACAATTTGCTCAGCACTTTGCAGACAAAATCGCTCGGATCTGCTCTGACTAGGATGCTATACTCGATGCAGACCCAGTGGATGTAACTGTGTCCCCTGCTTGTCCAGTGCTGTTGGATACTCTTCAATCTGTACAGCCTGAGGCTGTGGACAGGATCCTGGGAGAGGTGAGAGCCACCACCTGTGTTCTAGATCCTTGCCCTTCCTGGCTCAGAAAAGCAGCCAGAGGTGGACTGGTGGAGTGTGTAAGGGGAGTAGGTAATGCCTCCCTTAGTCAAGGCAGAGTTCCAGCCTGCCTGAAGGAGGCGGTGGTGAGACCTCTCTTTAAAAATTCCCCTGAACCACACCATCTTGGATAATTATCGGCCAGTCTCCAATATTCCATTTCTGGGCAAGATACTGGACTGTGTGGTGGTCTCCCAACTCCAGGGATTCCTGGATGAGACAGATTATCTAGATCCAATTCAGTCTGGTTTCAGAACCAGTTGTGGGGCAGAAACAGCTTTGGTCACCTTGGTGGATGACCTATGCCAGGAACTAGATAGGGGGAGTGTGTCCCTGTTGGTTCTGCTGGACCTCTCAGTGGCTTTCAATGCCATCGACCATGGTATCCTTCTGGGCCGCCTCCCTGGGATGGGACTTGGAGGCACTGTTTTACAGTGGCTCCATTACTTCTTGGAGGGGCGGACCCAGAAGGTGGTGCTGGAGGACTTCTGTTCGACTCCCTGGCCATTGGCCTGTGGATTTCTTCAGGGTTCTGTTTTGTTCCTCACGCTATTTAACTTATACAGGAAACCACAGGGAGAGGTTGTCCGGAGTTTAGGGGCTCGGTGTCACCAGTATGCTAATGACACCCAACTCTACTTTTCTTTTCCATCTAATTCCAAGGAAGCTGTTTCAGTGCTAAATCGGTGTCTGTGGGCAGTAATGGACTGGATGAGGGCAAACAAATTGAAGCTTAATCCAGACAAGACAGAGGTGCTCCTGGTCAGTCCAAAGGGAGATCAGGGAATAGGGATTCAGCTTGTGCTGGATGGGGTTACACTCCCCCCAAGACACAGGTGTGCAGCTTCGGTGTGCTTCTGGATTCAGCCCTGATGTCGGACTTGGCCACAGTGACACATGCCTTAGTTACATCCCAGTTACATTGGATTACCGTAACACGCTCTACATGGGGCTGCCTCTGAAAAGTGTCCGGAAACTTCAGCTGGTCCAAAGAGCTCCTGCCAGACGGTTGCCTGGGGCTGGATACAAGGAGCATGCCACACCCCTGATAAAACAGCCTCACCAGCTCCAAGTTTGTTTCCGGGCACAATTCAAAGTGCTGGCCATGACCGATAAAGCCTGATAAGGCTCAAGTCCAGGTTACCTGAAAGATCGCATTCTCCCCTATGAGCCTACTCATGCCCTGAGATCTTCAGGGGAGGCCCTTCTTACGGTCCTGCCACCATCACAGGCACGTCTGGTGGGAACGCGGGAGAGGGCCTTCTCAGTGGCTGCCCCAAGGCTCTGGAACTCCCTTCCCAGGGAGACGAGAGTGGCACCCTCCTTGATATGCTTTTGCAGGCATGTAAAAACTTTTTTGTTCTGGCAGGCCTTTGGGGATAGCTAGTCTGGAGCTGTGAGAATATGACGGATGGATACTATGGCTTATACTTCTTGTTGTCTTTTAACGTTTTGATACGTTATACAATTTTAATATTATTGGTGATTTAATTATATTTATAACTTTTGTATATTTCTATTTATAGTTTTAACTGTACACATTTGTAATGTTTTAAGCCACCTTGAGTCCCAGTATTGGGGAAAATGTGGGATATGTAGAAATAATCATAGCAACAACAACAACAACAACAACAATCTTTGCCCTACTTCCAGCAGCAGCATGATCTTTCGGAGTCACCCACCTTCCTGGCTGGAGATGGTCCCTTCCGGGCAGGGAGCACAGGCATAGCAGCAAACTGGCCTTCCTTCCTGAACCACCTTCATGAATCCAGGGTGACAGCTTTCCACACATCTGGAATGAGGCAGGGGCTAAGCACAGAAACAAGGACCGTCAAGGAAGGTGTGTCACGGATGATGTCTCTATGGAAAGAAGCGTGGAACTGGAAAGGAGCCAACAGGACCTCTGCCTGCAGTTTGTGCTTGGTTGAACTTGAAGCCTGTATCTAAACCGAAGCACTTGCGGATGAAAAACCTGCTCGCTATGGGGTCTCTCCATCCTCTGTTGTTTCCCTTTGTCAAATTTCAGATTGTAATCCCCTCAGGGCACGGACCCGCCTTCATGTACCGTGTAAACTGCCATGCGCACTGAGGGCACTATATACATGAATAAATAATTGAACTGCCAAGTGTGTGTTTCAGGGCAGTCCTTTCGATGGATCGCTGATAGGGATGTACGAAAGGGACTTACCTTGTCCCGCAGCTTGCTTCGTGGTGGGGGGGGAGGCGCTTCGCTTCTCACCCCGAAGTTCATGCGGGGGGGAGGCGCCCCATCCCTCGCCGGCAAAATTCAGGCCGGGTAGAAGCGCCCCGTCTACCCGGCCGCGAAAAAAAAGTAAAAACAAAAACGCCCCCGTGATGGGCTACGTGACGATTTACGTAGCCTATCACGGCTAGCTCTCCAAAGTCAGCCGTGATAGGCTCCGTTAATCGTCACGTAGCCTATCACGGGTGACTTTGAAAAAAAAAAAGCGCGTACGCAAATGGCGGCCCCCATAGGACACCGCCATTTGTGTTCCTTATTTGGTCCCAGTAGTCTACGTAAAGATTTACGTAGACTACGGCAAAAATAAAGGCAACACTATTTGCTTTGCCCTTATTTTCGCTATAGTCTATGTAAAGATTTACATAGACTATAATGTAAATATAGTCTATGTATAGTCTTCAATGGGGGCGGGGGCGGCAGCCGGTCTTCCGACCGGCTGCCGCCACCGCCATTTCAAGGTAAAGTTAAAAAAAAAACCGTGATAGGCTACGTAACGATTAACGTAGCCTATCACGGCTAGATTTCCAAAGTCAGCCGTGATAGGCTACGTAAATCGTTACGTAGCCTATCACGGGTGACTTTGAAAAAAAAAAAAAAGCGCGTACCTTTTTTAGACTACCGGGACCAAATAAGGAATGCAAATGCAAAGGGACCAAAAAGCAAAGGGACCAAAAAAGGAACGCCTATGGGCACCGCCATTTGCATACGTGCTTTTTTTTTTTCAAAGTCACCCGTGATAGGCTACATAACGATTTACGTAGCCTATCACGGCTGACTTTGGAAATCTAGCCATGATAGGCTACGTTAATCGTTACGTAGCCTATCACGGTTTTGTTTTTTTTTCACTTTTTCTTTTGCAGCCGGGGAGACGGGGCTCATCTCCCCAGCCTGAATTTCGGGCAGGCAAGGCAGGGCGCCTCCACCCCCGGCCTGAATTTCGGGGGGAGAAGCAAAGCACCTGCCCCCCACCGCGAAGCAAAGCTGCAAAAAGGTAAGTGACTTTCGTACATCCCTACTGGAAAGTGACTCGTAATCAGTAAAGCTGTGTAACATGGGAGTCCCATGCTCTCTATTGCCTGCATTGGACTACAGTCTGACTCCAGCATTCAGTGGTAGAGCCCTTGCTTTGCTTCTAGAAGGGATGACCAGCGTGCCCAAGTAGGAGAGGAAAACCTCCTATCTGAAACCTTGGAGAGTGTCAACGTAGGCCGCTTCCTATGTTTCTGTGAACCAGCTGACATTTCCAAGCATTTTTCAAAGGTGGTCCTACACAGAGCATATTGACATTGTCAGTTCAACTAGATAAAGCAAATTATTTTCCACACCTTGTTGAGCCATTCAGGCAGGCCACGCAATGGCATCTGGGTTAATAGTGATTTTTAGCCTGGGGATCCCCGCCTTTCTAGACTCCCAAATTTCTCTTTAATGATGGACCTGTTGGGAAGCACCATCCAGTTCACAATGTCAAAGTCGGCTGCCGGGTCTCCGTTCTCATCCAAATACATTCCGTCCAATAGAGAAGTATTGTAAAACTGGCGGTTTCTCAGGAAAGGGTGAAGCTAGAATGGTGGAGGAAACACCAACATTTAGTAAACAGGAAACCACGGTATCTCCGTTCTGCTGATTTCAGACTTCAATCTCCAGTGACTAAGGACTGGTTCGAGACACTCTGTACATCTTCTTAATGTTTGCAGGGTATCTGGTTTCATTACAGAAAAACATCAGAAGAGCCATGCTGGATCAGACCAATGTTTAGGGAGGGCTGGATTTCCCCAGAGCCCCTGGCTCGGCTGTCAGGATTGATTCTGAGCACAGGGAGATAGTTCACAGCTCAGATTCAGAAGAGGAGCAGCCAGAACTGGGGGAGGCATTTTCACAAGCTAGTTCAGATATGGGTAGGCGTGTTTCTCATGTTACCAACTCCAGATGGCTGGGCATGAAGCTTCGTCCTTACCCCTACCCCCCGCCCGTGAGAAGCACTGGGCGGGAGGAGGAGGGGATTGGAGACTGTGACCTAAGAGATGCGAGTTGGCAGCTCAGAGCTAAGAGGGAAACATCAGGGGCGAAGCTCAGACGGTTGACCCAGTTAGCGATGTGTGAGAGGCTATGCAGGGAAGCATCACGCAAGGGGAGGGACCTCCCTCCCTCCCTAAGTTAGCCTAGCCAGATAGCCACCCTTTCAGACTGTGGACAACTTTCGATGATCCCATTCGAATCCCCTGGAGGCATGCCTTTGCAGCCAGAGAGTCTTGGAGGATTTGCATCTGTAATGGGCCTGTGAATAATGAATTAAAGGCGTGAGACTGAAGCCTCTCTACTTGTGTGTGAGAGTGCTTGAGGAAGGAGGGGGCCAAGAGATTTGTGACAGTGGCTTGCACTTGTGAGCCGAGCAGCAGGCCGGTTCCCCAAATATGGGACATCGGTTGGTCATGGTGCGCAAGTGTTTCCTTCTCCCTGAAATGGCAGGGACACTTCAACAAAACGACTAGGACCTTCTCTGCCACTGCGTGGCCTCTGCCACCACAGCAGGGCAGGAGGATTAAGAGCCCCCCTCCTTCCCCTATCCCCATTGCCACACCGCCGTGGCCACCAGGCATTGGTGGGAAAAGCGCCAGCTGGCCCGCCTTGGTGCGGGCTGCATTGGACCAGCTGGAGGATGGTTGGTCGGGTTCCGGAGGGCCAAGCTGGTGAAAGCTCACCAAGGTCCACCCCCCCACACAGTGGATTCATCTGACCTCCCTACCAAGGGTCCCTCTAGTCCAGCATTCTGTTCACACAGGGTCAAACCAGCTCCCCATGGCAAGCAGGACATGAGTGCAACAGACTCTACCGGAACCTCCCCTCTCTAACTGCTCTGGCATGTTCTGTTAAATGCCAACTTTCATTTTCTATTGTATTACAGACGAACATTAGACACAAACTTCTGCGTGCCCTCTAAGGGAAATTCTCCAAAGCGGGGCTGGCACTCCTCTCAGGTTAAGTCCAACCAGCCACTTCCTGGGGTTCCTGCTGGCACCATTAAAAGGCACAAAATGGTCGGTTATGTAATACACAGTGCGATTGTACACACCTCTCCTCATTTATAATAGTGATGTACAAAAGTCACTTACCTGGTCCTGCAGCTTGCTTCGCGGTGGGGGGGAGGCGCTTCGGTTCTCCCCCCAAAGTTCAGGCCGGGCGGGAGGTGCCCCACCTCGCCCGGCCGAAATTCAGTCCAGGGGGGGAGGCGCCCCACCTTGCCCAGCCGAACTTCAGTCCAGGGAGAAGCGCCCCGTCTCCCCGGCTGCAAAATAAAAAAGTGAATGAAAAAAAAAAAAACCCACCCGTGATAGGCTACGTAACGATTAATGTAGCCTATCACAGCTAGATTTCCAAAGTCAGCCATGATAGGCTACGTTAATCATTACGTAGCCTATCACGGGTGACTTTGGAAAAAAAAAAAAAGCGCGTACGGAAATGGCGGCGCCCATGGGCACTGCCATTTGCATTCCTTATTTGGGCCCGGGTAGGCGAAAATAAGGGCAACGCTTATTAAATAAGGGTGCAGTGGTGGCTGCAGGTGTGGCGGGGGCAGCGGCAGTGGCGGGGGCGGTGGTGGCAGGTGTGGTGGCAGCAGCAGTGGGGGCGGTGGGGACGGCGGTGGCAGGGGTGGTGGGGGCAGTGGCGGCGGGGGCGGTGGCAGCAGGGGCAATAGCTCAGTGCAGGGGGCTCAGTGAGCATGGGGCACATGAGGGGGCAATAGCTCTGTGGGTGCAGCCTGGAAGAGTGGGGGGGGGCGTTGTACTCTCAGACTCAGCTGAGCACCCGCACCATCTCTACCACAGAATCTTCATTGCATTGTGGAATGGAATGGAATATGTACTGGACAGATTGTCTGGCTTGGGAGTTGGAGGCACTGCATTGCCCTGCACTGGTTCTGCTCCTACTTGGATGGGCAATTCCAGAAGTTGTGCTGGGGGATTATTGCTCCATGCCTTGGCAATTATGCCATGGGGTTCCACAGGGCTCTATTCCATCCCCCATGCTTTTTTAACATCCACATGAAACCGCTGTGGGAGGTGACCCAGAGGTGTGGGCTGAGGTGCCATCGATATGCAGATGACACCCAGCTCTGTCTCTCCTTTTCATCAAATCCAGGTGACGCAGTTGTTGTTCTGAATCAGTGCCTGGGTGCAGTGACAGACTGGATGAGGGTCAATAAACTGAGACCCAAGACAAGACGGAGGGACTGTTAGTGAGTGTTTTGTCTCCCTGGCTAAGTGACGTTCAACTGAGTAGGGATGTCAGAGAATTTCGCCATGAATCTCGGGGAGGCCGAATGCCAGCGCATTCGGCCCCCCAAAATCGGTGGTAAAGTGGTCTGCCCCCCCCGGGATGGGACTTACCTTGTGTGAATGTCCCTGGCGGTGGTGGCTCCGGCGGCGGTTCGGCGACAGTTCGGCGGCGGTTCGGTGGCAGCAGCTGCGGCAGCCGGTCTTCCGACCGGCTGCCACCACTGCCATTTCCAGTAATAAAACAAAACAAAAAACCGTGATAGGCTACGTAAAGATTTACGTAGCCTATCACGGCTAGAATTTTAAAAAACACCGTGATAGGCTACGTAAATCTTTATGTAACCTATCACGGCTGCTTTAAAAGAAAAAAGAAAAAAACCCGCGTACGCAAATGGCGGCGCCCATGGGCACTGCCATTTGCGTTCCTTATTTTGGCATGTCTTAGTCTACGTAAACAGTTACGTAGACTAAGACGGAGAAAATAAGGGGAACGCAAATAGCGTAGCGTCTACGCTATTTGCGTTCCCCTTATTTTCGCCATCTTAGTCTACGTAAATGTTTACGTAGACTAAGACAGCGAAAATAAGCAACACAAATGGCGGCGCCCATAGGTGCTGCCATTTGCGTACGCACGTTTGTTTGTTTTTTTCTTTTAAAGCAGCCGTGATAGGCTATGTAAACATTTACGTAGCCTATCACGGCTGACTGCAGGGACGCAAACAGTGCCGGCTACGGCCGCCATCATTTGCAGAGCCGGCCGGCCAGGATTCGGGGTGGGAGGTACGGAGCGCCTCCCCACCGGCCAGAATTTTTGGGGGGAGGGATGGAGCACCTCCCCTCTGGCCAGAATTTTGGGGGGAGGGACGGAGCGCCTCCCCCCCACCACGAATGTCACCCTTCGAAAAGGTAAGTGACTTTTGTACATCCCTGAAACTAAGTGATGTTGGGAGCTGCCTCTTTTCAGCATGTAACTCCTTTGCTGAGGGAACTGCAATGGCTGCCAACCAGCTACTGGGCCAGGTTTAAGGTTTTAGTACTAGTGTACAAAGCCCTAAACAACTTGGGACCAGGATACCTGAGAGAGCGCCTCCTTCCTTACCAACCTGCCCAGTCACTGAGGTCATCAGAGGTCTTGCTCCTGGTGGTTCCACATGGACCTCTGGCCCGATTGGATTCCACCAGGAGAAGAGCCTTCAGTGGGGTGGCCACATTTCTTTGGAACTCCCTGCCCCTGGAGGTCAGGCAGGCACCTAAACTGTGTTGTTTCCGGTGCCTCCTGAAAACAGCACTGTTCGAGGAGGCATTCCTTAACTGACCAGTCACGGTTTCTATTGGCATTCTGTGTGTGTGTGTGTGTGTGTGTGTTTAAAAAGCATGATGTTTTAATCTTTTTATTCTTTTACTGGTTTATCTTTTGTGTTCACCGCCCCAAAATCTGTTTTAGATATGGAACGGTATACAAATATTGTAAATACATAAAAATTAATGCACCTCTTCTGGAGGGGGTTGCAACCCCCCTAAAGGATCAGGTTCATAGTTTGAGGGTGCTCTTGGATCCAGAACTGTCATTTGAGGCACAGGTGGACTCGGTGCACACAGCACTTTTTTCAGCTCAGGCTGTTATAGAAACGACACCCTTCTCTGGACAGAGATAGCCTAGCATATTCATCCACACTCTGGTAACTCTCATCTGGATTACTGCAATGTGTTATGTACAGGGCTGCCTTTGAAAACAGTCCAGAAACTTCAGATGGTCCGAAGTAGGCAGCAAGATGGTTACTGGGGACTGGCCAATGTGATCATATCATGCCAGTACTTTTCCATCTGCACTGGCTGCCAGTCTATTTCCGGACTCAATTCAGAGTGGTGGTATTACGTTTCAAAGCCCTGAACTTCTTGGGTCCAGCTTACCTGAAGGATAGTCTCCACCCATATGGACCTGCTGGATAGGGATGTTGGAGGAATTCATCGGGGGGGGGTGAAGCTCACCAAGTTTTAGTCAGCTCAGCCCCCCCCCCCCCAAATATCAGCTCACTTTCCTGCAGGCTGGCCTGACTCGAGCTGCGTCAAGTTAGGCCAGCTCATTGATTTCCATTTTTTTTTTAAGTGCAAAGCAATTTGTGCAAGTCATGGCCACAATTTGCACAAATGACACAACTTTCAGCTATAATTTGCACAAATGATACAAATTGCAGGCATAATTTGTGCAATTTGAGAAAATTTCAACTGTAATTTGTGTAAATTGCACAAATTGCAGTTGCAATTTGCTCTAATTGATTTTATGGGTGGGGGGACCTGAAAAAGTTCCTGGATTTGGAAACATCCCCCTGGCTCAGTTCACAAATGCAAGCTGAAATGGGGGCGCCACGGGAAGATGTTGGGCCCCCAAAGGGCCGGATATCATGAAGACAGACACCTCTACTTCCAGACCCTAATATTTTCTTCAGCGGTCCTTCTCAGGGAGCCCCTGCTGAAGGAATTGAGTTGGGTAGCTATGAGGAAGAGGGCCTTTTCTGCTGTGGCACCCAAGATGTGGAATGAGCTTCCCAGAGAGGCTCGTCTGCTGTGTACGTTGTTCTCTTTCCAGCATGAGGTGAAGACCTTACTTTCCCAGGTATTTTAGTCTTTTGGTTTCTGTTTTAAATATGTTACATGTTTAAATCTTTGTATTTAGGCTTTATTTTGGCTTCTATCTATATTTTATACTGTGGTTTAAAACTTTTGAACTTTTATAATGCATCTTAAGTTGTATTTTATGGATGAAATTGTTTTGAAATGCTCAGAGAGCGTCAGTTATTGGGTGGTATAGAAATGTAATACATACATACATACATACATGTACACCTGCAAGGCTGGAGAATATTAAAGTGTTCCATGTCTCACTCCTCTAGTGTCATCTGATGACCCCCTGGTACCGTGAAAATGGGAGGCTGCCACCCAGAAAAGGGCATTCTTCACTTCAAGGAATATTTGACAATATCAGACCATGCTGGCCAACTGAGAATATTTGTCTAGTCAATTGACTGATGTCCCAGTCCTCAACTGCAGTGAGATCAGTGATTTCTGAGTGGCCAAGTTTGACATCTTGCAGCCTCCAAAACAGCAAGAGCAAAATGTACACAGTTCAGTCATGATCACCAGAGTTACTTGTAAGATATGCTTATATATTATTCAAATTTATTTATTTATGTGTTTGTCTGTTTATAAAAACTGTTTATACCAACATTCATTCATGAAAAAGACCCCTTAGGGCTTTTACATTGATACAATCTCAAAACAAGTGAAGAACAAAGAGCATAAGAAGCCAGAGTAAGACAGTTAAAACCAAAAACCATGGTTTGCAGGATCTTACAGCAAAAAACAAACAAACGTGTAATTATCCCATGTTTTTCTGAGGTTGGAATGAATCAACTTTTGAAAAACGTAGAATACCAGTTCAAAAGCAGAAGAATATCACAGTGTTTGGTAAAATATTAATCAATTCTATGCTTGTGTTTTTTGTCATGAGGTGATCCTTTGCATTCAGATCAGGCCTCAGTATGATAATGCAGCACTTGGGAAGAAAGATACACCCTGTAGCCCAGCGCTGGAGGGCAAGGCGGACAAGAACTGCACAGCATTGTTAGATTAGAAGTATACAACCATCAATCAGTGTCAAGAACCAGCAAAGTAGCCAGAGCTGAATGTCTGCCTGAAGAAGAATAATAGCATATTATCTGAAACCATGGTGTGAGGAAGCAAATGCCTGATAAACGACACACCTATGAAAGAATTCAATAACAATCAAATGCCATCTTTGTTTTTTCTTGTTAGATGCTCCTTTGTATTCAGATCAGGCCTCAGTACAATAATGTAGCACTTGGGGAGAAAGATGCAGCCCAGAAGCCCAGCACTGCAGGACAAGATGGAGAAGACCTGCACGGCCACCATGTATTTCCCCTTGGTGCTCAGGTAGGTGGGCACAAAGGACAGCCAAACAGTGCAAAAGACCAGCATGCTGAAGGTGATGAGCTTGGCTTCATTGAAGGCCCCAGGTAGCTTCCTGGCTAAGAAAGCCACTGTAAAGCAGATGGCAGCCAGAAGTCCCATGTAGCCAAGGGCACTATAGAACATAGTGACAGAGCCTTCATTGCATTGCAGGATCATCTGTCTAGGTAGGGAGTGCATGTCAAAATCTGGGAATGGGGGAGAAATTCCCATCCAAATTGTGCAGATGACAAGTTGGACACTGGAACAGGAAATGACAATAGAGTTGGCCAAACTCTTCCCCAGCAAGTTCCTCACCGTGTTCCCTGGCTTTGTGGCCAGGAAGGCCAGCACCACAGTGATGGTTTTGGCCAACAGAGAAGACACAGCCACTGAAAAGATGATGTTGAATGTAGTTTGCCGGAGGAGGCAGGTTGCTTTCCTTGGCTGGCCAATGAAGAGGAAGGAGGACAAGAAGGAAAGCAAGAGAGAGATGAGGAGAATATATGAGAGGTCCCGGTTGTTGGCTTTGACTATTGGTGTTTCTAGGAATTTAATGAAGATTGCTAACACAAAGCCTGTGCTTAAAGACAAGCATAGGGCAAAGGACATTAGGATGATCCCCAAAGTTTCTTCATAGGAGAGGAAGCTAATATCCTTCAGGATACATTGATTCCGGTCCTTGTTTGGATGCTGATCTTCTGGACATTTGGTGCAATATTCTGCATCTGCAAAGAACAAGAGGAATATCCACTGTAGACATCCAAGAGGAGGAGACTTGTAGGGGAGAGGTCAGAAACTGACAATATGTAGTAGATGAGGATTAGCAGGAAGAGGAGAATCTTCATTGGGAGTGGACATGTTTGGCTTTAAGGAAACCCAATAGAGAATAATCTGTGTACTTTTACATTGCATCTGTGTGTGTGTGTGTGTGTGTGTGTGTAATGTTCATTCATAGAGGACATGCTTGGGTTGCCCATTTTTTGATCAAGTCACCTCCCTTGTAGACCGTGGGAATGCTGTAGACATCATATACCTCGACTTCAGCAAAGCTTTCGACAAAGTGCCCCATGATATCCTGATGAGCAAACTTGCTCGAAGTGGGCTAGATGAAACAACGATCCGGTGGATCCACAGTTGGCTACAGAATCGGACTCAAAGAGTGCTTATCAATGGGACCTTCTCAAGCTGGGGAGAGGTAACGAGTGGGGTACCGCAGGGCTCAGTCCTGGGCCCAGTGCTCTTCAACATTTTTATTAATGACTTGGAGGAGGAGGTGCAGGGAATGCTGATCAAATTTGCAGATGACACAAAATTGAGAGGGATAGCTAATACTTTGGAAGACAGAAACAAAATTCAAAGTGATCTGGATAGACTGGAGTGCTGGGCAGAAAACAACAGAATGACATTTAATAGGGACAAATGCCAAGTTCTGCACCTAGGAAAAAGAAACCAAATGCACAGTTACAAGATGGGGGATACGTGGCTCAACCACACTACGAGCGAGAAGGATCTTGGAATTGTTGTCGATCACAAGCTGAATATGAGCCAACAATGTGATGTGGCTGCAAAAAAGGCAAATGCTATTTTGGGCTGCATTCATAGAAGCATCGCTTCCAAATCCCGGGAAGTACTAGTTCCCCTCTACTCAGCACTGGTTAGGCCTCATCTGGAGTACTGTGTCCAGTTCTGGGCACCACACTTTAAGAAGGATGCAGACAAGCTGGAGAGGGTTCAAAGGAGGGCAACAAAGATGATCAGGGGACTGGAAACAAAGCCCTATGAAGAGAGACTGAAAGAACTGGGCATGTTTAGCCTTGAGAAGAGAAGACTGAGGGGAGATATGATAGCACTCTTCAAGTACTTGAAAGGTTGTCACAGAGAAGAAGGCCAGGATCTCTTCTTGATCATCCCAGAGTGCAGGACACGGAATAATGGGCTCAAGTTACAGGAAGCCAGATTCCGACTGAACATCAGGAAAAACTTCCTGAGTGTCAGAGCAATACGGCAATGGAACCAATTACCTGGGGAGGTGGTGGGCTCTCCCACACTGGAGGCCTTCAAGACGAGGCTGGACAGCCATTTGTCAGGGATACTCTGACTTGGATTCCTGCATTGAGCAGGGGGTTGGACTCGATGGCCTTGTAGGCCCCTTCCAACCCTACTATTCTATGATTCTATAACCCCACTTTCACCCCTGCACATCTGCACCTAAACAGGGGCAGCAAAAATGGCTACTAGTCCTGATGGCTATGTGGCACCTCCAGTACCAGAGGCAGTGAGCCTAAGTACACCAGTTGCTGGGGAACATGGGTGGGAGGGTGCTGTTGCACTCATGCCCTGCTTGTGGGTTCCCAGTTGACAGCTGGTTGGCCACTGTTTGAACAGAATGCTGGACTAGATGGACCCTGGGACTCATCCAGCAGGGCTCTTCTTGTGTTCTTATTTCTAAAAATAATTAAGGGACAGCAAACAATAGACCTAATTCAAGCTATAATCCATTAGAAATCATAAAACCAGAAAAAAAGGAAACCTGAAAAAGAAAACAAGTAGCCACTGAATTCAAAACACAGGAAAAAAATATTGAAAGGTTGTCCTAATGCTGTCTTTCCCCCCCCCATTTTGTTCTCATATAATGCATTAATTGAGCTAGAAGAAGAAATTCCCACATTTTTTCCTGTCTATTCACTTATTGCAGGAGTGATTAATGATCTCCAATTTTTTTACATTTATTTACACATATAACTCTTGCTCTTCTTGGATACATTTAAGGCACACTCGCTTTTTGCAGGGCACAGATAGGGCTGTTTCATCTCACCATTCTCCGGTGTGAAACTATGAACAAGCCACATTTTGTATTTTATGTGTTGAAACAAAAGCCTTTAATCTATTGTATTCATTCAACACAGAGGGCCCATGGTGTGATTTTAAGGACAGAAGTGGTGTTTGGGCTGGTGGTGCTGATCTCCGAAACAACCCTCATGAAGAACCACCAAACAAATCAATGGACCCAAAATTGTGGCGAAAAGCTGATAAAACTCAGGATAAGGCTATGTTTTCTATAATACAAATGTCCACCGATTACTTATGTTTACTGTCATTGTTATAATTTTTTTAAATGACAAATTTTTGTATAGTGATGTCCATCATGGGTAAATCCACTTTTGGGGGTCCAATGGATTCTTGTGGCATTTGCAAGCTGAGCCAAGGGTTTGTTCCTGAAATATGGGACCTTTTTTTTTTTCTTTTGTTTTGTTTTGTTTCTGCTTCTGTTTTTTGCATAAAAAGCAATTTATTTTTTATGCAGAAACTCACATTGTGGCTGCAATTTGCAGAAATTACAGCTGCAATTCGCACAAAATACACAGTTTTCAGCTGTAGTTTGCACAAATTGCTTTACATGTTAAAACATACACACACACACGAATTCCGCAAGCTGGCCTGACTTGATGCAGAAGGAGTCGGGCCAGCACATGGGAAAAGCCATAGTCCAGGGAGCTGAGCTGGCTAAAGTTCAGCGAGCTTCACCCCCCAGATGAATTCCTCCGACATCCCTGTTTCTGAACAGTACTCATTTCTGTATCATAGCTGTTACACCATTTTGCCTTCATGAAGGTAGCTAAAGGCATATTACCATTTGAGACTCTCTGTTTGCAGGATTGCTGTGTCTGTGTTTTATCTATGCATGTTGCATAGAGGGTTTTGCATTTAATTGTACTGGATGTTGCCACACCTGGTTGTCCTTCCAAATCAGGAATGGTCCTATATCAGCTTGAGACCTGGTGTGGATCCCTGCCCCATGCTCTGCTTGCTGCCACTACAGTCCATTCTCCAAGGTTCTTTCTTTCAACTTACTTTGTGCAACAAAGTATGGATTTTTAAAAATAGAAAAGAAAAGAAACAAAAAGAAGAAAGTATCTGACTGTGAACTGCCTTTTAAAAACTCCCACAGAAAATGTCAGGGAGAACTTTGCTCTCTCCCCACTGGCAGCATTTTCTTTCAGAGTAGGTATGTCAGAGAATTCCGTGACAGATCTTGGTGAGGCTGAATGCCAGTGCATTCAGCCCCCTGAAAACCATCGTGGAACAAAGCCCCCGCCCCCCCAACCCATGAAAGGCATGCAAAACGGAGCACTTACCTGCTCCCGTCCGCGCTGCTGTGTGAAGGGCGGCCGTCCTGCGGCCGCCATTCGCTTCCTCCTTCTTCAGCCGTGATAGGCTACATAAATATTTATGTAGCCTATCACGGCTAACGCAGGGACACCATTTGCATCCCTGTGGAGGCCGTGATAGGCTACGTAAGTATTTACATAGCCTATCACGGCTATGATGAAGAAGCGAATGGGGGCCGCAGCGCGGCCCCCATTCGCAATTCAGCGTGGACGGCAGCAGGTAAGTGGATGGCAGCAGGTAAGCTACCGCCATTTGCGTATGCTGGGGTTTTCCCCCTGCCGTGATAGGCTACGTAAATATTTATGTAGCCTATCATGGCTCACTACAGGGACACAAATGACGGTGGCTATGAAAGCCACCATTTGCATCCCTGCAGGGCTGCCCAGTGGCAGGATGTCCGGCTGTGGGCAGCCAGAGCTGGCCGGCGGCTCTGCGGCTTGGCCGCGGAGCGGAGCCAGCTGGCCAGGATTCCAGGGGGAGGCACGGAGCGCCTCCCCCCCCCGTCGAGGATTCCGGTGGATTCCCCCCAGCTGCGGAACTCGGCGGAGCCAGGTAAGCGGGGTTTCGTACACCCCTATTTCAGAGTCACCCACCTTCCTGGGTGGAGATGGTCCCTTCTGTGCAGGGAGCACAGGCATAGCAGCAAACCGGCCTTCCTTCCTGAACCACCTTGACGAACCCGGGGCGACAGCTTTCCACACATCTGGAATGAGGCAGGGGCTAAGCCCAGAAAAAAAGGACCATCAAGGAAAACGTGTCAGGGATAATTTCTCTATGGACAAGAGACAGGGAAGTGGAAAGGACCCAACAGGAACTCGAGCTGCAAGTTTCACTTGCGCTTGCAGATGAAAAACCTGTTCACCGTGGGGCCTCCCCTTCCTCTGCAGTTTCCCCTTTGTCTAATTTCAGATTGTAATCTCCTCAGGGCAGGGGCCTGCCTTCTTGTACTGTGTAAAGTGCCATGCACTCTGAGCGCACTATATACAGTACATGAATAAATAATTGAACTGCCAAGCGTGTGTTTCAGGGCGGCCCTTTCGACGGATAGCTGAGCAGGTGAGCTGGGAAAAGACCTCTGTCCTGATCTTGAAATGGTGCTGCTTGTTGACACGGACAGCACCGGGCTAAATGGGGTGATGGTCTGATGATGCCTCTCTTCACTTCACCACTTCCTACTCCAGGGACTGGACTGCAGAACCACAGACCAGAGCCACCATTCTATGGGGCATCTTGGTGCCGGCGTGTGGCATCTGGGTGAGGCAAGGAAGAAGAAGCTTTTTCACATTATTCGTTCCTACTGGTGGAAGTAGAAAATGGATCTTTTGTGTATCTTGCTGGCTTTGTTCTTACAGCTCATATAATATTTCATACTAAGTCACACTACTGTCCCAGGTTCAATCCACAGCATCTCCAGGTAGGACAGGAAAACCTCATGTCTGGAATCTTGAAGAGAGTTGACAATACGGGGCTAGATGGAGGAATGGTGTCCCTCAGTATAGGGCAGTGTCACACAATCACAATGCTTGCCACGTGCATTCAGTGTTAATCTTTGCATGGCTTGCTGTGCTAAATAGAACCCCGGTGCCTTAGGGTTAACTGCATGGCAGGGAGTGAGTGAAAGGTGGGAGAGGCTTGTGTGTGTGTGGGAAGACGGAGGTTATAAGAGGCAGGAGCAGACAGAGAGACCGATAGGGTGTGGAGATAGGGCCTTCGGGTTTGATGAAGCTACATCTACATTTTTATTTATTTATTTATTTATTTCTATATAGAGCTGTCATGGGAATAGGAGTTATAAGCAGGGATGGTGTGGGAGCCCGAAGAGGGGGTAGAGTCTGACTGACTCCCCCCGCCCCATCCGGCCTCACGGACCCTGCTTGCCGAGCCTAGGGCGCTGATGACCTGGCCGCCGAGTGCCCCAGAGTTTGGTGAGTGGCTGGCAGCACCACTGAGGAGGACTCATCCTGCCTCTGCCAGCTGTCAAGGAAGCCCTTGACAACCAGCGCAAGCAGGAGAGGCCTCAGCAGCGCCCCAGCACTTTCGCCCTGGCCTCCTCGGGAGGAGGCCAGGGATAGAGCACTGGGGGTGTGCCATGCCAAGGACTCCGGCAGTCAAGCCGTTGTGTGCATAAAGCTCAAGGGCCGGACTGCTGGAGTCCTTGGCCCAGTGAGGAGGGGCAGGGAGGCAGGGCCAGCAGGGAGGCTAGCTGGGGGGGTCCAGGATGTGTGAGCGGGGGGGGGCAGCTCATTGAGCTCCCCTGTGCTCCAGCTGAAGATGGGTCTGTCCATCCCTAGTTAGAAGGGGTAGAGTGTGGGAACAGTTGTCCCAAAGAGGAGACAGATGGAGCTGAGGGAGGGTGACGTCAGAAGTCTTTTTGTGAACCAGCTGACATTTCCAAGCATTCTTCAAAGGCGGTTCTGCCTAGAGTATACTACTGTTATGAGGACTTAGCAGATGGTCGGTACAATGAGATAAAACAAATGCTTTTCCACACCTTGTTGAGCCGGTCAGGCCACACAATGGCATCCCGGTTAATGGTGAATTTTAGGCCTGGTGATTCCCGTCTTTCTAGACTGCCAAATTTCTCTCTAATGATGGACCTATTGGGAAGCACCACCCAGTTCACAATGTCAAAGTCAGCTGCCAGGTCTCCGTTCTCATCCAAATACATTCCGTCCAATATAGAAGTATTGTAAAACTGAGGATTTCTCAGGAATGGGTGAAGCTAGAATGGGAGAGGAAACACCAACATTTAGTCAACAGGAATCCACATTCTATCTCAGTTCTGTTGATTTCAGGCTTGTATCTCCAGTGACTCAGGCCTTTTTCCAGACACGCTGTGTGTCTTCTTAATGTTCTCAGGGTACATGGTTTCATTACACAAGAAGAGAAGAAAATGAGATGAGCTGTGCTGGATCAGACGAAGCGTCCATCTAGTCCACCATTCTGTTTACACAGTTGCCAACCAGCTACCCATAGGAAACCCACAAGCAGGACATGAGTGCAACATTAACCTCCGACCCATATTCCCCAGCAACTGGTGGTTTAACCTTTGCCTAACCCACATTATGCAGCATTCCTGAACCTCCCCTCTGTCTGCTTTAGCAGTTTCTGCTAAAGGGGAACTTTTGTTTTCTATTGTATTAGAGATAAACATTAGGCACAAATGTCTGTGTGCATCCTAAGAAGAATTCTCCAAAATAGGACAGGTATTACCTTCAGGTTAAGTCCAACTGGCCACTTCCCAGGGTACATTCTGGCAGCATTAAAAGGCAGAACATTGCCAGTTATGCAATATGCAGCAGAATCATATACATCACTCTTCATTTACAATCTGCATTCCCTAATTAAGTGACTATACACGGTTAACTGTGTATACAGTTAAAGGTGTACAAAATTATGCATGGTGTGGAGAATGTGGACAGGGAGACTGTTTTCTCCCTCTCACATAATACTAGAACTCAGGGTGATCCCATGAAGGTGATTGGTGGGAGATTCAGGACAGGTCAAAGGAAGGACTTCTTCAACCAACACATAGTTAAACTGTGGAATTCGCTACCACAAGACGTAGTGATGGCCACCAATTTGGGTGGCTTTAGAAGGGGGTTAGATAAATTCCTAGAGAAGGAGGCTGTCAATGGCTGCTAGTCCAGATGGCTATGTGTTACCTCCAGAACCAGAGGCAGTGAGCTTCTGAACACCAGTTGCTGGGGAACATGGGTGGGAGGGTTGCACTCGTGTCCTGCTTGTGGGTCCCTGGTTGACAGCTAGCTGGCCTTTGTGTGAACAGAATGGACCCTTGGTCCGTTCCAGCATGGATCTTATTTTTTTAAATGCAAATGAGTCCCACTGATGGAAATGTCTCACTTGGGAGGGGTTGAAGGGGGGGCACTGCATCTCAGTGGTAGAGCACACGCTTTGCACATGGAATGTCCCAAATTCAATCCCCAGTGTCTTGAGGTAAGCCAAGGAACAAATTTGCACCTGAAAACATGAAGAACCACTGCCCATCAGTGAGGACAACACTGGGCTCGAAAGACCAATGGCAACCTCCTCTATTCCAAACAGGGAACATTTCACCTCGCTACTACATTTGCCTTTTTCTCCTGCTCAGAATCAAAGGGAATGATTCTGGGATTGTACCATTGATAGTTATGTTCAGCAGCGATATCTGTGATGGAGAAGGGAGTACCTGCCATGGCTGTAGCCCTTGAGCCCCCAGCATGCGGCCGCCTTCCATCCTCTTGGATCTGGACCTATAAGCAGCATCCAAGGCACGGGCCACAGCCTGTATGGTGTTGTAAATGACATAGCAGTCTAGAGACAGGATCCTCTCTATGTCCTCTTGGGGAAGGGCTTCCAGGTTCTCTTTCTCTGTGCATCGGGTCCAGCCTTTCACAGACAATGCATGTTTTGAATAGGAACAACTGAATGCTTCTTTTCCGAACTGATCGATGAAAGAGAAAAAGGGCCGAAACCCATCAAAGTCTGTCTTTTTTGGGGGTGGGATGAGGAAGGAAAATATACCATGAATGGGCTGCAAAGGAGGTCTAAACACCAACAAAGGCAAGGTGAAGTCCCACACTGCTGTTGTGATCCAGACTTTTGCTACATTGTCTTTTAAGAAGTAATCACTGTTCTTTTGTATCCTGTATATTCCATTTAAGAAGGATGTATTCTCTGCACCATAAATAAAAACACTGACATGTCCTGAATTGTGAAATGAAGCAGAATGGATCTGTTTATTGCCCAAAACTATTCTTGGGAGGCTTAGTGTGTAAACAGTACAAATGCCATTTGCAAGGAGCTCAGCCATCAATGTCATCATGAACCTCTCTCCATTATTGGTTTCTGGAGCAAGGAGACCGACCAACGTCCATCTGAAATGCAGGAGCAGTTTGACAATCCCCTGGTACTGGGTTGGGTCTTTGGGGACCATTGGATAGAAAAAAGGGAACTGAGCTTTATCATCCAGAACATAAGAAATAAAAGTATAACTGACCTGGCAAGGAAAGGAAGAAGTGAATGTTACATTTTATTTCAAATCAAAGCTCAAATATTTCTTATCCCAAAATCATTAATAATGACTGGAGAGATGCCAGCCATTGTGATGGAGGGGGTTGACCCATCTCTTGCAAGAAGGACCCTTCCCTCTTCCCTCTGTTAACACATTGTGCCCCCTCCTGCAGGGGCCCTGTCATTGGTTGTTCAGTCATTAAGTCATGTTCGACTCTTCGTGACCCCATGGACCAGAGCACGCCAGGCCTTCCTGTCCTCCACTCTCTCCCGGTGCGTGCTCAAATTCATATTCATTGCATCCGTGATGCTATCTAGCCATCTCATCCTCTGCTGTCCCCTTCTCCTTTTGCCTTCAGTCTTTCCCAGCATCACAGTCTTTTCCAGGGAGTTTTCTCTTCGCATGAGGTGGCCGAAATATTTGAGCTTCAGCTTCAGTATCTGTTCTTCCAATGAGCACTCAGGGTTGATTTCCTTTAGGATGGACTGATTTGACCTCCTTGCAGTCCAGGGCACTCGTAAGAGTCTTCTCCAGCACCACAGTTCGAAAGCATCAATTCTTCGGCGTTCAGCCTTCCTTATAGTCCAGCTCTCATAGCCATACATTACGTAAATGCAAAATAGGCAAGCTTCTGTAACTCAGCCATTCTTCATCTGATATTTCTGAAATCTGGCCAGATTATCCCTCTAAACAAGGATAATTTGTGTACCACATTCCACAATGATGTAAATCCTGGTGATGTAACGCAACTGGGCAGTATATTCACTTGCCCAGCCACCTCTACCCAGGGGAGTCTAATGCCCTTGGGGGTGGGGGGAGAGACTGAGAGTGAGAGTTTGCTTAGTAGCACCCTTTAGATTTAAAGAGGAAAAGAAGGGCAGCTGACACATGACAATGCATTTGACTCCACATACACACACACACACACAGAGAGAGAGAGAGAGAGAGAGAGAGAGAGTGGACATAAGGTCAATAGCCCTCTATTCTCAAGCAACTGTGACAAAGTGTTATACTGCCTCTGATGCTGGAGGTAATATATAGCCATAATGACTAATTGTCATTGATAGCCTTCTCCTCCTTACATTTGTCTAATCCCCTTTCAAAGCCATCCAAGCTGATAGCCATCACTGCATCTTACAGCAGTGAGTTCCACAGTTTAACGATGCACTCGGTGCACCAGTAGAACATCTGGTTGGATTACTGCAATGCATTCTATGTGGGGCCAAATTTGAAGATGGTCGTAAACTTCAGTGAATTCAATGGAGAGCTGCTAGGTTACTAACTGGGACTGGTCAATATGCTCATGTGAAGCCAGTACTTCATCAGCTGCCATGCAAAGTGTTGGTGTGCCCTAAATGACTTGAGACCAGAGGCTATAAAGGAGCGTTTCCTCCCATGTGTCCCTCCTCTGACACTTAGGTCATATTCGGACTCCGTCCTCTGGGTGCTGCTGCAAAGAAGCCATGCGGGTGACTACAAGAGATGGCCTTCTCTGTTGTGGCCCCCTGTTCTGGAAGACTGTCTGCAACTATGTTTGCCTGGCACCTATGTTGCTATCTTTTTGTCACCATGAAAAAACCTTCCTTTTCTCCCAGGCATTTGGGAGACTGAGTTCTAGGTTCTTGCTGTTTGATGTCTTTATTGCATGTTATTTTTTAAAAAATTTGCATCGCATTCTATATCTTTAACTCTTTATATTGCATTTTAGTCTTTTAACTGCTTGTAATCTGTCTGGAGAATGCTTGTTATTGGGAGAATTAAAATATGATAAATAACATGAATAAGAAGTGCTTTCCTTTGAAATGCCAATTCTGCTGCTTATTGACTCAGCCAGCCTCTTTCTCCATCCCTCCCTTTGCATTTTAAATAAAATTAAAACATGATGCCGAAGACTGAAATCCTAAACACACTTACTGAGTAGAAAATCCTATGGAACTCAACAGGATTCAATTCCGAGGAAAACTGCCTAGGAATGTGTTGCACAGATTATTTATGGGTCACAGCAGGGGATAGTTTTTCCAAAGAGTTGAAGGCAGTTTAAAGTTTAAACTTCAAGTGAAATTTGTCTCAGATCTCACACAAAGCACTTAAAAACTGTATCTCCAGTTTCACTGTGGATTTCAGACACAGAAGTGAAACTGAAGGGTCACAATGTCATCTAAAGAATCCATGAAAAAGGGTGAGTAGAAAATAAGACGGGCATGATAAAGGACAAAGAAGGCAGGGACCTCACAGAAGCAGATGAGATTAAGAAGAGGTGGAAAGAATACACAGAAGAACTATACAGGAAAGATCTGAATGTCCCTGATAGCCATGATAGTGCGGTCACTGAACTTGAGCCGGACATCCTCGAGAGTGAAGTCAAGTGGGCCTTAGGAAGCATTAGTAACAACAAAGCTAGCGGAGATGACAGTATTCCAGCTAGGGATGGGGGAGAATTTCTCACCGAAACTTCGGGGGGCCGAGTGCCAACGTATTCGGCCCCCCGAAGTAGTTTCGGGGAGAAATTCTCCGCCCCCCCGCCCCTGCCCCCCCCCCCGGGATGGGATGTACCTTTCCCGAATGTCGCTCCCGGTGGCGGGTCGCAGCGGCGGTTCGGCAGGGCTTCGACAGGGGTGGGGGCGGGAGCCGGTCTTTCGACCGGCTGCCGCCGCCGCCATTCCAAGAAAAGTTAAAAAAAAAAAAAAACGCCCCCGTGATAGGCTACGTGATGATTAACATAGCCTATCACGGCTAGATTTGCAAAGTCAGCCGTGATAGGCTTCGTAAATCGTCACGTAGCCTATCACAGGTGACTTAAAAAAAAAAAAGCGCGTACGGCTAAATGGCGGCCCCCATAGGGAGCCGCCATTTGCGTTCCTTATTTGGTCGCTGTAGTCTACGTAAAGATTACGTAGACTATGGAGAAAATAAGGGCAACGCTATTTGCGTTGCCCTTATTTTCGCCATAGTCTACGTAAAGATTTATGTAGACTACAGTGACCAAATAAGGAACACGAATGGCGGCTCCCTATGGGGGCCGCCATTTGCGTACGCGCTTTTTTTTTTTTAAGTCACCCGTGATAGGCTATGTGACGATTAACGTAGCCTATCATGGGTGACTTTGCAGATCTAGCCGTGATAGGCTACGTAAATCATCACGTAGCCTATCACGGGGGCGTTTTTTTTTTAAACTTTTTATTTCGCAGCCGGGCGAGGCGAGGCGCCTCCCCCACGGCCTCAATTTCGGCCGGGCGAGGCGGGAAGCCTCCCCCCCGGCCTGAACTTCGGGGGGAGCAGAGAAGCACCTCCCCCCCACCGCGAAGCAAGCTGCGAGACCAGGTAACTGACTTTCGTACACTCCTAATTCCAGCTGAGCTATTTAAAATCCTAAAAGATGATGCTGTTAAAGTGTTGCATTCAATATGCCAGCAAATTTGGAACACTCAACAATGGCCGCAAGACTGGAAAAGGTCAGTTTACATTCCAGTTCCAAAGAAGGGCAACACCAAAGAGTGTTCAAACTACCGCAAAATTGCGCTCATTTCACATGCCAGCAAGGTGATGCTCAAAATCCTACAAGCTAGGCTTCAGCAGTATGCGAACTGAGAACTACCGGAAGTACAAGGCTACAAGCTGGGTTTTGAAGAGGCAGAGGAACTAGAGATCAAATTGCCAACTTTCGCTGGATCATGGAGAAAGCAAGAGAATTCCAGAAAAAACGTCTATTTCTGCTTCACTGACTACGCTAAAGCCTTTGATTGTGTGGATCACAACAAACTGTGGCAAATTCTTAAAGTGATGGGAGTACCAGACCACCTTACCTGTCTCCTGAGAAACCTGTACAAGGGTCAAGAAGCAACAGTAAGAACTGGACATGGAACAACCGATTGGTTCCAAATTGGGAAAGGAGTACGACAAGGCCATATATTGTCACCCTGCTTATTTAACTTATATGCAGAGTACATCATGAGAAACGCTGGGTTGGATGACTCACAGGTCAGAATTAAGATTGCTGGGAGAATTATCAACAACCTCCGATATGCAGACGATACCACCCTAATGGCAGAAAGCGAAGAGGATCTAAAGAGCCTCTTGTTGAGGGTGAAAGGTAAAAAAAGGTAAAGGTGTCCCCAACCAGTCCTGTCTGACTCTAGGGTGTGGTGCTCATCTCCATTTCTAAGCCGAAGAGCCAGCACTGTCTGAAGATGCTTCCGTGGTCATGTGGCCAGCGTGACTGAACACCGAGGTGCACGGAATGCTGTTATCTTTCCTGCCAAAGCGGTACCTATTTATCTACTTACAATTTCTTGCTTTCAAACTGCTAGGTTGGCAGAAGCTGAGACTGAAGACGGGAGCTCACTCCGTCATGCAGTACTCAGGTCTCGAACTGCTGTTCTGCTGACCTTAGGGTCTGCAGTTCAGCATCTTAACCAATAAGCCACCACAGCCCCGAGGGTGAAAGAGGAGAGTGCAAAAGCTGGTTTGAAACTCAACATTAAAAAAACTAAGATCATGGCATCTGGCCCCATCATTTCCTGTCATATAGAAGGGGAAGAAATGGAAGCAGTGACAGATTTTACTTTCTTGGGCTCCAAGATCACCGCAGACGGTGACTGTAGCCATGAAATTAAAAGACGCTTGCTCCTTGGGAGGAAAGCTATGGCAAACCTAGACAGCATAGTAAGAAGCAGAGACATCCCCTTGCCGACAAAGGTCCGTCTAATCAAAGCTATGGTTTTCCCAGTAGTAATGTATGGCTGTGAGAGCTGGACTATAAGGAAGGCTGAGCACCGAAGAATTGATGCTTTCGAACTGTGGTGCTGGAGAAGACTCTTACAAGTCCCCTGGACTGCAAGGAGGTCAAACCAGTCCATCCTAAAGGAAATCAACCCTGAGTGCTCATTGGAAGGGCAGATCCTGAAGCTGAAGCTCAAATATTTTGGCCACCTAATGCAAAGAGAAAAGTCACTGGAAAAGACCCTGATGCTGGGAAAGACTGAAGGCAAAAGGAGAAGGGGATGGCAGAGGTTGAGATGGCTAGATAGCATCACTGATGCAATGAATATGGACTTGAGCATGCTCTGGGAGATAGCGCAGGATATGGTCCATGGGGACATGACTGAACTACTGAACAACAATAACAACAGAAAATGACAAGCACACAATAAATGCCTTCTGTAGAAAAGCTCTGAGTCTTGTGTCTTGTGGTGGACACCCGTTTCCCATTTTTCCACTTCTCCGGAGACTGCCAAGTGGAATTAGATTCAGCGTGCCAATGGCCCACCCATCTCTGAACCCACCTGTGGGATTTTATAGATGCTCAACATGGTTGAAATCTCCATGGACAAGTCAGATTGAGCCCCTTCAACAACAGTCAAAGGATGATGCTCCCTTCCACAGCTGAAGTTTGGAATGTCTGCTTGCCCAGGAGAGAGCAGGCTCAATAAGGCAGCGTAAGTAATTACTTCACTGAAATAGGTGTCATGGATTCTGTAGCCCAGGGTGATGTTGGGTAAGAGCCTGGGATTCTGGTTGATCTCCTGAACAGCAAACAGGACAGACAGGATCTCCCAATCCTTTGTGTGTAGATTCCTTGAAAAAATATTCAATGGAGACGACATTTTCAGATTTTGCTTCTTTGCCCCCTCAAGCCTGTCCAGGCAATGCAGAGCTCTGGATTCAATTTCTAGAACTTTACTTGCTAACACTGATCCAAGACCCAAGCCAGAGGCTCAACAACCAATCCCACTTGATGGGAGCTTGGGGTGGGAGAGCCGGAATATCCTTGTTCCAGGATCAGTAGCCGGATTTTCTGGGCCCTTTGGGCAAGATCCCATG
This sequence comes from Heloderma suspectum, assembly GCF_057233095.1. NCBI lineage: Eukaryota > Metazoa > Chordata > Lepidosauria > Squamata > Helodermatidae > Heloderma > Heloderma suspectum. The sequence goes on from NC_139459.1 coordinate 401,026,338, forward strand.
CCAAGTGGCCCACCTCCTCACTACTGTCAACATTGCTCAGAGGTTGCCCTTTCCTTTTATGCCCAGACTTTTGTTGCCCTGGATTTTCCTTTTAAGTGGTCCAGACACCACGTGGCTCTTTTCCTCCCTTTTCCCTAATATTCCACCCCATCATCAACTCCTAAACCCTCCAGCTTTGGAGCTCCTTGCTGATCGTTTAATCCTCCCATCTACTTCTTTCCCAAACCTTTGCATTTGCTATACCTGCCCCACACCAACTCTCTCGCATTTCCCAATCCCCAGTTCTCCATCACACAAATCATCCTAGGCTGCAACCTATTCCCTTCCTTCCCCTTTTTCTCCACCCCCCTTTCCTCCTCTTGCTTTGCAAGAAAGGCACCCATGATCGTACATGTTGAGCCGGCTTTTCTCCCCCCCCCAGTTTTTATGTAGATGCCAGCTGGTGTCTTTCTGCTCACTGCTTAAATTAAAACAGTTCTCTTTAAATTGCCACACTTCCATCACCCCTTTTTGAATACACACAGATAAATAAATACCATACACATACGCACAATTTCCTTTGTGGCCTATTGCACCTAGCTTTACTACTGCTTTCTAAATGCTTGCTTTCTTGTAACCTTCTTAATCTCATTGTCTTTCGGACATGTGGTTTTAAATCAAATTCCCCTGATGGGTGATTTTACTTCCTTTTAAATTCTCCTCTTTAAATTACAGAACTGCTGCCAAGGACCTTGTCTGTGGTCTCTGACACTCTCAGCGTTTGGTTTTACTAAGCTTTCAGAATTCAGCACCAAATTGCACGTAAGTAATCTGCACACACCCATGTAAATCAATGGCTGTGTGCACATTACATCCATGAATGCATGGATTAGACACATTCCTCTTAGCACTCAACCTCCACTACACCGAGAGGGGAATTGACGAGGCCGAAAAAGCAAGGAGGAGGAAGAGGAGGAGGGGCTTTGGGGATCAGCTGGGGTCTACCTGCTGGGGTCCGCTGTGTTTCTTACCACAGGCCACAGATGAAGTCATAGCAACTTCAGCTGTCCACTTCTCCCTCCCCCTCTCCCTCCCCCTTTCTCTCTCTCTCTCTCTCTCTCTCACACACACACACACACACACACACAGCACATAGACACACAGCCCTAGCAGAAGCATTTCCCATGCAGAAGTGAAAATCACACATCCAGTTTGTAATATTTGAGAATACTTCCACCGCACACCCACCTAAATTCTTCCACCAAGTCTGGCTGCCTCTCCATGGGGCCTCTGCCCCCACCCCGCCCTGACCCCAGTGTTATCCATTGCTGAGGGGTCTTCCTCAACTGCATCTTTTCCTTCTTCGAAAACTTAGGAAAATCTGATCCAGTGCTGAATTCCACAGCGAATACAGCCCTACTTTACTACAGGATAGCTGCCCTCTTTCCCTCTCCCTCCCCCTTTCTCTCTCTCTCTCTCTCTCTCACACACACGCACACACACACACAGCACATAGACAATTATGGATGGTCATTAAAACTTTGCTAAAACAACAAAGCTGGTAGTGACCTGAGACATTTGCACAGTACTGTATATCTGTTCCCCTTCATGGATCACTGCCTTGTTGTGGCGAAGGGGATTGCGTAACTCAGTGAAGCCATAAGCTATGCCGTGCAGGGCCACCCAGGTCATGGCAGAGAGTTCTGACAAAATGTGGTCCACTGGAGAAGGAAATGGCAACCCACTCCAGGATTCTTGCCAAGAAAACCCCATGGAACGTATCACAAGGCTAAAAGAGATGACGCCGGAAGATGAGCCCCTCAGGTCGGAAGGTGTCCAATATATTACTGGGGAAGAGCAGAGGGTATTTCCAAGTCACGCCAGAAAGAGTGAAGTGGCTGGGCCAAAGCTGAAAGGACACTCAGCTGTGGATGTGTCTGGTGGTGAAAAGAAAATCTGATGCTGTAAAGAACAATCTTGTTTAGGAACCTGGAATGTCAGATCAATGAATCAAGGTAAGCTGGAGGTGGTCAAACAGGAGATGGCAAGATTGAACATCGACATCTTGGGAAGCAGCGAACTAAAATGGACAGGCATGGGCGAATTTAATTCAGGTGACCATCATATCTACTATTGTGGCCAAGAATCCCTTAGAAGAAAAGGAGTAGCACTCATAGTGAACAAAAGGGTGGGAAAAGCAGTAGTGGGGTACAATCTTAAAAAGGATAGAATGATCTCAGTACAAATCCAAGGCAAACCATTCAACATCACAGTAATTCAAGCCTATGCCCCAACCACTGAGGCCGAAGAAGCTGAGGTTGATCGGTTCTATGAAGACCTACAACACCTTCTAGAACTAACACCAAAAAAAGATGTCCTCTTCATCATAGGGGACTGGAATGCTAAAGTAGGAAGTCAAGAAATCACTGGGATAACAGGCAGGCATGGCCTTGGTGTACAAAATGAAGCAGGACAAAAGCCAATAGAGTTTTGCCAAGAAAACACGCTGATCATAGCAAACACTCTTTTCCAACAGCACAAGAGGCGACTCTACACATGGACATCACCAGATGGTCAATATCGAAATCAGTTTGATTATGTCCTTTGCAGCCAAAGATGGAGAAGCTCCATACAGTCAGTAAAAACAAGACCTGGAGCTGACTGTGGCTCAGATCATGAGCTGCTTCTTGCAAAATTTCGGCTGAAATTGAAGAACGTAGGGAAAGCCACTAAACCATTCAGGTATGACCTAAAGCATATCCCTTACGAATATACAGTGGAGGTGACGAATAGATTGAAGGGATTAGACCTGATAGACAGAGTGCCTGGGGAACTATGGACGGAGGTCCGTAACATTGTTCAGGAGGTAGCAACGAAATCCATCCCAAAGAAAAAGAAATGCAAGAAAGCCAAGTGGCTGTCTCATTTTTGGATCAAGTAACCTCCCTTGTAGACCGTGGGAATGCTGTAGACATCATATACCTCGACTTCAGCAAAGCTTTCGACAAAGTGCCCCATGATATCCTGATGAGCAAACTAGCTCAAAGTGGGCTAGATGAAACAATGATCCGGTGGATCCACAGTTGGCTACAGAATCGGACTCAAAGAGTGCTTATCAATGGAACCTTCTCAAGCTGGGGAGAGGTAACGAGTGGGGTACCGCAGGGCTCAGTCCTGGGCCCAGTGCTCTTCAACATTTGTATTAATGACTTGGAGGAGGAGGTGCAGGGAATGCTGATCAAATTTGCAGATGACACAAAATTGGGCGGGATAGCTAATACTTTGGAAGACAGAAACAAAATTCAAAGTGATCTGGATAGACTGGAGCGCTGGGCAGAAAACAACAGAATGACATTTAATAGGGACAAATGCCAAGTTCTGTACCTAGGAAAAAGAAACCAAATGCACAGTTACAAGATGGGGGATACGTGGCTCAACCACACTAGAAGCAAGAAGGATCTTGGAATTGTTGTCGATCACAAGCTGAATATGAGACAACAATGTGATGTGGCTGCAAAAAAGGCAAATGCTCTTTTGGGCTGCATTCATAGAAGCATCGCTTCCAAATTCCGGGAAGTACTAGTTCCACTCTACTCAGCACTGGTTAGGCCTCATCTGGAGTACTGTGTCCAGTTCTGGGCACCACACTTGAAGAAGGATGCAGACAAACTGGAGAGGGTTCAGAGGAGGGCAACAAAGATGATCAGGGGACTGGAAACAAAGCCCTATGAAGAGAGACTGAAAGAACTGGGCATGTTTAGCCTTGAGAAGAGAAGACTGAGGGGAGATATGATAGCAATCTTCACGTACTTGAAAGGTTGTCACAGAGAAGAAGGCCAGGATCTCTTCTTGATCATCCCAGAGTGCAGGACACGGAATAATGGGCTCAAGTTACAGGAAGCCAGATTCCGGCTGAACATCAGGAAAAACTTCCTGACTGTAAGAGCAATACAACAATGGAACCAATTACCTGGGGAGGTGGTGGGCTCTCCCACACTGGAGGCCTTTAAGATGAGGCTGGACAGCCATTTGTCAGGGATGCTCTGACTTGGATTCCTGCCTTGAGCAGGGGGTTGGACTCGATGGCCTTGTGGGCCCCTTCCAGCCCTACTATTCTATGATTCTATGAGGCTTTACAAGTAGCTGAGGAAAGAAGGGAAGCAAAAAGCAAGGGAGAAAGGGGAAGATATATCCAACTGAATGCAGAATTTCAGAGAATAGCAAGGAGAGACAAGAAGGCCTTCTTAAATGCACAATGCAAGGAAATCGAGGAAAACAACAGAATGGGAAAGGCTAGAGATCTCTTCAAGAAAACTGGAGATCTCAAGGGAACATTTTGTGCAAAGATGGGCATGATAAAGGACAAAGAAGGCAGGGACCTCACAGAAACAGATGAGATTAAGAAGAGGTGGAAAGAATACACAGAAGAACTATACAGGAAAGATCTTAATGTCCTTGATAGCCATGATAGTGCAGTCACTGAACTTGAGCCGGACATCCTCGAGAGTGAAGTCAAGTGGGCCTTAGTAAGCATGAGTAACAACAAAGCTAGCGGAGATGACAGTATTCCATCTGAGCTATTTAAATTCCTAAAAGATGATGCTGTTAAACTGCTGCATTCAATATGCCAACAAATTTGGAACACTCAACAATGGCCGCAAGACTGGAAAAGGTCAGTTTACATTCCAATTCCAAAGAAGGGCAACGCCAAGGAGTGTTCAAACTACCGCACAATTGCGCTCATTTCACATGCCAGCAAGGTGATGCTCAAAATCCTACAAGCTAGGCTTCAGCAGTATGCGAACCGAGAACTATCAGAAGTACAAGCTGAGTTTCGAAGAGGCAGAGGAACTAGAGATCAAATCGCCAACATTTGCTGCATCATGGAGAAAGCAAGAGAATTCCAGAAAAACATCTATTTCTGCTTCATTGACTACACTAAAGCCTTTGATTGTGTGGATCACAACAAACTGTGGCAAATTCTTAAAGTGATGGGAGTACCAGACCACCTTACCTGTCTCCTGAGAAACCTGTACGAGGGTCAAGAAGCAACAGTAAGAACCAGACATGGAACAACCGAGTGGTTCAAAAATGGGAAAGGAGTACGACAAGGCTGCATATTGTCACCCTGCTTATTTAACTTATATGTAGAGTACATCATGAGAAATGCTGGGTTGGATGAATCACAGGTCGGAATTAAGATTGCTGGGAGAATTATCAACAACCTCCGATATGCAGATGATACCACCCTAATGGCAGAAAGCGAAGAGGATCTCAAGAGCCTCTTGTTGAGGGTGAAAGAGGAGAGTGCAAAAGCTGGTTTGAAACTCAACATTAAAAAAACTAAGATCATGGCATCTGGCCCCATCACTTCCTGGCATATAAAAGGGGAAGAAATGGAAGCAGTGACAGATTTTACTTTCTTGGGCTCCAAGATCACCGCAGACGGTGACTGTAGCCATGAAATTACAAGACACTTGCTCCTTGGGAGGAAAGCTATGGCACACCTAGACAGCATAGTAAGAAGCAGAGACATCACCTTGCCGATAAAGGTCCATCTAATCAAAGCTATGGTTTTCCCAGTAGCAATGTATGGCTGTGAGAGCTGGACTATAAGGAAGGCTGAGCGCCGAAGAATTGATGCTTTTGAACTGTGGTGCTGGAGAAGAGTCTTACGAGTCCCCTGGACTGCAAGGAGGTCAAGTCAGTCAATCCTAAAGAAAATCAACCCTGACTGCTCATTGGAAGGACAGATACTGAAGCTGAAGCTCAAATATTTTGGCCACCTAATGCGAAGAGAAAAGTCACTGGAAAAGACCCTGATTCTGGGAAAGATCGAAAGCAAAAGGAGAAGGGGAAGGCAGAGGATGAGATGGCTAGACAGCATCACCGATGCAATGAATATGAACTTGAGCACATTCCGGGACAGAGCGCAGGACAGGAAGGCCTGGCGTGCTGTGGTCCATGGGGTCACGAAGAGTCGGACACGACTGAACGACTGAACAACAAAGCCGAAGCTCCCTGGGTGGCAGCATAGGATGATGAGTAAACCAAAGTGTTACCATGCTCGCCTCTGGAAACTTAGGGAGACCTGATCCACTTTTGAATTTCAGTCAATCCAGCCTGACTTTCCTACAGAACTGGTTCCAGCTACTCAAAGAAATTCAGCAACATGCACAGCCATAAAAAGCATGTATAAAGCTGGGATGAGGGGCGGGGGGTAAGGAGGCCAGGCAGAAGTCTGGACTTTTGGACTTGGGAAACAAAGAAGAACTGTCTTAGCCACAGGGCACCTGCATCTCTTCACAGGTCTTACACGAAAACAGGGTGCTTGTTCTGTACATTAGAATTATGACACAAAGCGCCAATTGTCCTGCAAAACAATACATTTCATAGGGAACGTGGACAGCTGCAGCGCATGAAGAAGCAGCCCGCACGCTGGATGGCATCTTACTGTTGATGCGTCCCCCAGAGTCTTCCCCCAAAGGCAGCATAGGGCAATTTCTTCACCTGGGACAGGCCCCAGGTCCTGGGGAAAGTCCCTGGTAAATATGGGATCATTGGAATTCATGAAATCAGCAGAAAAAGTCAATCCTGTCACCACGCTGTGACTTGCCTGGAAAGAAGACTGCTAGCCGGAGGCTCATCGAAAAATCTTCCATGTATAAAAGTCGAACTGGTTGCAGGGAGGACCCCACTGATGAGGAGGTCTCCTGCCCTGTCGTAACTGAACTGGTCCACTCTCCCCCTTCTCAGAGCCAAGGGGCATTTGGCCTTCATCACCCCACAGCTTCCCTGGGGGAGCAGAAGCAGCATCAGCAGGAGCAGGATCATTCTTGGCGCCCCTAGTACCGCTTCCACATTCTTCCCCTCAGCTAATAAGAAGCAAAAACCCCTTTGCAAGACCAGGGCTTTAGTGGCTGTGCAGATGGAGCCCAGCCAGACACGGCTTCACTTCTGAAGGGGATGAGAGGAAGGAAACCTCACACCAGCACAGTCCTCCTCACCCACCCTCACCCTCCTCCCAAGCTCTCCGGAGGCATTTATGCACCAGTCCTTTCGGGCTCAGTTGAAAGACGTCACCTCATGTGGCTCTGGATTCTGGTGTTTATGCCAAAGGCTATCTTTGGGGAAAAAAACCCTGGGGCACTGATGATGTTGATAGGGATGTCAGAGAATTTCACTACGAATCTCGGGGAGGCCGAATGCCAGCACATTCAGCCCCCCGAAATTGGTGGCGAAATGGTCTGCCCCCCCGCCCCCCTGGGATGGGACATACCTTGGGCGAATCCTCCTGGCGGCGGCGGCTCCGGCGGCGGTTCGGCGGCGGTTCAACGGCAGTTCAACGGTGGCCGGTCTTCCGACTGGCTGCCACTGCCGCCATTTCCAGTAAAACAACAACAACAACAACAAAACGTGATAAGCTACGTAAAGATTTACGTACCCTATCACGGCTAGATTTTTAAAAAATACCATGATAGGCTACGTAAATGTTTACGTAGCCTATCACGGCTGAGTAAAAAAAACAACGGTGCATACGCAAATGGCGGCGCCCATGGGCGCTGCCATTTGCGTTCCTTATTTTGGCACGTCTAGTCTACGTAAACATTTACATAGACTACGGCGAAAATAAGGGGAATGCAAATAGCGTAAATGCTACGCTATTTGTGTTCCCCTTATTTTCATCGTAGTCTACGTAAATGTTTACGTAGCCTAGACGTGCCAAAATAAGGAACGCAAATGGCGGCGCCCACAGGGGCTGCCATTTGCGTATGCGCTTTTTTTTTTTACTCAGCCATGATAGGCTATGTAAAGATTTATGTAGCCTATCACAGTTGACTGCAGGGACGCAAATGGCGGCGGCTACGGCTGCCGCCATTTGTGGCCAGGCCGGCCAGGATTCGAGGGGGAGGAACGGAGCGCCTCCCCCCCAGCCAGAATTTTATTAAAGGTAAGTGACTTTCATACATCCCTAGATTTTGATATCTATCAGGAGAAGGAACATCTCCTCTGTGACATCATGAACTCTCTATGTGGCTTCCTGCAGGGCTGGTGGAAACATTTCCAAACAATCCCAACTGGGGCTCCCTACAGGTACTGGAGACTTCAACATCTTTGCTGTTGATCTACAACATCTATGCTATGACTGTACTGGAGACTTCAACATCTATGCTGGGGCACCTTCAACTGGTGTAACTCAGAATTTCATGGCTTTCAGGACAGCCATGTGTTAATTTGGTCCTGTCGAACTTCAGAACTTGTGCCAATTTACCTTACATATGGATCCCAATTTGGAAGTGTAAATTTGAGTCATGGGGAGGCCTGACCCAGCTTGGGACCATAGTGGGGGAGGGGGCAAAAAGTCTCCCTATCCCGTTCCCCACTGCTAGGGTCCCATTCTGTGTAGTCATCAGTGGCAAAACCTACGGTGGTTCATGAGTTATGTTTGGACTGAACACACAAAAGCTGGGGAATCATTTTTCCAGCCATAACTCCAGCCCCCTTTCAAACCACAATGCACCTTGGGCAAAGGGACAAGCACATGTGTGGCAAGTGATAAGGGGAAGGAGCCCAATGGGATGCATACGTGACTGCTGAACCATGGGGCTCTGAGACCTATCAGTCAACAGCCTGAGGGCTTGGACCTGTGAGATATTATGCATGGCAAGTCAGAGTTGCCCCCTCATGCTGGAGGGAAAACAGCAGACAGCCTGGCACCCATAGCCTCCACCATATCCCCATTTGTTCCACCCACTCCCCTACCCTGTGCCACTGTCAGCAGAAGCTGGGATGTCATACCAGCTCGAGAGAGGAAAGCCAGTGCCCAGCACAACAGCAAGTCAACAGTTTGGCCCCCATTGGAATGCAGCAGCACAGCAAGACAAGCCCCACCCCTGCCCCCACCCCCCAGCCTCCACCCCATTCCTACCTGCCGATGGGAGTGCAGGAGTTAATTTCAGGCAGCTCCGTCACTAGCTACGCTCGTTGTCCATGTTAAGAGGCTGGGGATGCATTTTCAGCTACAGTGTACCAACCCATCGCTGAAGCCTCCTAGCTGCTACAACGGGTCCTGCCCCGGCAATACTCTATGCTGCTGGCAGCTTCTGCGGGTGGCACAAGATTGGGAGAGCTGGGAAAGACAGGGAAAGTGGCAAGGAATGCAGGTTATAGGGGGTCTTCACCCCTGCAGTGGTGGTGCAGCCCAATGGGGGGCACACTGTTAACCCTTGTACACTGGGGTCACTGGCTTTCTCTCTCTATCCCAGCATCCTCTCTGCTAGCCAGCTCTCAGGCTGATAATCCCTTCACTGCTGCAGGACAATAGGCAGCTTGGTCTTCAGGTACAGAGAAGGCCACAGAAGCAGATTCTCAGAGACGCTTAATCAACATGAAATGAGTCTATGCAACTGTTGGTGGGGGTTGGGGTTGGGGGGGTTGTTGTGTTTTTAGGGGTGGGTAGCCTGCCTGATAGGTGGAAGTAAGGGAGCATGTGTCCACCTGACGGAAGCAGTGGGGAAGTGTTGGGGGGCAGGCACTGGCGGAACACTAGGGGCAGGCCATGCCAGGTAAGGGGTACACAGGAGAGATGTGTAATATTTGTCCCCTGTTCCGGGCCTGCCCAGAGCCAAAGGATGGCTGGGGGAGGCGTGACTCCATATTCTGGCCTTCGTTTGCCACTCTGCAATGGCAGGTCTGTTACCCAGAAAACATCCCTCATCCATGACATGATCTTGGATGAGGGTGCGGACCTGGCATGTATTACAGAGACCTGGCTGGCAGAGGCCACTGCTCCAATTCTGGTGGCCATGTGCCCGGCTGGATTTTCATATGCACAGCAGCCAAGGGCTGGGGATCGAGGAGGGGGAGCGGCTGTTATCTTGGTCTTCACCAGACTCCCTCTCCAGGAGACCTAGGTTGCTGAGAACATGTACTGGAGGTTGGGACTGAAGGGCAGTCTGGGGATTCTGCTCATGTACTGTCCACCCCACTGCACAAATGACTCCCTGGCAGAGGTGCTTGAGGTGGTCTCTGATGTGAGTGTGCAGTCCCCTAACTTACTGGTGTTGGGGGACTTCAATGTACATTCGGAGGCCATCCTCACGGGGGCACCTTGGGACTTCATGGAAACCATGGCTTCCTGGGAGCTGCACCTAGGGATGTCAGAGAATTTCACCACGAATCTCAGGGAGGCCGAATGCCAGCGCATTTGGCCCCCCAAAATTGGTGGCGAAACAGTCTGTCCCCCCTGCCCCCCCCGGGACGGGACTTACCTTGTGCGAATCCCTGGCGGCGGCAGCTCCGGTGGCGGTTCACCGGTGGCGGCAGCGGCCGGTCTTCCGACCGGCGGTCGCCACCGCCATTTCCAAGTTAAAAAAAAAAAATGTGATAGGCTACGTAAAGATTTACGTAGCCTATCACGGCTAGATTTTTAAAAAACACTGTGACAGGCTACGTAAATGTTTATGTAGCCTATCACGGCTGAGTGAAAAAAAAACAAAATGCACGTATGCAAATGGCGGCGCCCATGGGCACCGCCATTTGCGTACACGCGGTTTTGTTTTTTATGTTTTTCACTCAGCCATGATAGGCTACATAAACATTTACGTAGCCTATCACAGCTGACTGCAGGGACGCAAACGGCAGCGGCTACGGCTGCCGCCATTTGCGTCCCGGCTGGCCAGGATTCGCGGCGGGAGGGATGGAGCACCTCCCCGCTGGCCAGAATTTCGGGGGGGGAGGGATGGGGCACCTCCCCTCTGGCCAGAATATTTGGGGTGAGGGACGGGGCACCTCCCCCCCACCATGAATCAAGTTTCGGTTCAGGTAAGGGACTTTTGTACATCCCTAGCTGCACCCCATACCAACTGGGAACACCCATATAGCCGGCCATGCACTAGACTTTGTATTTGTTTCTGGAGAAGTGAGGAGTGATCTGGAAGTTGGGGGTATATCCACCACCACCACCCCCTTGGCATGGTCAGATCACTATCTGGTGATGTTGGACTTCTCAGTTCCACAACCCCTCCGCATGGATGGAGGACCTATTAAAATGGTCTGCCTCAGGCGCCTTATGGATCCGAATGGATTCCTGAATGCTCTTGGGGTTTCTCTGGAGCACACAATTGCCACTCAGTTGAGGCCCTGGTGGGTGGCTGGAATGCTGCAATCACTGGGGCATTAGATCAGGTGGCTCTGAAACACCCTCTCCCCCTGAACAGGGTTCAAACTGCACCATGGTTTTATCCGCAGTTATGAGCCCTGAAACAGGAGGTGAGACACCTAGAGCACCGGTGGCAGAAGTCTCACTCCAAAGATGATCTTTAGCCTATCACGTGGCAATGAAGGCAGCAAAAAAGGAATACTATGCTGCCTCTATCACATCCAGAGAGTGCTGTCCCAGGAGGCTGTTCCAAATGGTCCGGAGCCTGGTCGGTCCAGTTGCTCCGGAACCGCTGGAACCTTCTAAGGCCTCCTGCAAGGCTTTGCCAAGGCACTTTGCTGATAAAATTGATCGGATTAGGAGTGTTATTGCATTTACCATGGATACAGTTAGCGAGCGAGAGGTGGCCTGTGGCAAACTGGTTTTGTGGGATCGGTTCCAGCTTATTCCTTCTGATAAAGTGGACAAAGTGCTTTCACCTGTAAAGCCGACCACCTGCTTACTTGATCCTTGCCCATCTTGGCTCATTATGAGCTGCAGAGAGAGATTGGGTGAGGGGATCAGGGTGGTGGTGAATGCCTCCCTTGAGGAGGGAGTGATGCCATCAGCCCTCAAGGAGGGAGTGATAAGACCGCTCTTGGATCCCCAAGTTTTGAACAACTTTTGCCTGGTCTCAAATCTGCCATTTTGGGGCAAGATCATTGAGTGGGTGGTGGCGATGCAGTTGAAGGCACACTTGGAAGAGGCTGATTATCTAGATCCATTTCAACTAGGCTTCAGGCCTGGCCATGGGACAGAAACGGCCTTGGTTGCTTTGGTCGATGATATGAGGAGGGCTTTGGATAGGGGTGAATGCTCTTTCCTTGTTCTCCTCGACCTCTCAGTATCTTTTGATACCATTGAACACAGGGTTCTCCTGGACCGCCTGGAGAGGTTGGGCATTGGAGACACCATATTACAGTAGTTCCGGTCCTTCCTCTCTGGCAGGTATCAGAGGGTAGCACTGGGACAGGAGGGTTCAGACCTGTGGCCACTCACGTGTGGGGTGCCACAGGGTTCCATCCTATCCCTGATGCTATTTAACATATCCATGAAGCTGCTGGGGGCTATCATCAGGAGGTTTGGGGTGCGGTGTCATCAATATGTGGATGACACGCAGCTCTACATCTCGTTCAAATCTTCACCAAGGTTGGCCATAGAATCCCTGTCCAAATGTCTGGAGACGGTGAGTGGCTGGATGGGGAAGGATAAGTGAAACTGAACCCTGACAAGATCGAGGTACTTTTGGTGGGAGACAAGAGGAGGTTGGGGGATGTTGACCTGGTGTTGAATGGGGTACGGCTACCCTTGAAAGACCAGGTCCACAGCCTGGGGGTCATTTTGGATTCCCAGTTGTCTATGGAGGCTCAGATGTCAGCTGTGAGCCAGACAGCCTTGTACCAACTCCATCTGATACGGCGGCTGCACCCCTTCCTTCCTGACCATCTGCTCCCATCAGTAGTACATGCCCTGGTCTCCTCTCATCTAGACTACTGCAATGTGCTCTACGTGGGGTTACCCTTGAAGATGGTTTGGAAGATGCAGCTGGTACAGAATGTGGCGGCTCACCTGATAAAAGGCAGCCGCCGGCCTGATCACATCACTCCGGGCTGATCACATCACTCCGGTGCTCTGTAAATTCTTTCGCTGTAGTCCCTATGATGGGGTTTCTCTTTTACACCTGACAGTCATTTCAGTTTCTGTGTTCATATTACATGTTATGATGTGTTGGTGTATTTATTAGTGTTATGTTATTGCCCATTTACATTGGGAAATGATTCCTAATTTTGGTTGCTTATAATTTGTGCAATGTCTAGAGAAATGTGGTTATGCCATGTTTAATCCATTAAATAAACAATGAATAAACATAGGGCACGTCTACCATATTCTGATCAATTATCAACAACCCTGGATTGCAGTACCTGCAATGTGCTTTAAAAAAAAAATGCTGATGATACAGATGAAGATGGTGATGCAAATGGAAATGTTCATTCCCACCTGATTAAACTTGAGATTCCATACAATGGAGCTTCAATTAATGGTGAACCCATTAGCTGAATTAGCCTCGGGCTCCATCCTCCCAACTTGGATTCTCTGGAAGGATTCATTGGGAAAAAAACCAAGTTTATGAGATCATATCCTCTGGCAAGGTCCCCATTAGCATCAACACCTACTTCTTCCCTAGCACTATTATTAAAGCAGATTCTTCTCAGGAAAGAGTGAAACTGGATTGGCAGAGAAAAGGGTTTACATGGCACTGTTTGTTTCTTCATTACAAAACTTTCCACCACCCTTCCTCCTTACTGGTGCCACCCTGGTCAGCCTCTTGGGAAATGGTTAAGGCTATTTCCTTGGAAGTTGCCAACTTGTCAATTTTGAGGTACTTCTCAAGGAAGCTTTGCTCATACAATCATGCTGAATCATTCACAGGATGTTATAGGGGGTGCAGACGCAGTTGCCCTCCATTTGCACACCCCACCATCACCCCATGGCTTCCCACCGCTTTTCCCATCTTGTTTCTTACCATCTTTCTCCCTGTTAAGGCAGGGAACATGGAAACTGTTCCATAGTGTCCTTAACTGGCAGTGATAGGAGCACTCCACCTGGAAGCATGCTTAGACTTAAAATATCTGTTTCCCCAAGTACTGCTACAACCAAACATGAATTTCCCTATATTTTCCAAATGTTCAAAATAGGGATGGCAGAGAATTCCGCCACGGATCTCGGTGAGGCCAAATGCCAGTGCATTCGGCCCGCCGAAATCTGTGGCGGAACGGCCTGCCCCCCCACCCCCCCGCGGATCCCCCCCAGGACGAGACTCACCTAGGGCGGATCTTCCGGGCGGCGGCAGGTGTGGCGGCAGCGGCGGCGGCGGCTGCGGCGGCTGGTCTTCCGACCGGCTGCCGCCGCCGCCGCCATTTCCACTCTTGTAAAAAAAAAAAAAAAAGACATAATAGGCTACGTAAAGATTTACGTAGCCTATCATGGCTAGGTTTTTAAAAAGAAAAACATGACGTGGTAGGCTACGTAAATCTTTACGTAGCCTATCACGGATGGGTGGGTTAAAAAAACCACACAACCGCATACGCAAATGGCGGCGGCTACGGCCGGTGCCATTTGCATTCCTTATTTTTGCCCATCTTAGTCTACGTAAATATTTACATAGACTATGACGGCGAAAATAAAGGGGAATGCAAATAGCGTAGGGGGCACTATTTGCGTCCCTTTTTGATTCCCCGTTTTAGTCTACGTAAACCTTTATGTAGGCTAAAACGGGGAATCAAAAGGGATGCAAATAGCACCCGTACACTATTTGCATTCCCCTTTATTTTCGCTGTCGTAGTCTACGTAAATATTTACGTAGATTCAGACGGTGAAAAAGAAGGAACGCAAATGGCGGCGGCCATAGCCGCCGCCATTTGCGTACGCATTTTTTTGGTTTTGTTTTACCCAGAGACCTCCGCGGCCGGAAATCCAGCTGTGGACGGCTCTGGCCTGGCTGGGCCTGGCCGGCTGCTCCACGGAGCTGCCGTGGAGCACAGCCAGCCATGGAGGATTCTGGGGGGGAGGAACGGAGCACCTCCCCCCTCGTCGAGGATTCCGGGCAGAGGGATGGAACGCCTCCCCCCCACCATAAACATAATCCGTGAGCAGGTAGGTGACTTTCGTACATCCCTAGGGAAAAAAAAAATGCTCCATAGGAAATGAGAGCGAAGATGACAAATGAAATAAATATTGTGGTGATGAAGTGTTTCCAGGACTTCACTATGTAGCAATGAACAGAGGGGTCTGATGGCTTCAATCTGAGTGGGGCATTGAATCCTCTCCGGGTTTCAGTCAGAACCAGTCAGAACTCTAAAGGAGCTGTTCAATGTATAGCTGACCATCTTGGACAGCTCCTTTAGAGTTCTGACTGGTTCTGACTGAAAGCTGGAGTGGATTCACTGCTGCACTGATATTGGGGCCACCAGCCTCCACTGCCCATGAAGCCTCCATATATTGAGTTAAACCATGGGTTTGTCTCTCTCAGGAATTCTGCTGTAGCTGGCAGCCACTCTGCAGAGCATTGTACAGAGGTTTCTATCTGGTTTGCAGCCCGAGATACCTCTTGGAAATGGGTAGTCCAGGAATTTCAGCATGTGACACAGGTGAGCTATTGCTTCTCCCAAGGGCAGGGGCACTAAGGAAATGCCACATTACACGCTTCCCATGCCAGGGCTCAGCCTCAGAACAAATGAGGCAATGAGAAAGAAATGAGGGCTTCTGCATCTGTACATGTGCCAAGTGTTTTCCCCTCAACCAAGGAGCCATCACAGTCAGTCCGCTCCCATGGGGACTAGAGAGAAATGTGTCCGTGTCAGGGAATATTGGTTTCCCTCCCAGGACATTTCTTTTAAATTAAGACAAATTATTGTCTGCCCAGATGTGATGAGCATCAACTCCGTCTTCCTGTTATGCCCTGAAAATTACATGGCTGTCTCATGTTTCAAGATCATCACAGCCTAGCTAGTTTCCATCATCTTTCTTGTTGGTTTGTTTTTGTTGTTTCACTGGCAACCAAAACGTTTGAGAATTTGTAACACCTCACCTCTTAGGTGAGCATGAATATATTGGGACTTTTTAGTATGAGAACAAGGTGAACAAGATGGACCATGATGGAGGTTTCTCAAATTATGAATGCTAAAAGGGTGTAGGCAGAGGTCTCCCTCTGTAATAATAACCAAACTCAGAGTCACCCAATAAAATAGCTTGATAGGAGATTTGGGATGGATGAATGGAAGTACGGTTTTACATGAGGTATAGTTCAATAGTGATAACCTCTGGATTACATGGCTTTGAAAGGGGGTAAGACAAAAAGGGTACATGAACTTCCCATCAAAGATTCTGTCACTGTTCTAGGAAGAGACTGAAATCTTCCTTTTCAGTTGTGCTGAATGTTTGGATGTTGGGTCCCCAAACAGGTTTTACTCCCATCTGTGGTTGATACATTTATGATCATGTTTTTCTTCTATATTTCATTTTCAATGGTTCCATGGTATCTTATGATATTCTATGATTTAGGAGTGGCTGCAAAAACATCACCGATGCAATGAATATGAACTTGAGCACGCTCCAGGAGAGAGCGGAGGACAGGAAGGCCTGGCGTGCTATGGTCCATGGGGTCATGAAGAGTCGGACATGACTTAATGACTGAACAACAACAAAGCAACTACCTGCCATGGCTGAACATTATGAAGGTTCCATTGGACTCCATCTGCTCTGGATTTATATTTGGCTCTAGAAAAATATATGGCATGCAGAGCATGTGCAACAGCATAGACAGCATTGTTGACACTATAGCTTTACCCAGATAGTCCCATTTCAAAGGTGGATCCAGAAAGACTTCCCAGCTTCTCCTCCCCAGTGCAGATTTCCTTGCTTTTTTCCATAAAGTCCATATGTGGGAGTGAACACTCAAATGCACTGAACCAGAACGGATGAATGAAATGAATATTTGACCGATATGGATGAATGCTCTGGAGAAAGTCCTGAAATCCTGGAACCACATTTGTATGGAGAGTGAATGACAAGGTGCCATTGAAGGTTTTTGTGGTGAATTTGTCTGCATCCAGTGAGGTAGTGTAATCCCATTCAGCTGTAGTGATCCACGCCCTTTGTATGGCATTCATAAATCGAAATTCATTGGAGTACAACACTAATTGTAAACCCTCCAGTGACAGGCAGTCTCCATAGGCAAGTGTCACACTGATTTCATTGAGTGAGAGAATAGAATGAATTGATCTCATTTTTTCTCCAAGTATTTCATCTGGTAAAAATATTGACCACCTGTGTCCCAGCAATGAGATATTATTCCGCAAGAGCCTGGGTCTCAAGGTTTGAAGGAAGGTTTTGCCACTTTCATCATCAGAAACAAGGAGGCCAATCCAGTTCCATCCAAAATGTCTGAGTAGGTGAACAATCCCAACATACTGAGGATCCTCATTTGGGACCATCTGGTAGAAAGAAGGGAACTGGGTTTTGTCCCTCAGTACTGGATCAAAGGAGCCATAGCTCACCTAATGGGAAATATATCATTTTTCTTTAAAATCTGAGAAAACTCTCTGTTTCTTCACAGACATAAACTAACTCTATCCAAATGTCTGTCAAAGTTAAAATCTTGATCTTATTGAACAGGATGTTCTAGCAAATATGGCTTCTCTTCCAAATGTGGTTTGGAATCTTACACTTCCAAGTAAATTTATCAGGTAATATTAATAGTCACATGATTTGTGAATATTGTGGGTTGTTAAATTCCACTGTATTGGGGTTTGTCTTTTTAAAAAATGTTTTAACTCTCTTGACCTGCTGTTTTATTCTTTCACAGTGTTGTTCACTGCTCCAAAGTCTTCTGATGTGGAGCGGCATATAAATATTGTAAATAAATAAATAATAATAAATAAATGATAGCACGATACTAAACAGGATGTGGAAGAAACTGGTTTTCTCCAGGTTTAAATTTCTAATATGTATCATTCACTTTTGATTCTTCAACTGTCGTCTCATACCAACATACATGAAAGTAAGCTTAGCTGTGAGTATGTATAAGAACATAGGAAGTATCATGCTGGATCAGAACAAGGTCCATCTAGTTGAGCATTTGGTTCACACACTGGCCAACCAGCTGCCCACAGGAACCCACAAGCAGGTCATGAGTGCAACAGCGCCCTCACACCCATGTTCCCCAGCAACTGGTGTGCATACTGCCTCTGACACTGGAGGTGGCACATAGCAACCAAGACTAGTAGTCATTGATATCTTACATCTACAGGATAACCCTCTAAGAGCTGGCATTCTAGCTTCCAGGAATCACCATAGGTACCAAAATGGTGGTTCAGGCAATGTAGTGCTCAGGGGGCTGAGCAGAGACTCAGTTCTCAGAAGGAGAAGAGAAAGTATGTCTCTGAGATCCCACTCTAATGAATATGGAAAAAGTACAGATTCACAGAGAACTACATTGGGGTAAAGCAGCCTCTTGGAGAGTAGGTGTCACTTTCGGAATAGATGAGGATTGGCATAGGACCAATGGGAAGCAACAGGATGGTGGATGCCAGGTCAACATCCCTATCCAGGTTAAGTACATTGAAAGATGCCTTCTATGAAGTCAGGCCTTTGATCCCTCTATCCTAGTACTCTCTACTTTGACTAGCAAGGATGCTCCCAGATCTCTCCCTGCCACGCAATCTGAGATCCCATGCATAATATTTATGCATTTATGTATTAATTGAGAGTATTTTCGTTCCGCTTTCCAGCCAGTAAGGCTCCCAGGACAGGACACAAATCCTCAAAATAAACAAGACGCTTTATTCTCTCAGGTTTAGCATCCAAAAAAAGGAATCAAAATGTGAAACTGTGGAGGAAGGAGTAAAAACAGCAAACTCATGCATCATTCATTACAGCTACAGGTTTCTGATCTTGATCAGTTGTTGTGATAGAAAAAGTTCAGAGACAAGGGGAGCCAAAGGGAGTGGGTCCATCAGCATGGCCAGGGGAATATGCCTGCTCCCCTCGACTCTGCTCTGCTTCAGCCTGAGGGCCTGCCTGCTGCTGGGAAACAGTTGGACTACATTAAGTCACATTGATTGCAATGGGTCTACTCTAAGAATGACTCTCTCTTAGAGCGGTAATTGGTCTCTAAGCAGAGTCAATGGAGTGCCCTATATTCTATTTCTCCCTCTGGTGCAGCCTTATGGAATGGCACAAAAGAATGTATTTTATTCTTGTAGCTGATTGTAATCCACCTAGATTGTAATCCACCACTCGACCTTGGGGGAGCTGGGGGTGGCGACAGCTGACAGGAAGCTCTGGCGTGGGCTGGCCCATGAATTCACGAAGAGTCGGAAGCGACTGACCGAATAAACAACAATCCACCTGGACAGTGTTTGCTATTTGAAAGAGATGAAAAACATGGCTAATGAATAAATACATCACCACCATTCTGTCACCTTCCACAGCTTCTCACACACATATTAGTATGTTATCTCCCCAAAGCCACTGTAGGGTCCCTTCCATAGACACCTGTCCCTGTGTCCTCTGCAGATTTGGACTACCAAATGCAGGTGCAAGACCCTGAGGCTGCCGTGTGGAGGCCGGGGCCCCCGGAAACTGCTGCACTATGAGGCAACGTGACATGGCCACCAAACATAGTGCATTTTGGATGTCATTAAGGAGGGCAGAGTGGGAGACAAGCAGATCTGATCCTTGAGCAGAATCCACTGGGAAATTCTTGCATACACAACTCAAGGAAAGGAAAGGAATGGCAGCTGTAAGAGAAGAACATGACGGCACTCGGCATAATAGCCAGTCAAGCCATCTGTTGCAGTCACAAAGCACCCAATGTGCATGGACAGATTTCCTCTTTGTCGGAGTTCCACATTCATTCCAAAGGTGGTAGTGTCTTCGGACCAGGTATGCCCTGATCTATGTGTAGCAGGGAGGCCAGGCCAGGCCAAACAGAATGCCCCATTCCTGTTTGCCTTCCCCTTCCTATGACCTTTCCACTACCACCCAGTGGGATTCTTTATTTCCATGGCTGTATGGACCAATTGGCGTTATACACAGGGCTGCCTTGGAAAATGGTCTGGAAACTTCAGCTGGTCCAAAACAGGGTTGCAAGACTGTTAACAGGGACTAGCCGACATGATTATAGCATGCCAGGGTGTTTCCATTGACTGAAACAAGGAGGAAAAAGGATAGGGAGGAAGAAGGAAAAACAGTAAAGCCATGCATCATTAATTAAGGGAGCAATCCTCACTATATAGGCAGCTGCCTCCGAACTCAGAAGAGACCCTCTATCCAAAGCATGGCGGGAGAAGCCCGGAGGGGATCTTGCCTGGCTATTTTTCAAGAGACAGCCATTTTAACTTTTCCATCTGCACTGTGTGCCAGTCCATTTCCAGGCTTGATTCAAAGTGCTGATATTCACATTCAAACCCCTAAACAGCATGTGGACAGCTTACCTGAAAGATCGTCTCCTCCCATATGCACCTGGCCAGGCCCTAAGGTCACCTTAAGGGGTCCTTCTCTGGCAGACCCTGCCAAGGGAAGTGTGGTGGCTACCAGGAAGAAGGCCTTTTCTGCTGTGGCAGCTCCATTTCATGATGCATTTTGCAACGGTAATTGTTGTGAACCATCCAGAGAGCTTTGATATAGAAATGTAATAAATGAATGAAGGAACGAAGGAATGAATGAATAAAAAAATCTCTGGGTATCTTGTAAATACCTTCAGGTAGTGTGGGGTTTGGCTTCTAGGCATGGGATAGGTAACACAACAAGGAAAGTGTCATGGGTTTAATGCTTGAATAGTTACAACACAACCATAAGAGCAAGGAAGTTGGATCCCAGCAGAAGCTGGGTCCCAGGTAGCCAGCTCAGGTCAACTCAGCCTTCCATCCTTCCAAGGTTGGTAAAATGATTACCCAGCTTGCTGGGGGAAAGGTAGTCATGACTGCGGAAGGCAATGGCAAACCACCCCGCTATAGTCTGCAATGAAAACGCCAGTGTGAGCGGCATCCCTCTAAAGGTCAGTAATGACCCAATGTTTGCACAGGAGGAACATTTCCTTTCCCCATCATGGATCACTGCCTTGTTGTGGCAAAGGGGCTTGCATAACTCAGTGAAGCCATAAGCTATGCCGTGCAGGGCCACCCAAGACAGACAGGTCATGGCGGACAGTAGGGATGGCGGAGAATTTCTCCCCGAAACTTCGGGGGGCCGAGCGCCAACGTGTTCGGCCCCCTGAAGTAGTTTCGGGGAGAAATTCTCCGCACCCCTCCACCCCCCACACCCCCCCGGGACGGGACTTACCTTTCCCGAATGTCCCTCCTGGCGGCGGGTCCCGGCGACGGTTCGTCGGGTCTTCGTCAGGGGCGGGGGCGGCAGCCGGTCTTTCGACCGGCTGCTGCCGCCGCCATTCCAATAAAAGTAAAAAAAAAAAAACACGCCCCCGTGATAGGCTACGTGACGATTAACGTAGCCTATCATGGCTAGATTTGCAAAGTCAGCCGTGATAGGCTACGTAAATCGTCACATAGCCTATCATGGGTGACTTTAAAAAAACAAACAAACAGCGCGTACGGCTAATGGCGGCCCCCATAGGGAGCCGCCATTCACGTTCCTTATTTGGTCGCTGTAGTCTACGTAAAGATTACGTAGACTAAGGCGAAACTAAGGGCAACGCTATTCCAACTGAGCTATTTAAAATCCTAAAAGATGATGCTGTTAAAGTGCTGCAATCAATATGCCAACAAATTTGGAACATTCAACAGTGGCCACAAGACTGGAAAAGGTCAGTTTTAGAGATGTACGAAAGTGACTTACCTTTCCGCTGATTATGTTGATGCTGGAGGGGAGGCGTTCCGTCCCTCCTCCCGGAATCCTGGCCGGGGGGGGAGGCGCTCTGTTCCTCCCCCCCCCCCGGAATCCTGGCCATCTGGCTGTGCTCCGCAGCAATTCTGCAGAGCAGCCGGCCGGCTCTGCCAGCTGGCTCTGCCAGCAGCCGGACATCTGGCCACTGGCTAGCAGGGACGCAAATGGTGGCGGCCGTAGCCACCGCCGTTTGCGTCCCTGAAGTCAGCCGTGATAGGCTACATAAATCTTTACGTAGCCTATCAAGGCTGATTTAAAAAACAAACAAACGCGCGTACTCAAATGGTGGCGGCCATGGCCGCCGCCATTTGCGTACGCACGTTTGTTTGGTTTTTTAAGCATTTACGTAGCCTATCACGTTTTTTTTGTTGTTGTTTTTTAACTGGAAATGGCGGCGGCGGCCGGTCAGAAGACTGGCCGCCGCTGCCAAACTGCCGCCTGAGCCGCCGCCGGAGCCGCCGCCGCCAGGAAGATCCGCCAAAGGTAAGTCCCGTCACGGGGGGGGGGGCGTTTCGCCACCGATTTCGGGGAGCTGAATGCACTGGCATTCGGCCTCCCCAAGATCCGTGGCGGAATTTTCGTACATCCCTAGCCAGTTTACATTCCAATTCCAAAGAAGGGCAATGCCAAAGAGTGTTCAAACTATTGTACAATTGTGCTCATTTCTCATGCCAGCAAGGTGATGCTCAGAATCCTACAAGCTAGGCTTTAGCAGTATGTGAACCGAAAACTACCAGAAGTATAAGCTGGGTTTCGAAGAGGCAGAGGAACTAGAGATCAAATCGCCAACATTCGCTGCATCATGGAGAAAGCAAGAGAATTCCAGAAAAACGTCTATTTCTGCTTCATTGACTACGCTAAAGCCTTTGATTGTGTGGGTCACAACAAACTCTAGCAAATTCTGAAAGAGATGGGGGTACCAGACCACCTTACCTGTCTCCTGAGAAACCTTTATGAGGGTCAAGAAGCAACAGTAATAACCGGACATGGAACAACCAATTGGTTCAAAATTGGGAAAGAAGTACGACAAGGCTGTATATTGTCACCCTGTTTATTTAACTTATATGCAGAGTACATCATGAGAAATGCCAGGTTGGATGAATCACAGGTCGGAATTAAGATTGCCAGGAGAATTATCAACAACCTCAGATACGCAGATGATACCACCTTAATGGCAGAAAGTGGAGAGGTTCTAAAGAGCCTCTTGTTGAGGGTGAAAGTGGAGAGTGCAAAAGCTGGTTTGAAACTCAACATTAAAAAAAGAAAGATCATGGCATCTGGCCCCATCACTTCCTGGCATATAGAAGGGAAGAAATGGAAGTAGTGACAGATTTTATTTTCTTGGGCTCCAAGATCACCGCAGACGGTGACTGTAGCCATGAAATTAAAAGACACTTGCTCCTTGGGAGGAAAGCTATGGCCAACCTAGACAGCATAGTAAGAAGCAGAGACATCCCCTTGCCGACAAAGGTCCGTCTAATCAAAGCTATGGTTTTCCCAGTAGTAACATATGGCTGTGAGAGCTGAAGAAGGCTGAGCACCCAAGAATGGA
Source organism: Heloderma suspectum (assembly GCF_057233095.1). NCBI lineage: Eukaryota > Metazoa > Chordata > Lepidosauria > Squamata > Helodermatidae > Heloderma > Heloderma suspectum. The sequence continues at coordinate 401,049,473 of NC_139459.1, forward strand.
TGCTTTCAAACTGTGGTGCTGGAGAAGACTCTTACAAGTCCCCTGGACTGCAAGGAGGTTAGGTCAGTCAATCTTAGGGATGTTAGAGAATTCCGCCACGGATCCCAGGGGGGCCGAATTCCAGTGAATTCGGCCCCCCAGAATCTGTGGCGGAATGGAGCAACCCGCCCCACAATCACAAGAAAGCCCCCCTGGAACGGAGCCTACCTGGCGGCGGCTCCGGCGGCGGCCCCAGCTCTGGCAGTGGTTACAGTGGCAGCGGCTCCAGCCGCTGCCGGGCTGCTGAGGATGCAAATGGCGCCCTGAGTAGGGGATGCCATTTGCGTCTCTATGGTAGCCCGTGATAGGCTACGTAAATATTTACGTAGCCTATCACGCCTAAACCAGGGACACAAATGGCATCCCCTATGCCATTTGCGTTCCCATTTTCGCCATCATAGGCTACGTAAATATTTATGTAGCCTATCACGGAGAAAACAGGAATGCAAATGGTGTAGGGGATGCCATTTGCATCCCTGCTTTAGCTGTGATAGGCTACGTAAATATTTATGTAGCCTATCACGGGCTATCATAGGGACGCAAATGGCATCCTCTACTCAGGACGCCATTTGCATCCACAGAAGCCTGGCAACGGCTGGAGGCCCTTCTGCGGGTTGGCCTGGCCAGCGGCTCTGCAGCCTGGCCGTAGAGCGGAGCTGACCAGGCAGAATTCCGGGGGGGGGGGAGGAAAGGATTTCCTCCCCCCTCATCGAAGATTTCGGGGGGGGACAGAACTCCTCCCCCCCACCGCGGATGTCCCTCGACGAAACCAGGCAAGTGTTTTGTACATCCCTAGTCAACCGTAAAGGAAATCAACCCTGACTGGTCATTGGAAGGAGAGATACTGAAGCTGAAGCTCAATTATTTTGTCCACCTAATGCGAAGAGAAAACTCTCTGGAAAAGACCCCGATGCTGGGAAAGATTGAAGGCAAAAGGAGAAGGGGACGGCAGGGGATGAGATGGCTAGATAGCATCACCGATGCGATGAACATGGACTTGAGCACACTCTGGGAGAAAGCGGAGGACAGGGAGGCCTGGCGTGCTATGGTCCATGGGGTCATGAAGAGTCAGACATGACTTAATGACTGAACAACAACAACAAGAAAATAGCAACATTAAATTCTTCCAGCTAGCCTGACAAAATGGGTCCCCAATTTCTCAATTTTTTCGCAGCAATATCTTTCTGTCAGAGTTCTCATCCGTCCCAAGCAGGTTTCTTTTTTTATCCTTCATCTTCTCTCCTTCATTTCTCTCAACCTTGTCCTCTTTCAAAAGTTTCTTTTTGGCCTGTTTTATATGCCAAAGTTAGCCTATGCTCAAGTAACTTTAACCGATCAGAAAGGCTTGCCTTTAGCCTAAATTGAGTCCCTGTGTCTTTCCTCAGACCTTTTTCAATACGGTCTTGCAAAACCTTTGCATCTTGCAAGCTGTAGGACCTTCGGCACCACAAAAGCAAACAACCTGTTTTCCAAACTCATAAACCATTTGACCTCTTCCAGAACCACCCTGCCTTCCTTCCTTTAGAAATCTTTTGGTCCAGGGGTGGGGAACTTCTTCAAACGTAGGGGCCAAATTCAATTTTGGAGAAGCTTCCAGGGGCCACATTCCTGGGATGGGAGGGGCCGAAAGCAAAGGAGGTTGGCCCAAAGCCAAAAGGGGTGGGGCCAAAATAACCAAAATATCAGCATATTGTAGCTTAAAGTAACTAAGCCTTAGGGGAGGATTTTCAGAAGGGTCCAAGACAGCACAAAAGCCAGGAAACCAGAAACTGATCAATGATCAGGGGAAACAGAGGCAGTAGAGGCAGCATGGCCATCTGGGGAACCCCAGGGGGGCAATTTTCTCCCTTGGGCCTGATCTTACCCTCCCCTGTTTTAGTCTACAATCAACTTGGACTGTACTGTGAGAATCAACCAACTGCAGGGGGATTCTGTGCAAAGGGAGTTTTCAATTTGAAAGAGAAACGATCAAAAGTGTACTGGAACAAGTAGTGCTCCTATATTCTGGGAACAATGACAAAAACAACAGAATTCATGAAATAACCTATACAAATTACACATGGATAGGGGTGTACGAAACCCCCCTTACCTGGCTTTGCCGGGTTCTGCTGGGGAGAAGGTGCTCCGTCCTTCCCTATGGAATCCTCGCCGGAATCCTCGCTCTGCATCTCTCCCCGGAATCCTGGCCAGCCGGCTCCGCTCTGCGGGGATTCCGCAGAGTAGCCGGCTGGCCCCGCCAGCAGCCAGACATCTGGCCGCTGGCTAGCAGGGACGCAAATGGTGGCTGCTGTAGCCGCCGCCATTTGCATCCCTGTATTCAGTCGTGATAGGCTACGTAAAGACTTGCGTAGCCTATCACATCTGGGTTAAAAAAAAACGTGTATGCAAATGGCGGCAGCTATGGCTGCCACCATTTGCATTCCGTATTTTTGACCATCTTAGTCTACGTAAATATTTACGTAGACTAAGACAGAAAGAATAAGGGGGAATGCAAATAGCGTAGCGGTCGCTATTTGCGTTCCCCTTTATTTTCACTGTCTTAGTCTATGTAAATATTTACATAGACTAAGACGGTCAAAAATAAGGAATGCAAATGGCGGCGGCCATAGCCGCCGCCATTTGCGTATGCATTTTTGTTTTTTAAAAAAACCCAGATGTGATAGGCTATGTAAGTCTTTACATAGCCTATCACAAATGGGGGGGGGGACAGACTGCAAATGGTGGCGGTGGCGGCAGCAGCCGATCAGAAGACCAGCCGCCTCCGCCGCCGAAGCCGCCACTGGAGCCACCGCCGCCATCCGGAACATCCACCCCCGGTAAGTCTCGTCCCGGGGGGGATCCGCAGGGGGCGGGGGGGTGGCAGGCCATTCCACCACGGAGTTCAGGGGGCCAAATGCACTGGCATTCGGCCTCACCAAGATCCGTGGTGGAATTCTCTGACATCCCTACACATGGGCAACAAAACCAAACGAAGCATGGACCCAGATCACAGGACATGGAATGGGAAAGAAATTAGTTTTGTTTGGAGTTTTCATTTTTCAATGCATTTGTACAATGCATCTGTGTAAATTAGGGGAATTTACATCAAAAAATGTATACATTAGGCATAGTAGAGTACAACATCACGTATATTAGAGGAAAGCGGTTGCAAAAAAAATTATACCAATGGGAACTGGAGAAAGAGGGCAGAATGAGCTTCTCCTTGAAATACGATGAGAACATTATAGAAACAGAGAAATGTGTCCATCCCTACTCAGCACTCTTGCATTAACTTGAATTTACGACATCTTTCTTTCTTTAAAGCTCCGGTTATGTCTCTATGAACCCATCCGGATGATACAATGAAAACAGGCAAGCAGTCCTGCTTAACTGAGATCATACTTTTAGGCTTCTCTGATTTCCAGAATATGTGGGCCTTTCTGTTTTGGCTGGTACTACTATTCTACTTGGTAACATTGGCTGGAGACAGCATGATATTGATCCTCACCATTGCTGACCCTACCCTTCACACATCGATGTACTTCTTCCTCTGGAACTTGTCCTTCTTGGAATTGGCTACACCTCATTAGGCATGTCAGAGAATTCTGCCCAGATTTTAAATGGGATCGAATTCTGACAAATCTGGTCCGCAGAATCTGAGCATCTGAGGGGCCATAGGATTTTTGGATGCCTGGATCCAAGGCTGGAGAAAGAAGGGATGGTGGAGAATTTCTCCCCGAATTTTCAGGGGGCCGAGCGCCAACGCATTCGGCCCCCCAAAATCGGCAGTGAAATTCTCCGCCACCCCCCCGCCACCCCCCGGGATGGGACTTACCTTTGGCGAATGTCCCTCCTGGCGGCGGGTCCCGGCGGCGGTTCGGCGGCGTTTCATCGGGGGCAGGGGCGGCGGCCGGTCTCTCGACCAGCTGCCGCCGCCACCATTACAAAAAAAAAAGTAAAAAAAACAACAACACACACACCCGTGATAGGCTACGTAACGATTTACGTAGCCTATCATGGCTAGATTTCCAAAGTCAGCCGTGATATGCTACGTAAATCGTCACGTAGCCTATCACGGGTGACTTCGGGGAAAAAAAAAAGCACATACGCAAATGGCGGTGCCCCATGTGCGCCGCCATTTGCGTTCCTTATTTTGGCACGTCTAGTCTACATAAACATTTACGTAGACTACGGCAAAAATAAGGGCAACGCAAATAGTGTTCCCTTATTTTCGCCGTAGTCTACGTAAATCTTTACGTAGACTAGACGTGCCAAAATAAGGAACGCAAATGGCGGCGCCCATGGGTGCCACCATTTGCGTACGTGCTTTTTTTCCCCCCAAGTCACCCATGATAGGCTACGTGACGATTAACATAGCTTATCATGGCTGACTTTGGAAATCTAGCCATGATAGGCTATGTTAATCGTTACGTAGTCTATCACGGGTTTTGTTTTTTTGTTTTTGTTTTACTTTTTGTTTCGCGGCCGGGGAGACGGGGCGCTTCTCCCCGGCCTGAATTTTGGCCGTACGAGGCAGGGCGCCTCCCCCCCCCGGCCTGAATTTCAGCCGGGCAAGGCGGGACACCTCCCCCCCCTCACCTGAACTTCGGGGGGAGAAGCGAAGCGCCTCCCCCCCACACAAAGCACCCCTGCGAAAAGGTAAGTGACTTTCGTACATCCCTAGGAGAAAGTGCCCCAACTTCAGGCTGAGGAGTCTGAGCTCTTCTCACCTTTCCCCACCCCTCCCAGCTGGTATGGAGAGAACCACACCGGCTGCCTCTATGAGCTTGCAAATGCAAGCTCGAAGAGGATGGAAAGGGGGCGTGCTGGTGGTCAGGGAGGCGAGGCGAGTGGGGAAGAGGGGATACAAGCTATCCCCAGCCTCTGTGCTTCCCTCTCTATGACACCTCAGCTAGATAGGCAAAAACACTAGTCTAGCTAAATTGCAGAGCAGGAGGCGCATTATCGTACTCAGAAATTAAAAGGGAATTAAATGGTGTTCCCCACACCCTATGATCTTTTTCTTTTCTTTCCAAAAATGTGCTCTATCATCATTGAATATCTAAGGAACTGCTAAGATATATGATAGTTTGAGCAACTGACAATAAGGCATAAATAACATTTTCTATCTAAAATCTATAAATTACTCTTGAAATATGAACCAGAACCAGAAGAGGTTAAGGATTATATGATTTCAATTACAACATATTGGAAAGATGGCCTTGTAGGCCCCTTCCAACCCTACTATACTACTATTCAATGATAAGAATACTCCAATGGAAATATGAGAATACCTATGTAAAAAGAGCCATACTTTTACATTAAACATGTCGGGTTTTTGTCCTGGCTACTAGGCCTTGCCACCTCAGAATCAATCATACAATCATAGAATCATAGAATAGTAGGGTTGGAAGGGGCGTACAAGGCCATCGAGTCCAACGCTCAATGCAGGAATCCAAGTTAGAGCATCCCTGACAGATGGCTGTCCAGCCTTGTCTTGAAGGCCTCCAGTGTGGGAGAGCCCACCACCTCCCCAGGTAATTGGTTCCATTGTTGTATTGCTCTGACACTCACGAATTTTTTCCTGATATTCAGCCGGAATCTGGCTTCCTGTAACTTGAGCCCATTATTCCGTGTCCTGCACTCTGGGATGATCAAGAAGAGATCCTGGCCTTCCTTTCTGTGACAACCTTTCAGGTACTTGAAGAGCGCTATCATATCTCCCCTCAGCCTTCTCTTCTCAAGGCTAAACATGCCCAGCTCTTTCAGTCTCTCTTCATAGGGCTTTGTTTCCAGTCCCCTGATCATCTTTGTTGCCCTCCTCTGAACCATCTCCAGCTTGTCTGCATCCTTCTTAAAGTGTGGTGCCCAGAACTGGACACAGTACTCCAGATGAGGCCTAACCAGTGCTGAGTAGAGGGGAACTAGTACTTCCCACGATTTGGAAGCTATGCTTCTATTAATGCAGCCCAAAAGAGCATTGGCCTTTTTTGCAGCCACATCACATTGTTGGCTCATATTCAGCTTGTGATCGACAACAATTCCAAGATCCTTCTCGCTTGTAGTGTGGTTGAGCCACATATCCCCCATCTTGTAACTGTGCATTTGGTTTCTTTTTCCTAGGTGCAGAACTTGGCATTTGCCCCTATTAAATGTCATTCTGTAGTTTTCTGCCCAGCGCTCCAGTCTATCCAGATCACTTTCAATTTTGTTTCTGTCTTCCAAAGTATTAGCTATCCTGCCCAATTTGGTGTCATCTGCAAATTTGATCAGCATTCCCTGCACCTCCTCCTCCAAGTCATGAATAAAAATGTTGAAGAGCACTGGGCCCAGGACTGAGCCCTGCAGCACCCCACTCGTTACCTCTCCCCAGTTTGAGAAGTTCCCACTGATAAGCGCTCTTTGAGTCCGATTCTGTAGCCAACTGTGGATCCACCGGATCGTTGTTTCATCTAGCCCACTTTGAGCTAGTTTGCTCATCAGGAGATCATGGGGCACTTTGTCGAAAGCTTTGCTGAAGTCGAGGTATATGATGTCTACAGCATTCCCACGGTCTACAAGGGAGGTTAATTTTTTCTTGATCAAAAAATGAGATCAGATTTGTCTGGCAGGACTTGTTTTTGACAAATCAAAGACTGCTTCAGCTTTTAATAAGCATCATGTTGAATTCGGCACAGCCATGGGAAGATGGCTGCCATGAGAGTGTATCACTGTTAGATTTCTCAGCTAATTACAGGTGAAGGGAAGGGGAAATCCAAAAGAGTCAGTACGCCTTATCAGCCAAATTGTTGTGAACAAAGGAGAGAGCTCTGGCTATTGGGTGGTGTAGAAATGATGGTGATGGTGATGATGATGAGGACAATAATAAGAATAATAACAACAACAACAGCCATCTGCGTTTTCATCCCTGAGCTGAGTTGGCCACCATTACAAGAAAAGTAAAAAAAAAAAAAAACGCCCCTGTGATAGGCTACGTAATGATTAACGTAGCCTATCACGGCTAGATTTGCAAAGTCAGCCGTGATAGGCTACGTTAATCGTCACGTAGCCTATAACGGATGACTTAAAAAAAAAAAAAAAAAGCACTTACGGCTAATGGCGGCCCCCATAGGGAGCCGCCATTCGCCTTCCTTATTTGGTCCCTGTAGTCTACGTAAAGATTTACGTAGACTACGGAGAAAATAAGGACAACACAAATAGCTCCCTATGGGGGCCGCCATTTGCGTATGCACTTTTTTTTTTTTTTAAAGTCACCTGTGATAGGCTACATGATGATTAACTTAGCCTATCATGGCTGATTTTGCAGATCTAGCCATGATAGGCTACGTTAATCGTCACGTAGCCTATCACCGGGGTGTTTTTTTTTCTTTTTCTTTTGAAGTTCACAGCCAGGGAGACGGGGCCCTTCTCCCCGGCCTGAATTTCGGCCGGGCGAGGCGAGAAGCCTCCCCCCCAGCCTGAATTTCGGCTGGGTGAGGAGGAAAGCCTCCCCCCCTGGCCTGAACTTCGGGGGGAGCAGCAAAGCGCCTCCCCCCCACTGCGAAGCAAGCTGCGAGACCAGGTAAGTGACTTTCGTGCATCCCTAGACTTATACCATGAATTTGGGACTTCGTCTGGCTCCTTGTCTGAGAACAGTCTTTACTTCCTGTTCTGCCTGGACTTCCCATCAATTGTACTCTCTCACCCCTGGGGCGGTGGGGGGGGGTCTTCACAACAATGGAGTGAGAAGCGCATTGGAGTATTACCCAGATTTTCATGGAATTGGCTTTGGTCCATCAGGTAGGGATGTCAGAGAATTCCGCCACAGATTCCAGTGAGGCTGGATTCTAAAGAATTCGGCTGGGAGTCTGGATTCGTTCCACCTGGAGTCCATGATGGAATGGCCTCCCCTCCTGCCACCCCGTGGAATCCCCCCGGGATGGACCTACCTGGTGGCAGCTCCAGCGGTGGCAGCAGCTCTGGCAGTGGATGAAGCGGTGGCGGCAGCTCTGGCCACTGCCGGGCTGCTGCGGCCGCAAATGGCAGCCATTGTAGCAGCCACCATTTGTGTCCCTACGCTTGCCCGTGATAGGCTATGTATATATTTACGTAGCCTATCACGGCTAAAGCAGGGATGCAAATGGCATCCCCTACGCCATTTGTGTCCCCACTTTAGCTATGATAGGCTATGTAAATATTTATGTAGCCTATCATGGCTAAAGCGGGGATGCAAATGATGTAGGGGATGCCATTTGCTTCCCTCCTTTAGCCGTAATAGGCTACGTAAATATTTACGTAGCCTATCATGGGCTAGCGTAGGGATGCAAATGGCGTCCCCTGTGCAGGATGCCATTTGCCTCCACAGCAGCCTGGAAGCAGGTCGAGGCCCTGCTGCGGATTGGCCCAGCTGGTGGCTCTGCGGACTGGCCACGGAGCCGAGCTAGCTGGGCAGGATTCCAGGGGGGAGAATGGATCACCTCTCCCCCACCCGCAGACCCCAGCAGAGCCAGGTAAGTGGGGTTTCGTACACCCCTACCATCAGGGACACATAAAGCAAGAAAAGTCAAGGGTACAATACCTTTCCATACTAAAGGAAATCAACCCTGAGTGTTCACTGGAAGGACAGATACTGAAGCTGAAGCTCAAATATTTTGGCCACCTAATGCGAAGAGAAAACTGTCTGGAAAAGACCCTGATGTTGGGAAAGACTGAGGGCAAAAGGAGAAGGGGATGGCAGAGGATGAGATGGCTAGATAGCATCACCGATGCAATGAATATGAACTTGAGCACACTCCGGGAGAGTGCGCAGTACAGGAAGGCCTGGCATGCTATGGTCCATGGGGTCACAAAGAGTCGGACATGACTGAACGACTGAACAACAACAACAATACCTTTAAAATCTCATTTTCAGGGGTCATACAGCATTTGAAAGAAACATACTTCCAGGTGGGGTGGGGAGAGTAGAACACAATGTCATCTGACTGGCAGGGACTGCTCCACCAATGAGAGAGGCTTGTTTACCACCACCCCCTGCTACTATGTTATTATGAATGGAGAGCAACTAATTCACAATTCTGAAGGCTCTGCCCTGCTACTACATTATCTTCCCCCTTTTCCCAATGTGCACACTTTTGCCTTGAGAAGCCAGTCTCCCCAGTTCTGGAGTGCAGCATCTGAAGGCTTCCCATGAGAGCAGCCCTGCCCCCCCCCATTATGCCCCATTGCAGGGGCTACTAAGCATAGAAATCCTTCATTTGGGACTGTTTCCATTGCCTAGGGCTCCTTGGCCTATTTCACTGTTGAACTCCTGTCTTTAGTCCCGCTTGAGCCCCTGCTGTGTAGCAATCTTGTCAATGGGGCTAGCCCAGGAACAGGGACTCTGCTTGGTAGCAAATATTCTCGATCCTGAACCCGAGTCAGCTCAAGGCTCCTGAGAATGGAGATCCTACATTTGGGATCATCTCCATGTCTCTTGACCATAGCTAGGGATGGGGGAGAATTTCTCCCCGAAACTTCGGGGGGCCGAGTGCCAACGCATTCGGTCCTCCGAAGGTTTGGGGAGAAATTCTCCACCACCCCCTGCCCCCCCCGCCCCCCCGGATGGGACTTACCTTTTACAAATGTCGCTCCCGGCAGCGGGTCCCGGAGGCGGTTTGGCAGGTCTTTGTCAGGGGCGGGGGCGGCAGCCAGTCTTTCAACCGGCTGCTGCCTCCACCATTACAAGAAAAGTAAAAAAAAAAAAAAAATGCCCCTGTGATAGGCTACGTAATGATTAACGTAGCCTATCACGGCTAGATTTGCAAAGTCAGCCGTGATAGGCTACGTTAATCGTCACGTAGCCTATCACGGGTGACTTTAAAAAAAAAAAAGTGCATATGCTAATGGCGGCCCCCATAGGGAGCCGCCATTCGCGTTCCTTATTTGGTCCCTGTAGTCTACATAAAGATTTACGTAGACTACTGCGAAAATAAGGGCAATGCAAATAGCGGCTTATTGCGGCTGTCTAGCCATGGGAGGGCTGCATGGGGGAGGAGGCTGCTGTACATCTCCACACCCTGGAACATCCCCAGAGATGCCCCTTTTCGGCCTCTCTGTACTCCTCTTGTGGAGGGCGGGGCTGTTCTGTGCTGCCTCCGAAGCAATGCGGAAGTGGGGGGGAGGTCAGTTCTTGGAAAACAACATATCCTATGGCCATCTAGCTGCTGTCTAGCAGCCATAGGATTGCTCTCTCCATTTTTTATAAAATGTATAAAGATGAAAAAAATTGCTTATTGATAACTTTGGATTTTGCATAAGAAACATATAATGTGTATACAAGTGACTGTGATGATGTATATATCTTATTGCAGTAATTCAGAGAAGTGATGTCTCATTGATTGATTCATATAATGTGTATTGTATTACTTTAATCGTAAGGTGTAGAAAAAAAATCAGGATGATTGTACTAGTAGAACAGCTTAATACAAAGCGGCGAAGAAAGAAAGAAAACATCTCCTTCCTTTTCCTTCTCACTTTACTCCCATTTCCCTTGTGTGCCATCTCATTTCAGTTTGTCAGCCTGATGGCAAGTCCTGTCTCTCTTTGTTACTGATGTGAAACACTCTGGGGGACAAGAATGGACTGAGAAGTGGGAATAAAATGCAGCCAATGAAATGAAATTACACAAGAAAGTTGGTTTGCTTGCTACTAAGGCTTCGTATACTTTTTGTTCTTAAATGTTTACTGACCCCTTATCAGAATATTGAGCAGTTTCAATAATGAGTTTGTGTAAACGTGTTTTTCTCCACCTGTGCACCTGCTACACCTGGAGGCAGATGGAGTTCAGGATGTTGTGGAAATGCAGCTGCTTCTCCCTATAATTATCATAATTATAGTGATGTATTCCTATTTGTGCCAAAATCCTCTCCAAAGGTTGCCTGGGAGACCACTAACATCAACATCAGAATGAAGAGCAGCATGATGGAACGTCTTGAAGGGGGACTGAATACATTTTTTCTTTTCTTTCCTTTCCTTTTCTTTTCTTTTACAAACGTAGTGCTTAAATGACTTCTATGCCATTGAGAGCCTGGGCTGAGATTTAGGGTGGCTCAGGGCGGGAGAGAGATTGCCAGAGTCTGGTTTACTGTCATTCCCTTTGGACCTGAAGCCTTGGCTTTACTCTCTATGATTAAAGTCTCTGAAATTAAGGGCTTCAGTGACATGCAGCATTAAAATTGAAGAGCAAGGGAACATTAAACAACATTAGATATCTGACAGAACAAAACCACATTCAATGGCTATCTAAATAAGGAGTCAACCACACCTCCCTTGGGAGGCAGTTCCGTAATCAGGGTGAAGCTCTTGAAAAAGCCCTATCCCAAGTATCCACCAACGTAGCCTCTCTAGATGGTGGGCCATATAACAGGGCACCTGAAGATGATTTCAAATTCATAAGTAGAAGAGTACAGATTCATAGTAAAAGAATACAACCAAGTCCCATATCAGCCAGAAATCCCAGGAGGATACCAAGGTTGATGGTATCCAATGGTCCTGAGAGGTCCAGCAGAACCAACAGGGATGGTCTATCCTAGGAAATAACAACAACAACAACAACAACAACAAACAGGCAGATTTGAGACTGGCCATGAATTACCTAGGGTGGTGGAAGCCAATGAATACTTCTTTAATAAAAATCTTATCCCATCTCCCTTGGAAGAACTGGAACACATCCCACTCTTAAAGAGGCATTTACAACTTCCACCACAAACCTGCCCAGCACCCCCTATTTTTTAAATCCTCCAACACAGTCCATTTAGAGCTCGTGTCCCCCTACCCTTCCATGCCCACAGGTATCCAGATGTTGCACACCCAAGGTTTAAGTGAAACCAACACCACCTCCTCCAAAACAACCTCTTGGAGTAGCTCAGGGAGATGGCTGGGCAGTGGTGTGGGCAGCATACCAACAAACAGTGGTCCTATCCAGATGTGTTGGAATGCAGCTCCCATAATTCCCAGCCAGCATGACCAGTGCAGTTGTAGGGATGGGTGAACAAGTGATGTTCAAGCTCGCCAAGGGTCTCTGAACATCAGCTCACTACACATCTCTCCTACATTTGTGCTCATGTTTGCAATTGCTGTTTGTTTTGTGGGAATGGCAAAATGGCACAAAACGAAGAGCAACCCAGTGTGATAGCTGGGCGAAACATTCCCAAATTTAGGGATGTATGAAAATCACTTACCTTTTGTGGATTATGCTGATGGTGGGGGGGGAGGCGCTCCGTCCCTCCCCCTGGAATGCTGGCCGGGGGGGAGAGGTGCTCTGTGCCTCCCCCTGGAATCCTGGCCGGCCGGCTGTGCTCTGCAGCGATTCTGCGGAGCCGCCAGCCGGCTCCGCCAGCAGCCGGACATCCGGCCGCTGGCTAGCAGGGACGCAAATGGCGGCGGCCGTAGCCACCGCCATTTGCATCCCTGCAGTCTGCCGTGATAGGCTACATAAACATTTACGTAGCCTATCATGGCTGACTTAAAAAAAAAAAAAACCGCACGTACACAAATGGCGGCGGCCATGGCTGCTGCCATTTGCATCCCTTATTTTGGCACGTCTTAGTCTACGTAAACATTTATATAGACTAAGACGGCGAAAATAAGGGGAATGCAAATAGCGTAGCGTGTTTTTTGCGTACGCACGTGTGTTTTTTTAAGTCAGCCGTGATAGGCCACGTAAATCTTTATGTAGCCTATCACTTTTTTTTTTTTTTAACCTGGATATGGCGGCGGCCACCAGGAAGATCTGCCCAAGGTAAGTCCCATCCCGGGGGGGGCGGGGGGCGGGCCGTTCCACCACCGATTTTGGGGGGCCAAATGAGCTGAGCTCCCTGAGATCCGTGGCGGAACGTTGGTACATTCCTACCCAAATTAACGCAGATTTTCAAATCTGTGCAAATTTCCCCCAGAAGCGAAAGCCCGGGTGATTTAAAAGGTGTGCCTTGTCCTAAGTTTGTGCATTGTCCAAAATTTGCTCATCTTTCAAAATTTGTGAATTTTGAGGAAGTTGCACATATTGAGAAAGTTCCACATGATGAGGAAGTGGAGCATTTTTCAAGTAGATATTTTGTGAGTGGTAATGCAAATTTGGGAATTCATGAACATTTTTGGAGAAAATGAGCTCCTGTTCATACTAGGGTTGTCAAAGAATTCCGCTATGGATCTTGGTGAGGCTGAATGCCAGTGCATTCGGCCCCCCGAAATCCGTGGCAGAACGGCCTGCCACACCCCCTGCCCCCCGTGGATCCCCCCCGGGATGAGACTTACCTGGGGCGGATGTTCCAAATGGCAGCGGCTCAGCGGCGGCTTTGGTGGTGGTGGCGGCAGCAGCTGGTCTTCCGAACGGCTGCCACTGCCTCCGCCATTTGCAGTCTGTTCCCCCCCCCATTCGTGATAGGCTACATAAAGACTTACATAGCCTATCATGTCTGGGTTAAAAAAAAAAATTGCGTACGCAAATGGCGGAGGCTACGGCCGCCACCACTTGCGTTCCTTATTTTTGGCCATCTTAGTCTACGTAAATATTTACGTAGACTAAGATGGCGAAAATAAAGGGGGACACAAATAGCATCCGCTACGCTATTTGCGTTCACCCTTATTTTCGCTGTCTTAGTCTACGTAAATATTTACGTAGACTAAGAAGGCCAAAAATAAGGAACGCAAATGGTGGCGGCCGTAGCTGCCACCATTGGTGTAGGCGTTTTTTTTTTTTTTTTAACCCAGTCGTGATAGGCTATGTAAGTCTTTACATAGCCTATCATGGCTGACTACAGGGACGCAAATGGCGGCGGCTATGGCCGCCACCTTTTGCGTCCCTGCTAGCCAGCGGCCGGATGTCCGGCTGCTGGCGGAGCCGGCCGGTGGCTCCGCGGAATCCCCGCGGAGCGGACCCAGCCAGCCAGGATTCCGGGGGGAGGCACGGAGCGCCTTCCCCCCCAGCAGAACCCAGCGGAGCCAGGTAAGCAGGGTTTCGTACACCCCTAGTTCATACTGGTGTTCAGGATTGTACATGGGGCATTTCTGAGGATATTTCAAACTGAACTACAATTCTGATGTATCCCTATGGAGTCATACACTGCATAAAGGTATTAGGTTGTGTACTAAGGGACCACTGCAATCACTCTCATCCTATTCACATGCTCTCATCCAGATATTGTACAAATGACTGTGTAGGGTAAAATGCTGTTTTTTACCTAAATAGAGCCATAAACGGCTACAATTATGTTATACCCAGGTGATGTGGTAATGGCAGTTGCCATTACCCTATCGCTGGCTGTCCGTCCCTTCCGTCTTCCGCACACCGGCTGTCAAAGGCCAGCATGGACATTATAAAAAAACGCATGGATCCCAGCCTGATCATATTCTTCTCATGGCCATTTGATGTACACAAGGGAAAGCAAACGGCAGGCATGTGTCTTGGAAAATCCGCAGAAGTGAGTACGTGTAACTTCTTTGTCTTTTAGTATAAGGATATGGACTTTTGAGGACATGGGGGCAGCACCTTCAGAGCTAGTTGACCACCCAGCCAAGTTTCACAGGTAGGTCTAGTGGCTTTTGCTGCAGGTAAAAGTTTCCCAGTTGTTGTTTTTTTTAAAAAAAAAAAATAAGGGCCAACTTCCAGGGAGCCACGTCACAGCCACCAGCAGGACCAGCCAGCCGTCACTCAGGTGGGCATCTTCAAGGTTGGCACAGTCCCTCCGGCAGCGGTGGAACTGTGCAGTGCTTCGTGGGTGGCAGAAGCTGGTGGTGGCAGAGGGCAGCAGCAAGGAGCAGGACCACACACAGCTTAGTTGTCCTTCGGCCACACACTGTTTTCTTCTTGTGCTCAGTAATGTATATGCTGCACTCACACAGCACACATACACACACACACACGATCAAAAGAAAAGCAGATCCAGAATGGGGAAATAAATAACTATCTAGACAAGCTAAGGGGTATAGGAAGAGAATCCCTGAAGTGGGGTGCCACCCCAGAGAAGGCCTTTTCTCTCATAACCCCTGGCAAAACCTCAGACAGAGGATGTAACTGGAAAAGGGCAACCAGTGAAGACTGCAGGGTACAGACAGGTTCCTGAGAAGATGAGCACTCCTGAATTCCCCTATTCCCAACCCTTTGGAGCACTTTACGAACCTAAGAAGAGCTCTGATGCCAGATCAGACCAAGGGCCCTCCGAATTTAGCATTCTGATCACACAGTGGCCAACCAGCTGCCTGTGGAAAACCCACAATTAGGACATGAGTGCAACAGCACCCTCCCACTTGTGTCCACAGCCGCTGGTGTACATGGACAGAGTGCCCCTGATACTGGAAGTAGCATAGAGTCATCAGGACTAGTAGCCATTGATCGCCTTAAACTCCAGGAATTTATCCAATCCCCTTTTTGGAACCATCCAAATTGCTTCTCATCATTATGTCTTGTGGAAGTGATTTCCATAGTGGAACTATGCTTCCATAGTGGAACTATGCACAAAGTGTGAATACGTACTTCCTTTCATGTGTCCAGTCCCCTAATCTGCTTCTGACTCTCACTGTCTGCAAAATGTTTTGACCACTGAGATGGAGTGGCCATTGCTGTCACAGCCTCCTTATGGGTGTCTGGAAGCCTTCTATGGGCTGCACTTGGGCACAGAAAGATCTACTGTATGGGACCACCATGGCTTCATCCAGCAGTTCTTGGGTCAAAGGCCTTTCCTGCCTTCAGTTGGTAGTAATTAGTTGGGCTTCTGGATGATTCCTGGCAAACTGTATTTGGTTTCTGTGCTTCCAAAACTTAATGTAATTAAGTAATTACTTAAAAGTAATGAGTTTGCACAAACATGTTTTTGTCCAGCCGTGCACCTATGCTTGGAGCCACACGGAGTTTGGGATCTTGCAGAGAACATGGTTCTTCTCCTTATAATTATCTAAATCATAGTGATTCTTTCTTATTCTTGCCAAAGCTCCCCCCCCCCCGAACCTGGAGTCCAGGTTACCTGGAGTCCAAAAACATCAACGTCAACTCCAGTGCCAATGATACCCTTGGCTGACATTCTGGGTGGATGCAGAAACTCTGCCAGTTGTTGTTGTTCAGTCGTTCAGCCGTGTCCGACTCTTCGTGACCCCATGGACCATAGCACGCCAGGCCTTCCTGTCCTAACTCTGCCAGAGTGAGGTTTAATATCATTCCCTTGGGGCCTGAAGCCATGGCTGGACTCCATCTCTATGAGTCAAGGCCCTGCATTTCAGGCTTCAGTGTCAAGGTGTTGCCAGACCCCAGACCCCCACCCCACAATATTCTTCTGTTTTTGACATGGAAAGGAAAGTACCTGTGCTGCTTGGCAAAGCACAGGAGAAGTCTGGCATCATCAAAGCCAGGTCTGACAAAATGAAGATGATAGTTTCAATGAGATAGCAGAGATAGCATTTTTTCCACACATTGTTTTAACAATTAAATTTGTCTTTTGGCCCTAATAGCGCCACCCGGGAAGCCCATGGTTAGGACTCGTTGACCCAAAGGAACCTCACTCTCTCACATACTAGAGGAACCTCATGAACCTCGCTTCCCTCTCCCTCTTCCCCTCTTCCTCTCTCTTGGTTGAAGCAAAGGCACCCCACCGCCTCCAACTTCAGGGCGCCCCACATTGCACTGATGCATATATGAAATACCCCTCCCTTTCCTATCCCCTCCACTGCAAGTCCATTAGATTGCCAGGTCCCCCTCCTTCATCATTCCCACCTTTCTGGAGAATCCAGGGTTTTTTCTACAGGAAGCATTTAGGGTGCACATGTCATTCCCTATTTTTTTTCGGGTTCTTTAGATGACGCTGTGATCCTCCAATTTTGCTTCTGCATTTGAAAAGAGGAAAAGAAATGTGTTATTGAACTGTAAAAGTGAAAGAAACCTCTTTTCCACTTCTGTATGTGTTTATTCAGCCATACCACGATGCCACCTAGAAGTTATATAGTGGAAGGCAGGACAAGAAGCACTCCTCAAGTAACGCTTGCATTTCAATTCTGGGATGAAACCAAAAGTAGATACAAGACATTAATAGCTTCATACAGAAAAGCTCCGAGTCAACTTTTCCCTGCTTCTCTTGTTCTGTCTCATCACTAGGCTTGTGCATCTCCAGGGGAAAACTGCTTGCTCACTTCCTTTCCTTGCTCATAAGCTCATCTCGTCCATTTTCACCTTGGCTTCTTCCCAGCCATTGTCCACATCCATCTCCCACCTCCTTCTCCCCACTGCCATGACTTGTCCCCCAACCCCACCTGCTAGTCAAAAGCACTAAACTATTGTGTTTGATTTGTCTGTCTTAATTATTAGACCTGTTATCCTGTACCAATTAAATTTAACTTATCTCTGCACAGAAATACAGGAGGATGAGTTTGGTAGCCCCATCAAGAGCATCGGGATCAAAATAAATGGAGCAAAGAACAAAAGGAACCTGATGGTCGGAGTCTACTACCAGCCACCCAATCAAGGAGAAGACGAGGATGAAACTTTTGAAAAGCAAATAGCCAATGTTTTAAGGAAGCATGATGTAGTAGTAAGGGGGACTTCAATTTCCCCGATATTTGTTGGGAGACAGATTCTGCAAAACATGGCCCCTCCAGGAAACTCCTGACTTGTGTGGTGGATAACTTCCTCCTACAGAAAGTAGAGGAAGGAACTAGAGGTTCGGCTATCCTTGACTTTATCTTAACCAACAGAGATGACTTAGTGGATAAAGTAGCAGTTACAGGAACTCTGGGGGAAAGTGACTATGTCGTACATGAGTTCTTGGTTCTAAGGGAAGCCAAAGCTGAGTGTAGTCAAATGCGTACCCTGGATTTTAGGAAAGCTGATTTTAATAAACTCAGAACAATGATCAGTAAGGTCCCATGGCAAGCAATGCTAATGAGAAAAGGAGTCCAAGATGGGTGGGAGCTTTTAAAAAAGGAAATTCTCAAGGCACAATTACAAATGATTCCAACCAGAAGAAAAGGTGGAAGACAACAGAAGACGCCAATGTGGCTTCACAAAAAGCTTAGGGATGACCTGAAAACAAAAAAGGACACATATAGGAAATGGAAAGAAGGCCAAGTAACAAAGGAAGAGTCCAGGCAGGTAGCCCAGAATTGCAGGGATGGCGTCAGGAAGGCTAAAGCTGAGAACGAGCTGAGGTTAGGGAGGGATGCTAAAAACAACAAAAAGGCTTTCTTCAGCTAGGTGCATAGTAAAAGGCAGAGGAAAAAAATGGTTGTTCAGTTATTAAATAAGGATGGCAAAACGATAACAGATGACAAAGAAAAGGCAGAGGTGCTCAATTCCTACTTTGGCTCTGTCTTGTCCCAAAGGAGGGTCTATGACCCCCCTGGCAAAGGCGAAGTACAGGCTGAAGGGGCAGGATCGCAGCTTGAGATGGATAGGCATATGGTCAAGGAACACCTAATGACTTTGAATGAGTTCAAATCTCCCGGGCCAGATGAACTGCATCCTGGAGTAATAAAGGAACTGGCAGAAGAACTCTCAGAACTGCTGTCTATTCTCTTTGAGAAATCATGGAGGATGGGGGAAGGGCCAGATGACTGGAGGAGGGCTAATGTTGTCCCTATCTTCATAAAGGGTAAAAAGGAGGAACCTGGGAACTACAGACCAGTCAGTCTGATATCAATCCCTGGGAAAATTCTGGAGCAGATGATAAAGCTATCCATCTGGAAGCACCTTGAAAACACTGCAGTGATTACTTGAAGCCACCATGGATTTGTCAAAAACAAGTCCTGCCAGATGAATCTGACCTCATTTTTTGATCAAGTAACCTCCCTTGTGGACCATGGGAATGCTATAGACATCATATTCCTTGACTTCAGCAAAGCTTTTGAAGAAAGGGCCCCATGATCTCCTGATGAGCAAACTAGCTCAGAGTGGGCTAGATGAAACAACGATCCGGTGGATCCACAGTTGGCTACAGAATCGGACTCAAAGAGTGCTTATCAATGGGACCTTCTCAAACTGGGGAGAGGTAACGAGTGGGGTACTGCAGGGCTCAGTCCTGGGCCCAGTGCTCTTCAACATTTTTATTAATGACTTGGAGGAGGAGGTGCAGGGAATGCTGACCAAATTTACAGATGACACAAAATTGGGAGGGATAGCTAATACTTTGGAAGACAGAAACAAAATTCAAAGGGATCTGGATAGACTGGAGCGCTGGGCAGAAAACAACAGAATGACATTTAATAGGGACAAATGCCAAGTTCTGCACCTAGGAAAAAGAAACCAAATGCACAGTTACAAGATGGGGGATACATGGCTCAACAACACTACAAGCGAGAAGGACCCTGGAATTGTTGTCGATCACAAGCTGAATATGAGCCAGCAATGTGATGTGGCTGCAAAAAAAGGCAAATGCTCTTTTGGGCTGCATTCATAGAAGCATCGCTTCCAAATCCCAGGAAGTACTAGTTCCCCTCTACTCAGCACTGGTTAGGCCTCATCTGGAGTACTGTGTCCAGTTCTGGGCACCACACTTGAAGAAGGATGCAGACTAACTGGAGAGGGTTCAGAGGAGGGCAACAAAGATGATCAGGGGACTGGAAACAAAGCCCTATGCAGAGAGACTCAAAGAACTGGGCATGTTTAGCCTTGGGAAGAGAGAAGACTGAGGGGAGATATGACAGCACTCTTCAAGTACTTGAAAGGTTGTGACAGAGAGGAAGGCCAGGATCTCTTCTCCATCATCCCAGAGTGCAGGACACGGAATAATGGGCTCAAGTTACAGGAAGCCAGATTCCGGCTGAACATCAGGAAAATCATCCTGACTGTCGGAGCAATGAGACAATAGAACCAATGACCTAAGGAGGTGGTGGGCTCTCCCACACTGGAGGCATTCAAGATGAAGCTGGACAGCCATCTGTCAGGGATGCGCTGACTTGGATTCCTGCACTGAGCAGGGGGTTGGACTCGATGGCCTTGTAGGCCCCTTTCAACCCTACTATTCTATGATTCTATGATTCTATGAAACCTATTGCCTCGTTGTGATCTTTTGAATGTACTTTTTACTTCCTCTCAAGAAGATATGCCTTTATCAAGCAACTGTATCTTCACTCTCCAAATCCCCTTGATGCTTTAAAGTGCTGAGCTTTGGGATGCTCTGTGTTAAAAGAACCCTTCAGGTGTCCAGGTTGCATGTCTGAAGATCCATGGAAAAGGGGTCACTTGCTAACCAAGGACAGGGCTGAAATTGGTTCCTAGTTCCCAGTTCCAGATTCTCCATTGCCCTGTTCTGTCCTTACATCCAAGGAGGGTAGACGAACACATGCAAGTGGTACTGGGTGGTGTGCAGGGACAATGGCAGAGTAAGAGAACAGGAGACAGTCTACTGCCCCTAGAAAGGTTCTCTATGGCACCTAAGTTGTATTCCTGCTGGCACCAAGGCAAGACCTTTTTATTCTCCACAGGCAGTTTAGCATTTTAGTTTCCTATTCTTTTAGCTTTGGTGTTTGAAATCTGCATTTTAAATCTCTGCATTGCTGCTAGGTTTTGTTCTGGTTGCATTCTGGTTGTGTTGTTGTATTGCTATATTGTGGTTTTAATGCTTTTATACTTTATATTGTTTTATCCTGCACTTTTTTATTTTGATTTTTGTGAACTGCTCAGAGAGCTTCGGCTGTTGGGAGGTATAAAGGTCAAATAAATAAATAAACAAACAAACAAACAAACAAACATATGCGGACAGCTAGGGCCATCTCTTGCTTGACTGAGGAGAACTGGGTCACAAAAGGGTTGGGGTTCACTCTTCACTTCACTGCAGGAAATGAGGATGCCCCACAATCTCTCTCTGCTCACTCATTTCCTCATGGCAGTCGACAAGGGGGCATGTGTGACCAGAAGGCCAAAGTATTGGGTAGGGGGTGAGAGAGGCGACATGTTTTGTATTCACATAGTTCCATGTATTATGACTAATAAAGTCTTCCTCTTTGAGGTGGGGATGACTGCATTGTTGAAAATCATTTCCTTGTGCATTTCACAGATTGTCAGGGACTGGTCATTCCATTGTCCATTATGATGTTATCGTGTGTTCAAGTTCCCAGATTTGTGCAACTTTGCACTGGCAACTTTTTGTAATTCAGCCTATGGGGGAAATGAGAATTTATGGCCAGCGTTTTTCTATTTTACGTATTTTTGTACATCTAAATTTCTGCAGAATTTGGACAAGTTAAAAAAAAATGATCGACAAGTCCCTGGAAACTGTGCAACTTGTGAAAAAAAAAAAGCTATCCTGCCCCAATCATGAAATATAACATAGGAAGTGAGGGTGTGGTGCATTCCACTGAGATGAATTGGCCTCTTCACCTGATTTTTTAGGGGAAACCCTTTCTGCATTGATGTGGATGGTGGAGGGGATCTTGTCCCTGCTGCTCCACCGGGAAATGGAATGGATGGACAGCCTGAGTACGTGCAGGGACCACTTCCCTTTGTAGCTTCCCAGTTCCTGCCCAATAGAGAGAGAGCTGAGAGGCCACAGACCCTCATTAAGTGGAATGGGATATGCATCCCATTCTGGAACTCTGTACTCCACCCTGCCTCCCAATCTGATCCCCCCCCCAAACATCCCTACTCTTAGGCAGGGCTTCCAAAAATAATGAAAGCCCTAAGGCTGTTTGGCAGGAGGCCTCTCCCATCGGTCACACAGCTGTGTGATGGTTCATCTTGCTATGCCCACAGCACTTCCAGGAGTGGTGGTGAGTTCCTGGGGTGCAGTGCATGCTCAGGTGTGGAAGGAGCTTTGTCATCTTTGGTTTATTTGCATGTACACAGGTTGGAGTCATGCAGGTCCAGGGCTCTGGCAGACAGCCAAATCCCCTGCCCCACACCCGATCTCCAGAGATGCAGCCAGGATGCCAAAAAGATTCCACATCTCACCACTCAGTATTGTTTGTCTCTTCCCCACCCACGTCTGCCCAAGTATTTCTATTATCTTCCACTCACACCTGGCTTTCCCCTCCCTCTGGGGAGGTGGGATAAGGGTGGGACATCTTCTCTCCTCCACTCCTAGCCTTCCAAGGCCATAGGTGCATAGAGAGGTCAGCTTATGGAAGAGGGCATGTTCCTTCTCCTTGAAATTATCAAAACCATGGTGATGTATTTTCTTCTTCTTGCCAAACCTCCAGGGACTTCCCCTGTTATTGCCTTGGTTATTAACATCAGAAGCCGGAGCAACATGGGGTGACATCTCGATGTGAGCCTAAAAGGATGGCATATAAATATGTCCTGCACCACTGAACTCTTGGGTTCAAATTTAAGGCCACTGAGGAGAACCCTGTGGGGGTCAGGTTTGCTTCTTCTCACTCCCATCAGATGTGTCGCCTTGGCTGGGCTCCATCACTACTGGGAAAACGTGAGAACCCTCGGTCTTGCAAGGGGACCCTGGCATCTTCTAATCATTCTTCCAGTTAGCTGAGAGGTCCAAGGTGGAGGCTGTAGGAGCCATACTGAGAATGATTCTGCTCTTCGTGCTGCTGCTGCTGCTCCCCCAGGCCACCTGTGGGATGCTCAAAGCCAAATGCCCCTTGACTCTGAAAAGGGATAAAATTGAGCCATGGAGTTTTTACAGGCCAGGAGACATTCTTATTACTGGATTCATTTCAGTACAATCTCCAGAACGCTTAGATGGCAATACTTTCACAAAGCAACCATCCATCATCCTTTTCCCTCAGTAAGTAATTTTGTGGTAACCATTGCTACTTCACTTTCTACTGATTTCATGAGCTGCAGTTATCCTGGCATTTCAAGGGCATTTCCCCATTCTCTCCTGCCTGACTCAGGCAATGAGCTTTTCCTATATTGTCCTTTGGCAAATCTTTAGGGGCAGCATCAACAGGCAGGCCCCCTCCAATGCACAGCCTGCCCTTACACGTGCTACAGCTGACCAGGTTCCTTTCAAAAAGTGTAGCTACACAGTGTAGGACAATGGGATCTTTGGGCCATAACTTTAATAAGGACAAGAAACATCCAGTTTCCTTGTAAGGCTTGGGAAGGGAGGCAGGATGTCTGTGGCTGAAGGAATTCATTCTTCTTTGTCCAAGTGTAAAAGGCCATATCACTGGTCCTCCCATGTGTAACTTTCAAGTGAACTGACAGGGCAAATATTGATGAATGTGTTGTTCTCAAAGATGGAAAGGGCTGTATTTTGGTCTGCGGATGTGCCTGTGTAGCAAGAGGAGGGCAGGCTGCTGTATGGCAAACAAATCCAACACAGGGAAGGCAGGCAGAACAGACCCAGCAGTGAGCAGTGGTGGGAGACAAGGTACAGGGGGAATTACTATTTTCAACTATTAAAAAATGGGAGGAAGAGTGTTTTTAGCTGCTGCATGTGTTTGTGTATGAAGTGCTGTTGTGCATGTGTTTGGGAGAGACAGAGATGCAAAGGGCAGGATGTGGACACCTATGTGGACCCCAGCAGGTGGTCCCCTGCTTCCCCACAAAGCCCTTTGGCCATTTTTTCTTCCTCTTTCTCCACCTCTTACCGTTCCTCCTCCTCCTTCTTTTTCTGTGTCTCCACCTAACCTAGATCAAGAAAGCAATGTATGGACATGGTATTTTGTTTTCTGTGTTCTTGCAGGGAAAAAGGGACAAGATACTGGGAGATTATGTCCATCCAGTATGCCATTCAGAACATCAACCAGAATCCCAGCCTCTTACCCAACATCACCCTGGGCTACAGCATCTATGACACCTATTACGATGGTAGAATGACGTCTGATGCCTTGTTAGACATGCTCTCCACTGGGCAGGCAAATGTTCCCAACTACAACTGTGGGAGATGGAACGAACCATCGGTTGTTCTGGAAGGATGCCATTCTGACATCTCCATCCAGATTTCAAACACTTTGGGCATCTACAAAATCCCACAGGTGAGGGTGGTGGGCTGTTCGCAGGCTGAATCTAATTCCACTTTGCATTTTCTCCAAAGCACTGGAAAAGTCAGCAGTGGCCATCACGGTGAGACTGCAAATGTAGTTTTGCAAGTAACCGGGTTTCAACTGAGTTTAAAATGCTTTCAGCTGCCGGGAAAATCCAGCCACTATTGTGATATTTAGACAACCTGTGCACTGCATGCCTATCTGTGTTTACTCAGAAGTAAATCCTCTTGCATTCGAGGGTGTTTGAGCTTTGCAGCTTTAGGCTCTTCCTTTCACTTTATTAAAAAGTAAAGAGGGAGGGGGGGACAAGAAGGACTGCGGGATCAATCAGTAGCAGGACGTGTTCTATTTCGTGGCTTCAGGAGGACGTCTGGTGGACCACTGAGGGAGCAGAATCCTGCACTTGCTGGGGCCTTGGTCTGATTCAACAGGAGCTGCTGATGTTCCATGCCCAAGAGTGTGTGGTGGGAGGAAAGGGGGTCCCATTGTTTGCCAGGTGATATATTGGAGTGTCTGCCCATTGTTCCTTCCCATTCTATCAAAGGAATACCCTTTGTATAGTTGGCGCGGCCGCAGAATACAAACTGGGCCACTGAATGGCTGGTGCATAGGAATGTCGGAAAAGCTTCTGTTCTGCCTGCAGAAGTTGTCCAAATTCCAACTCCAAGCTTCTTCCAACACGAGCCCATATCACATTGCAAGTTTTGCTCTTTTCTTTTTGCAAGAGAATCTGGGAGCATTTTTGTGCCTATTTTTTTTTTCAAAATGTATGCATCAATTGTGCACATCTTTGAAATGTATGTATTCTTCTCCCTCTGATTAAAGCAGAGTCGGGTGCATTTTGAAAAGTAAGCATGCTGTGCAACATACTTCTTTGGATCCTCAAAACACATTGTGAGCTTGGGAGGTGTGACCTGGGTAAATCCTGATTAAAAATGAACTGAATGAATTGTTCCTATGTCCCAACTGGCACCTTAGCCTTTCAGAGTTCTCTTGTAATGATGCCTGAAAATGTTCTCCATCATAAAATTAGGACCAACTGATCCATCCTCATGAAAACATGGTGCAGACAGTCTACCCAGAAAGTAGTGTAATCTGACCAGATGTCTGAAACCTTAGATGAAGAATGGCGGAGTTAAACTAGCTTTTCCATGTTGCATTGACACCCACGAACAGGGGCCCTACTGAGATAGGTTCAACAAGTGTGAGCAAAGCAAGCAGGGGAGCACTCTCCCCATCCAAGGGATCTCCTGGCGCAGGATGGGATGGCTCCCTGCATCAAGAAGCACAGCATCTCTCCACAGACGTTTTTGCACTCTCCACTTTCGGCAAGACTCCTGCACCAACCTGCATTATAAGCTGCCTTGCAAATATTCATTCAAAAGGAAGAGTATGGATCTTCCACATATTTCTCTCACAGGTGTTAAATTTTCATAGGGAAAGAAAGGATGTGTTAAACTGTATTATGGTTTAGAATTCGATTCAGCTTGTTTTCAGCAGACACATTTGTCCTTGCATACTTTTCCTTGTCTTTGCAAACTTTTCACTAAACTCTCAGCCTGTGAAGTAGAATCAACCCAGGAAAAGCAAGGGGTTCAATTGACAATCAGGAGAAATATTTAACATTTAAGACAGTTGGGAAAACGAGAATAGCATATTAGAGAATTCTGTGGTAAGCTGAACATGTACATTTCACTGAGCATACAGTATAGTAAGAAGTAAACAGACCCAAGGAAAAGAAATGGGGGCAACCTGTTTTTATGGAAATGTGTAGCTCAGCAAACTTGACACGTCCTGAACTAAATACATCAATCTAAATCATAGCTACCAACTTTGGAAAAAATAACAACAAATTGCTCGAAAACTTCTAGGGATGTTGGAGAATTCTGCCACGGACTCCAGTGAGGCTGGATTATTTAGAATCTGGACCCCGGACTCCATGGCGGAACAGACTGCCCCCCCACCACTCCCCAAACTCCCCCCCAGAACGGACCTACTTGGCGGCGGCGGCGGCAGCTCCAGGTCATCTTCCAGCCGTTGCCAGGCTGCTGCGGCTGCAAATTTGTGGCTGCAAATTTGCCACTACGCCATTTGCGCCCCTGCTCTTTGCCATAATAGGCTACATAAGTATTTACGTAGCCTATCACGGCAAAAGGAGGGATGCAAATGGCATAGCACCTGCCTTTTGCATCCCTGCCTTTTCCCGTGATAGGCTACGTAAATATTTACATAGCCTATCACGGCCTAATGAAAGGACGCAAATGGCAGCCGCTACAATGGCCTCCCTTTGTGGCCACAGCTGCCCGGCAGGGGCCAGAAGTCCAGCTGCAGCCGGCTGTGGCCGGTGGCTCCACGGCCTTGCCGCAGAGCAGAGCCAGCCAGGGAGTATTCCGCGGGGGAGGGAGGGATTGCCTCCCCACCCCCAGCAGACCCAGGCAGCAGACTGGTAAGTGGGATTTGTACATCCCTAGAAAACTTCCTATTGTGCGGGAAACATATGTCACCAGTTCAAAATGCATCATTTAAATAGGGAAGGCAAGCCATGTCTTGCAACCACTTTCTATCTTCGTATGTTCAGTACTGTTATGTCATGAAATATAGACTCTGCTGAATATTTTGTGGTAAAAATTACAACTCTTCCTTTCCTTGCATTCCTTGAAACGAATTACAACTCTTCCTTTCCTTGCAGGTCAATCATGCTTTTGTTTCTCACCTTCAGAATATTAAAGCGCAGTTCCCATTTTTCTATCCATTAATCCCCAAAGAAAAAACCCCATATGCGAGGATTGTCCAACTGCTGTTGCATTTCAGATGGACATTGGTTGGTCTTGTCGCTCAAGACACTGACTATGGAGAGAGATTCAAGAGGACCTTGACACCTCTCCTTACTAGGAGTGGCATTTGTGTTGTTTTCATGCAAAGCATCTCAAATATGTTTTCACACCAACTACATGTCCAGAAGGCTTCACTCCGCACGTCAGGAGACGTCAATGTTTTCATTTATGGTGCAGAGAGCAGGTTCTTCTTAAATGGAATATACATTACCCAAGCATACAGTGATCACTTCATTAAAAGTCAAGCAGGGAAAGTCTGGATCACCACAGCTGTGTGGGACTTCAATTTGGAATTGGGGATGTATCAAAAACCTTCCAACCCCATTTATATATTTTCCTTCCTTATCCAGCCTAAAAGACGGAGTGAAAATAATGATATTTTGCACCTTTCATTTCTTCTCTTGACATTTAGAGAAAGAGCATTGAATTGCACCTATTCAAAGCATGGGATATCTGTGAAAGGCTGGACAAGGTGCACGGAGAAACCTAAACCGAAGGGCCAGTCCAAAGAGGACATGGAGATAATCCTGTCTGCAGACAGCTACATCAATTACAACACCATTCAGGCTGTGGCCCATGCCTTAGACGCTGCCTATGCATCCAGATCCAAGAGGAGGGTGGTGGAGGGTGGAGGCAGGCGAGATGTTCTAAGGTTACAGCCATGGCAGGTATTCCCTTTTCCGTCCCAGATATTTCAGCTGAACATGAAGATCAGGGTCATTACCTTAGAGGTGGAAAATGAGAAAATGTCAAATGTTGTAGCAACATGAAATGTTGTGTATTCTTTCTGGAGCAAACCCAGCTGTGAAATTCCCTGTACTGGAAGAGTGCCTATTGGTCATGTCTGACTCTGATACAAGAGCAAATACAAGATTAACTGTAGCTCCTCAGACTATTAAAGCAGACAGAGAGGATATTCAACCAGAATCCTTGAGAGAGTTGAGAAGACATATATGCACATGAGTCAGGAACGAGTTCTGAGTCCCTGGAGATTCACGCATGACATTTGTCAGCAGAACTAAGCTATCCAAGGTTGCTGCATGTTTACTAACTGGTGGTGTGTTTCATTGTTGGACCTTTTCCTGAGATCCTCCAAGTGCTGCAATACAATCATCATGGAAGGAATGTATTGGGATGAGAATGGAGATCAGGTGGTGGAATGAAACCTTGTGAATGACAGCACACAAGCCCTTGAGTCTGGAATCAGTCCAGAGTCATTGGAGATTCCAGTGTGAAATGGGCAGATCTGAGATCCTGCTGGGTTCAGATGTCATGCTAAGCCTCAGTGGGTTGTTTTCATTAGTGGTTGCAGAGTGGCTTAGCGTGACGTCGGAACCCGGAGCATTTTTGCCATTGTGGGTAGTTTTGCATGACCAAGCAACCCTGAGAGCCCATGGCTTGTCATAGGGCTGTTTAGGGTGGCTTAGCGTGCTGTCTGACCTACCAGGTTTATTTCTATACGGGTTGCTGAGAACAGCTCAACAGCTAGCTGGCTGAGAGGTGAAGAACCCTCTCCATTTTGTAGCCCTGCCATGAGATGTATCCCAAGTTTGCCCCGGGTTTACTGCTCTGCCATAAGGTTTATGCAATTGTCCTCTCCATTCTACTACTCTGGCAGTAATTCTGCATAATTTTTGTGAGCCTGCTCATTGCTCTGTAACCCTCATGAACATCTGACAGCTAGCAATGGTGCTTGTTGCTGCAGGACAGAAGGTAGAATGACACTGGCATTGGCGGATGATTGTCTGTCTTGAGAAATGGGTGAGTCACCCACCCACCGTGGTTGCTTCTCAGGGTGGATGAGCGTGACGTCTGAATGCGCCAATTGAAGCAGTTTTCCTGCTCATTAAAAGCTGCAGTTTCCTCTGCCATTCCAGCTTGACCCTTTCCTGAGGAAACTTCAGTTCGACAATATTTCTATCATAGATGGAATGTATTTGAACAAGAATGGAGACCTGGCAGTTGACTTGGACATTGTGAACTGGGTGGTGTTTCCCGATCATCCTATTGTTCGTGAGAAGTTTGGGAGAATAACAAGACAGGGATCCTCAGGGTTCAAGTTCAGCATCGAGAAGGATCCCATGGTGTGGCCCAAGCTGCTCAACAAGGTAGGGGAAATCATTCAGTCCATCTCATTCTACTGACCATCTGAAATCCTGGAATCCAAAGTATCTTATGCCCCCCCCGATGCCGTCCATAGGAGTGCTCCCCATCATTAGAGGAGAGGAAGGAAGTTTATACCCCTGATTCCATCTTCTTTACACAATTCTATGGACTTCATAAATCACCACAATTCTGTAATTATACAGGGGAATCTTGGTGACTATGAAGGTGAGGTGCCCTCATACCAATATCTGATGCCTGATAGCACCTCAGGTAGGCAAGTTGTTTCTGGAAACATATGAAAAAGCAATGTTTTCCTCAGAACATCCCATTTCTATGTACCTTGTGACTTGGGAGGGATTTGCTGAAGATTCCCTTTTCATCTGAAAAATGTATGCATCAGAAAGATTGTGTGGGATGGAGGAATTCAAATGGTGAAAACATTCAATGTGATACCTGTCTGAACTACATAGAGATCAATTTTATACATGGGCAGATGAATGCTGTGTACCACAGGCAGTGTCTAGCAGGCCATAGGATACTTTGGATACTTCGGATACCTGGATCCGAGATCAGAAAGAGGGTTCTGACCTCGGGTCCAGGAATACACAGTCCTTGCCCCTCTCCCTCCCAGCTAGCACAGAGAGAAGAGAACCATGCTGGCTGTGTCTCCGAGGTCAGAAATAAATATAACCTCCGAGAGAGGGGAAAGGTGTCATTCAAGTGGGCGGTAGGTGTAGAAAATCCTTTGGTGGAAATACTGCCTTACTTAGGGCACAATTCAGGATCTGCCAATCGTGTTTAATACACTCCAACTGTGTCTTGTCAGTCGTCAGGTGTTCTCTGCTCCTTTGTCCTTTCATTCACCCATTTCGATTGTTCAGTTCAGTTCAGTGTATTGCTTGTTGACCAAGAAGGCAATACGTGGACAGAAAAAAGAATAAAATACACACCTGAAACAAAAAGTGGCACCAAAAGAGCAAACACAATAATTAAGGAGAGGGATTATAACTATGGATGGATGGGTTCCATCCATCTGGGTTCTCCGTGTGGCTGCCCAGCCCCTGCCCCCATCCAGTGGTCTCCGGACCAGGCTCAAGCCCTGCCCATGTTCGGCAAGCAGCCTGCAACTTGGACATAGAATTATAGGCAAAGAGCTGTTGTGAATTGCCCATAGACTCAGGTTTCACAGTGCTTTTTGAGTATAAGTCTACAGTCATAGACTTTTTTTAAAACAAAGTATTTGTCAGAGAAAGTAAGGGGCTTGAGCTTGGGAAGGTCTCGATGGGCATGGCTGGATGGGCGCCGGTGGCCTGATGGATTTGCAGTCCAAAACGGGGACCTTTGCCATCCCTAATTGTAACAAAGCTCATTAAAATTTCCTAGGGGACTATTAAACATTTCAGAGAGTCTAGGCAATATCTATTGACACAGTATAAGATATTGGCAAGCTTTGTCTTCCATACCAGTCAATAGCTTTTGTTTCTCCAAAGCCCATTGGACAAACTTGGTGGTCATATAGGATGTATGCCTTTATTTCTTTATGTATTTCATTTCTATACCACCCAATAGCCGAAGCTCTCTGGGCAGTTCACAAAATTTAAAACCAAACAGCACACAATAAAACAATTTAAAATATATGGAACATTAAAACCACAATACAACAATACAACCACAATAAATCCTAGCAGCAGTGCAGGAATGTAAAATACCGATTTAAAATGCCAGAGTTAGAAGTCTAGAAAGCTAAAAATGCTAAAATCCCTGGCAAAATAAAAAGGTCTTCACCTGGAGCCAAAAGGAATACAATGTAGGTGCCAGGCGAACCTCACTAGGGAGCTCATTCCACAGCGGGGTGCCACAGCGGAAAAGGCCCTCCTCCTAGTAGCCACCTGCCTCACTTCCTTCGGCAGGGGCTCCCGGAGAAGGGCAGGCATATATGGGCAGGAACATATGTACAGTACATACACATATGTATTGTAGTCTGTGCCAGTACGATGTAGTAGTACAATGCATAGAGACGATCTGTTACTGGACCCAACTCTAGGGATTCAAGATATTGTTTCCTCAGCTCTGCATTCAGGTGACATTCCGTAAGAAAGTTAATGTGCTTTCACCTCCATCAACTGCGGGAAGCTCAGTCTGCTTTAGTCAGAAGCCATCTCAGCCCAAATGAGCCAATAGAGGACACATGAGGGGCAAATTTCCTGGGGAGGTCATGATACTTTGACAGAGCATATTGGTGCGGCTCCCAGCAGCAGTGCCCATTGCAGTCTCAGTATCGACCTCATAAAGTCTTGTATAAATCTCCTCCTGGACACCAACATGCCCCCTTGCCAGCCAAGTCATTTGTGAAAAGCCGGGCTTCGAAGTAAGCTGAAAGAAGTGGGCATGTTTAGCCTTGAAAAGAGAAGACTGAGGGGTGATAGGATAGCACTCTTCAAGTTCTTGAAGAGTCATAAGGCCCTGTTTCTGTTGGCTCAACCATTTGCTCCTGCCTCTTATAAACTCAGTCTCCACACACACACACACACACACACACACACACCAGCCCCCCCCCCCACACACACACACATGGCATGATGGGAGAGACAGACAGGACTGGAATTGGAGTGAGAATTGGGCCTGATGGAGTCAGGGCCTGACAGGGACAAAGCCAGCCACACCCAGATGGCCCTGAGGAACCCTGAGGTCAGAGGTTTTGGTCTGGCAGCTGGAGAAGCTGAAGTCTGAAATGCAGCAATAAGGCAAAGGCAGAACAAAGACCAGGCTCCTTTATGGCCTGCCAGGGGATTCATCCTGCCTTCTGATCATAGAGGCTGCCCACATTGCTCCTGAAAAGGCCGGGCTCTGTGTTTTGTCCACAGAATCCGCAATCACTCACAAGCCAGATTCCCATCATACAACTACTAGGTTCCCAGACAGAGCACCAAAGTGCAGGAGAACCACTCTGGAAGGAGTCTTGGAAGAAGCTGCTGTAGGCTCATGGGCTTGGCTCACTAGATACAAGGAACTTGTGCCAAGCCCCTCTTGAGACAATGGGCTGGATTCTTCTTGCAAGACCTCACCTTTCCCTCACTGGGCATCTGCATGTGGTCTCCATAGCTCCTTATGACCCTCCTCAGTCAGTGGGTGTTTGAAGTCACACACATGGTGAAGACAAGACTCGAATCCACTCAGGAGATGCTGGCAGGGAAGGGTCCATGTGTAGAGGCAGCTGTGAACAGCCACCAGTGCCCCAATATCCAGACCCCTCCCTGCCTGCATCTCCTGAGTGGATTCCAGTCTTCCCTTCACAAAGGGAAACATTGACTTCACTGCAGAGCAGACCTGCCTGTGATTCTGCTTCTCAGGACTGTACTGGAGCTCTACTCTATGCCATGGGAGGACGCCATGTTTCTCTTTGATGTTATGAGTGCTTGGGAATAGGGAAAACATTCTGTACATGCTCTGGCATAATGTGATGTAGTATGAAATATTGTATGGAATGTACGAACAAAACCAGCAAGATTTTCTACTTCCACTACTGGGAAGCCATAATCTCCTTGCATCAACCAGATCATGGGTCTGGTCTGGGCCAATCCCTGGAGTATTAAGTTCTCAAATACAGTCAGGTTCCTAGATCCACTTTCTAGCAGAATGCCCATTGTACATCGATTTGGGGAAGCAATATCTTGAGCCCCTGTTAGCTGCGCTTGAGGATACTTCCAGTGCAAGCATAACTCGACTATTATTAGCTGGAATAGATCATTATACATCATATAGGACTGCTAAGTTTGTCAGTCGAGCCCTGGAGATGCAGAAGTCATTGACTGTTAAAAAAAACAAAATCTGTAAACATGGTAAGAACAAGCTAGCAAATAATTTTTTAGGATTTTAAAATATTTTTACTTTGTTTTTGTTAACTATTTTATTAACAATTTGTATTTTGGTTCCCCTTCTGCTTGATATGAGAATTCTATTTGTTTTTGTATGTGGATGGCCTGATTGGCCAAAAAGCAATAAATTTATATATATACCATCTAAAATAGGATACAGAGGAAGCCAGCAAGGAAGTGCAGGGACATGGTGGGACCAGCGGTAAACAGGTAACCAAGATGCCATTGTTGCAGATGAACATACATAGGTTCACCTACAGGTGTCAAGTTAAACTTGGGCTAGAGGTTTGTCTTGTGTCCTTTCCAATTCCGTGTCTCCACTGAGAAATTAGTCCTACCCACGTTCCTTGATAGCCCTTGTTTTTGTCCTTAGCCCCTGCCACATTCCAGATGTGTGGAGAGCTGTCGCCCGGGGTTCATGAAGGCGGTTCAAGAAGGAAAGCCGTCTTGCTGCTATGACTGTGTCCCCTGTGCAGAAGGAACCATCTCCACTCAGGAAGGTGGGTGACTCAGAAGGTCATCTTGTGGCTTAGGGCAAGGGCAAAGACTCATCCAGATATTTTCTGTGAAGTATTTGTACAGACATGGTGCAAGAAATAACCTTGGAAGATGCACTGGGGTGAAGGCAAGCACTGGATTGGGCAGGGATCAGCACCACCAGCAGCCCATGTGTGACATCTTCATATATTGAATGGTGACACCACGTCGACCTGGCCGAACCCTGCCTAAAGTGAATGCATGCCTTAGATTGGGGGTACACAGAAGGTCAATCAGTCACTGACCACCATGGCCTGCGAAGTGCAGGGAGGCAGGAAGGAGGAGAGCAGTGGCCAGGTAAACTCTCTGGCAAATTGACACAGATCACAACCAAGGTCTTTATTTATCAGGTTATGCAGTTCACCTTTCCAGGGATCGTGGCCTGTATTATCCTCGGTAAGTCAAATGGCCAATGCAGAAGCTATCAGCACACTGCTTTCTTCAAGAAGCCGCCTCAAGGCTAGAAATCATGCAGAGCAGAGTCCCAGCAATATACTGCAGGTCAGAATCTTAGTGGTAGTGATTACTGTTACTAGTGTTACAAGGCAGAGAAGAGTTCAACATTCCTCATAGGTCCAGGCCAGAACACATTGCAGGCATTCAAGGTGTTCCCAGCAAAGGCTGTTCAGCCTGAGCACCAGTTATACAGAGGGAAGCTGCTGGTAAAGGTCCTCTTCTGACGTTCTCTCCTGACAGGGGCATCTGCCAGTAAACAAGCACTATGTCTAAGAGAGACATATTTTCAGCCATCTTGAATGGACACCTCAAATTGGGTGATGCCCCCTAAGTCACCTCCCCTGGAGAATGTTCCCCTTGCTTGGCTCTCCCAGTCCAAAAGTCTAACTCAAAGGTCTCCTTCAAGGCTGCATTTTCCAGTTGTGGCTGAAAGGGAGTATTGGTCTGCACTCATCCAGGAAGCTAGGCAGAGCCAACATTCCAGGCGTCCAGCTTCCTATGACTGGACCTGGTTCTAACTCATCCTCCTTAATCTCTGAATCAGATTCCAGCTATGAACTCGTAGCGCCCACAGTGGCACGTGGGCGAGGCCCAACTAGTTGTTGTGTGAATTTGTGCTCCCCCCGCTTTCCTTGGTCTCTTGAAAGAAAGAAAGACATAAGAGGCAGCTGGATAGGAACACATTGACAATGGTCTTGGGGGTGGGAGGGGAAACAGACTGAGCATGTTGAGGTGAGTCAAAGGCCAATATCAAGATGTGCCTGGGAGGTGAAGTTTGTTTGTCTTAAAGTTGCAAGTGGCTGTGCTGAGAACCAAACACTTCTAGTCTCTGCTGGGAATGAATGCTAGGTTGCACTTGCTGGTGTCATGCTGCCTCACTGCTAACATATATGGTATAAAACCCATTGTACCCCATGGCTAGGGATGGCGGAGAATTTCTCCCCGAAACTTCGGGGGGCCGAGCGCCAACGTGTTCGGCCCCCCGAACAAGTTTCGGGGAGAAATCCTCTGCACCCCCCCACCCCCCGCACCCCCTCCCAGGATGGGACTTACCTTCCCTGAATGTCCCTCCTGGCGGCGGGTCCGGCTGGCGGTTCGTCCGGTGTTCGAGTGGGGCGGGAGCGGCAGCCGGTCTTTCAACCGGCTGCCGCCCCCGCCATTGCAATAAAAGAAAAAAAAAAAACGTCCCCTGATTTGCAAAGTCAGCCATGATAGGCTACATGAATCGTCACGTAGCCTATCACGGGTGACTTAAAAAAAAAAAAAAAGTGTGTACGGATAATGGCGGCCCCCATAGGGAGCCGCCATTCCCGTTCCTTATTTGGTCGCTGTAGTCTACGTAAATCTTTACGTAGACTACGGCGAAAATAAGGGCAACGCAAATAGCGTTGCCCTTATTTTCACCGTAGTCTACGTAAATCTTTACGTAGACTACAGCAACCAAATAAGGAACGCGAATGGCGGCTCCCTATGGGAGCCGCCATTCGCGTACGCGCTTTTTTTTTAAGTCACCCGTGATAGGCTACGTGACGATTCACGTAGCCTATCACGGCTGACTTTCCAGATCTAGTCATGATAGGCTACGTGAATCGTCACGTAGCCTATCAGGGGACGTTGGTTTTTTTTTTTAACTTTCGTGTTCGCGGCCGGGCAAGGCGGGAAGCCTCCTCCCCGGCCTGAATTTCAGCCGGGCGAGGCGGGAAGCCTCCCCCCCCGGCCTGAATTTCGGCCGGGCGAGGCAGGAAGCCTCCCCCCCTGGCCTGAACTTCACGGGGGGAGCAGCGAAGCGCTCCGCCCCACCGCGAACAAGCTGCGAGAAAAAGTGACTTTCGTCCACCCCTACCCATGGCTCAGGCTTCAGAGAAGCTGTCTGATCCAAACATTGGGTATGCCTGTGTGCTGTCAGTTACTCAATAAGGTACTCCTTGTAAGTAAACCTGGATCTGATTTATCACTATCTTGGACCTCTAACCTCAAAATTCAAAGCCCACAGCTGGGACAATACACGCCAACTCACTGTTACTGTATTAGCTTAGGTGCAGATGTGCTGAAGAGAAGCTGGGGCTTCTGCCATCCAAGCAACCCCCCCCCTCTACTCTTGAACATGCCCTCCCCATCACAATTCCTGACCCCCAACCCCCGAGTACAAACTTGGCCCTTCTGGGCTTTTGGTGGAAATGATCACCCTCAAATATACCTTTCATTGACTGACAAAGAAAAGAGACTATAACAGATGTATAAAGTTAATCTTTCTCCTTTTCTTTGCAGATGCAGAGCATTGCGACAGATGTCCAGACCATCAGCATCCAAACAAGGACCGTGATGTGTGTATCCCCAAGGCTATCACCTTCCTCTCCTATGGAGAATATTTAGGGATCATCCTGGCTTCCTTAGCCCTATTCTTGTCCTTAACAACAGGCGCTGTGTTAGGAATCTTCATAAAATTCCACGAAAGCCCAATAGTCAAAGCCAACAACCGGGACCTTTCCTACATTCTCCTCATCGCCCTCCTGCTTTCCTCCTTGTCCACCTTCCTGTTCATTGGCCATCCAATGAAAGCAACCTGCCTGCTCCGACAAACAGCCTTCAGCATCATTTTCTCAGTTGCCATCTCTTCAGTCTTGGCCAAAACGATCACCGTGGTGTTGGCCTTCCTGGCCACAAAGCCAGGGAACAGAGTGCAGAGATGGCTGGGGAAGAGGTTGGCCAACTCCATTCTCATTTCCTGTTCCAGCATTCAAGTGGTCATCTGCACCATCTGGTTGGGAATCTCTACTCCATTCCCAGATGCTGACATGCACTCCCAGCCAGGAGAAATCCTACTGCAGTGTAATGAAGGGTGTGTTGCCATGTTCTACAGTGCCCTTGGCTACATGGGCTTCCTGTCTGCCATCTGCTTCACAGTGGCTTCCCTAGCCAGGAAGCTGCCTGGGGCCTTCAATGAAGCCAAGTTGATCACCTTCAGCATGCTGGTCTTCTGTAGTGTTTGGGTGTCATTTGTGCCCAGTTACCTGAGCACCAAGGGGAAATACATGGTAGCCGTGCAGGTCTTCTCTATCTTGGCCTCCAGTGCTGGCTTACTGGCCTGCATCTTTCTTCCCAAGTGCTACATTATTGTCTTGAGGCCTGATCTGAATACGAGGGAATATCTGACAACAAAACACTAATACTGGTATATGATTCATATGGAGTTCTTGTTTAGGGACATTATTTGGCAAGCAGCTGCTTCCCTCCATGAGTGTTTCATATCATATATGAGGATATTTCAGGAAACCTATATCTCTGACTGCCTTACTGGTTCTTGACCTGGAATGAGAGTAGGGATGTACGAAAGTCACGTACTGTTTCGCGGATCTGCTTCGCGGTGGGGGGGAGGTGCTCCGTCCCTCCCCCCGGAATCCTTGATGGGGGGTGAGGTGCTGCGTCCCTCCCCCTGTAGTCCTGTCTGGCCTGCTCCGGATTCTTGCCCACTAGGGATGTACGAAAGTCACTTACCTGGTCCCGCAGCTTGCTTCACGGTGGGGGAGAGGCACTTTGGTTCTCCCCCCGAAGTTCAGGCCGGGGGGGGAGGCGCCCCGCCTCATCCGGCCGAAATTCAGGCCAGAGGGGAAGGCGCCTTGCCTCGCCCGGCTGAAATTCAGGCCGGGGAGAAGCGCCCCATCTCCCCGGCCACGAAATAAAAAAGTGAATGTTAAAAAAACACACACACACGTGATAGGCTACGTAACGATTTTCGTAGCCTATCATGGCTGACTTTGAAAATCTAGCCGTGATAGGCTGCGTAAATCGTTACATAGCCTATCATGGTTTTTTTTTTTTTTTTTTTTACTTGTAATGGCGGCGGCGGCGGCAGCCGGTCGAAAGACCGGCTGCCGCCCGCGCCCCACACGAACCGCCGCCGAACCGCCGCCGGGACCCGCCACCTGGAGGGACATTCGGGGAAGGTAAGTCCCATCCCAGGGGGGGGCGGGGGGCCAGTGGAGAATTTCGCCGCTGATTTCGGGGGGGCGAATGTGTTGGCAGTCGGCCCCCCGAAGATTCGGGGAGAAATTCTCCCCCATCCCTAGAAAAAAGTTAAACATCTCTTTGGCTGCAATACACCTTATCTTGGAATAAGCCACACTGAACTCACTGGAGTATATTTATTGCATGGCTCCACTTTCTCTACTCAATATTTAAAAAAACAAAAAAACAAAACCACTTCTCCCCTATTTGCATTTCTTTTTCTAAATTAAATAGCCCAAACATTGAAGCCTTTTCTTAGAAAGGAGTTGTTCCAGCCCCCTGATCATTTTGGTAGCCCTCTTCCACATTTGTACAAAGAAGGGTAAGATGAAGCAAACATTTATTGTTATTATTATTTTCATTTTCATGCATAGAACCTACTGTGATCATCTTCTTCTTATGGTCATTAAATGTCCTCATGGGAAAGCAAGCAAGAGGCAAAGTGTCTTGGAAAATCAGCCAAAATGAGTAGATGTAACATCCTTTTTTATATATATAAGGCCAACTTTGGGACATAGGGGTAGCCCCTACAGAGCTAGTTGATGACCCTGCCAAGTTTCACAGGTAGGTCCAGTGGCTTTTGCCACAGGTGAATGTTTCACAGTGTTTCCTGAAATTGGGGGGGGGGTGCATTCTATGGAGCCAAATCACAGCCACTGGACCACACACTGTTTGCTTCTTGTGCACAATAATGTGTATGCTGCATTCACACAGCACATGCATGGATGCACGCACATCCAACAGCAAAAGAAAAGCAGATAGAACAACAACAACAACAACATGAGTAACACAAGCTAAGGGATATGGAAAGGGAATTTCTGAAGTGGGATGCCACCACTGAGAAGGCCTTTTCTCTTATAACTCCTGATAAAACCTAGGAGAGTGGAGGTACCTAGAGAGGGGCATCTGATGAAGATTGCAGTGTACAGACAGTTCCTTAGAACATGAACAATCCTTTAGTCCCCTGATCCCAAACCATGGAGTAGGGATGTACAAAAGTCACTTAC
This sequence comes from Heloderma suspectum, assembly GCF_057233095.1. Classification (NCBI taxonomy): domain Eukaryota; kingdom Metazoa; phylum Chordata; class Lepidosauria; order Squamata; family Helodermatidae; genus Heloderma; species Heloderma suspectum. Next base: position 401,088,194 of record NC_139459.1, read on the forward strand.
CTGGTCTCACAGCTTGCTTCGCAGTAGGGGGGAGGCACTTCGGTTCTCCCCCCGAAGTTCAGGCCAGGGGGGGAGGCGCCCTGCCTCGCCCGGCCGAAATTCAGGCCGGGGAGGAGCGCCCCATCTCCCTGGCCGCGAACTACAAAAGTAAAAAAAAAAAAAACCGTGATAGGCTACGTAATGATTTACGCAGCCTATCACGGCTAGATTTGCAAAATCAGCTGTGATAGGCTATGTAAATCATTACGTAGCCTATCACGGGTGACTTTGAAGGGAAAAAAAAAGCGCATACACAAATGGTGGCCCCCATGGGGCGCCGCCATTTGCGTTCCTTATTTGGTCCCGGTAGTCTACGTAAAGATTTACGTAGACTACGGCGAAAATAAGGGCAACGCAAATAGCTTTGCCCTTATTTTCGCCGTAGTCTACGTAAATCTTTACATAGACTACAGGGACCAAATAAGGAACGCAAATGGCGGCGCCCCATGGGGCCGCCATTTGCGTACGCGCTTTTTTCTTTTTCTTTTTCAAAGTCAGCCGTGATAGGCTACGTTAATCGTTACGTAGCCTATCACGGGGTTGTTGGGTTTTTTTACTTTAGTTGTAATGGTGGCGGCAGCAGCCGGTTGAAAGACCGGCTGCCGCCCCTGCCCCCGCCGAAAACCTGCCGAACCGCTGCTGGGACCTGCCGCCGGGAGGGACATTCATCAAAGGTAAGTCCCATCCCGGGGGGGTGGCAGAGAATTTCACCACCGATTTCGGGGGGCTGAATGCGTTGGTGCTCGGCCCCCTGAAGATTCGGGGAGAAATTCTCCGCCATCCCTACCATGGAGGGCTTTAACAACGTAAGAAGAGCCCTGAGGCCAGGTCAGATCAAAGGTCCATAGAGAATAGAATTCTGATCAAAGAGTGGCCAACCACCTTCCCTTGGGAAACCCACGAGTTGGGCATGAGTAGTGCAGTTGCACTCTCTGACTTGTGCTCAGCAACTGGTGTGCCTGGGCTTACCACCTCTGATAGTGGAGGTAGCAGACACCCATCAGGACCATTGGCCATTGATCGCTTTATGCACCATTTGTCCACTGTCCCCTTTTGAATTGCTGGTCATCACTATGTCTTTCGGAAGTGAGCTCCATAGTTTAGATATGGACTGCTTGAATACGCATTTCATTTTATGTGTCCAGCTGCCAAATCTGCTTCTCACTCTCACTGTCTGCCAAATGTTTTGACACTGAGATGAATTGGCCATTGTTTTCTTGCCCATCTGTTGAGCGTCCAGAGGCCTTCGATGAGCTGCTCTTGGGAAAAGAGGGATGTAATGGATAGATGCTCCTTGGGCTGGTCCAGCAGTTCTTGGGTCAAATGGCTTTCTTGCCTTTAATTGGTAGTAGTGAGTTGGGTTTATGTATAATTATTAGCAAAAGGTATCTCATTTCCTTGCTTCTAAGACTTCATGCACTTTTTCTTTTAAATAAAATTTTGTTCTTAAATATTTGCTGATGCCTCATCAGAATATTGAGCAGCTTCAGTAATGAGTGTGCACAACCATGTTTTTTTCTCTTGCTGTGCACCTGTGCTTGGAGCCATGCAGAGTTCAGGATGGTGCAGAGATCTTGGTTCTCCTCGCTATAATTTTCTAAATCAAAGTGGTTTGTTCTTCTCTTCACAAAGCTCAAACCCTCCATACCCCCTGCTCAGTGCTGTCCACCCTCATATTGAAAGCCTCCAGTGTGGGAGAGCCCACTGCCTCCCTAGGTAGTTGGTTCCACTGTTGTATTCCTCTAACAGTCAGGAAGTTTTTCCTGATGTTCAGCCTCAATCTGGCTTCCTGTCACTTGAGCCCATTATTCCTTGCCCTGCAGTCTGGGATGATCGAGGAGACATCCTGGCTTTCCTCCCTGTGACAACTTTTCAAGTCCTTGAAGAGTGCGATTCTATCTCCCCTCAGTCTTCTCTTCTCGAGGCTAAACATTGCCAGTTATAGAATCATAGAATCATAGAATAGTAGGGCTGGAAGGGGCCTACAGGGCCATTGAGTCCAACCCCCTGCTCAATGCAGGAATCCAAATCAGAGCATCCCTGACAGATGGCTGTCCAGCCTCGTCTTGAATGCCTCCAGTGTGGGAGAGCCCACCCCCTCCCTAGGGATTTGGTTCCATTGTCGTATTGCTCTAACAGTCAGGAAGCTTTTCCTGATGTTCAGCCGGAATCTGGCTTCCTGTCACTTGAGCCCATTATTCCGTGTCCTGCACTCTGGGATGATCAAGAAGAGATCCCGGCCTTCCTCTCTGTGACAACCTTTCAAGTATTTGAAGAGTGCTATCATATCTCCCCTCAGTCTTCTCTTCTCAAGGCTAAACATGCCCAATTCTTATAATTATGATAATTATAGGAATGTCTTTGATAGCCATGATAGCGCGGTCACTGAACTTGAGCCAGACATCCTCGAGAGTGAAGTCAAGTGGGCCTTAGGAATAGGGATGTATGAAAGGCACTTACCATTCACGGATTATGTTTATGTTTGGGGGGGAGGGATTCCATCCCTCCCCCTGGAATCCTCGCTTGGGGGGGAGGCACTCCGTTCCCCCCCCCGAATCCTGGCCAGCCGGTTGTGCTCTGCAGGGATTCTGCGAAGCCGCCGGCTGGCTCCGCCAGCAGCCGGACATCTGGCCGCTGACTAGCAGGGACGCAAATGGCAGCGGCTGTAGCCGCCGCCGTTTGCGTCCCTGCAGTCAGCTGTGATAGGCTACGTAAATGTTTACGTAGGCTATCACAGCTGACTTAAAAAAAAATGTGCGTATGCAAATGGCGGCAGCCACAGCCACCGCTGTTTGCGTTCCTTATTTTGGCACGTCTTAGTCTACGTAAACATTTAGGTAGACTAAGACGGCAAAAATAAGGGGAACGCAAATAGCATTTGCGTATGCGCTTTTTTTTTCTTTTAAATCAGCCGTGATAGGCTACGTAAACATTTACGTAGCCTATCACGGCTGACTGCAGGGCTGCACAGCATCCCTGCATGGCTGACTGCAGGGATGAAAACAGCGGCGGCTACGGCCACTGCCATTTGCGTCCCTGCTAGCCAGCGGCCGGATGTCCGGCCGCTGGCAGAGCCAGCTGGCGGCTCCGCAGAATCCCTGCGGAGCAGAGCCGGCCAGCCAGAATTTCGGGGGGGGGGACAGAGCGCCTCCCCCCACCACAAATGTCACCCTTCGAAAAGGTAAGTGACTTTCGTACATCCCTACAAATCAGTCCATCCTAAAGGAAATCAACCCTGACTGCTCATTGGAAGGACAGATACTGATACTGAAACTGAAGCTCAAATATTTTGGCTACCTAATGCGGAGAGAAAACTCTCTGGAAAAGACCCTGATTCTGGGAAAGACTGAAGGCAAAAGGAGAAGGGGACGGCAGAGGATGAGATGGCTAGATAGCCTCAGTGATGCAATGAATATGGACTTGAGCACGCTCCGTGTGAGAGCACAGGACAGGAAGGCCTGGTATGCTGTGGTCCATGGGGTCACGAAGAGTCAGACACGACTGAATGACTGAAAAACAAAATGCTTTTCTATTAGAAAGGTACAACTCTAATTTAGGGAGGGTGGAGAATTCCGCCACGGATTTCAGTGAAATCCGTGGAGGAAGGGCCTGCCACCCCCTGCCCCCCCAAGGACCACCCCCGGGATGAGACTTACCTGGGACAGATCTTCCGGACGGCGGCAGCTCCAGAGGTGGCTGCGGCAGCAGCGTCTGGTCTTCTGTCCGTCTGCCACGGCCGCTGTTTCAGTCTTGTGTTTTGTTTTTTTACCCAGACGTGATAGGCTATGTAAAGACTTGCATAGCCTATCATGAATGGGTAAAAAAAAAAAAACCTGTTAGCAAATTATGGCGGCTACGGTGGCCACCATTTGCGTTCCTTATTTTTCAGCGATTTAGTCTACATAAATATTTACGTAGACTATTATAGCAAAAAATAAAGGTAATGCATATAGCGTAGTGGGCGCTATTTGTGTTCCTTTTTTATTCGCCGGTTTAGCCTACGTAAATATTTTACGTAATATTTAAATTACGTAATATTTAAATATTTATGTAGGCTAAAACGGCGAATAAGAAAGGAATGCAAATAGCGCCCACAATGCTATTTGCATTCCCTTTTTTTTTCGCTGTAATAGTCTACGTAAATATTTATGTAGATTAAAACAGCGAAAAATAAGGAACGCAAATGGCGGCCGCCATATCCACCACCATTTGCGTACGCGTTTCTTTTTGTTACTTTGCCATGATAGGCTATGTAAATATTTTCGTAGCCTATCACAGTTAAATACAGGGATGCAAAAAGGCACCGGCTATGGCAGCCGCCATTTGCTTCCCTGTTGCCCAGCGGCCGCATGTCCGGTTGCGGGCGGAGCTGGCCGGCGGCTCCACAGAATCCCCATGCAGGATTCTGGGGGGAGGGACGGAGCACCTCCCCCCCACCGCGAAGCAGATCCGCGAAACAGTACGTGACTTTCGTACATCCCTACTCTCATTCCAGGTCAAGAACCAGTAAGGCAGTCAGAGATATAGGTTTCCTGAAGTATCCTCATATATGATCTGAAACACTCATGGAGGGAAGCAGCTGCTTGCTAAATAACGTCCCTAAACAAGAACTCCATATGAATCAAATACCAGTATTAGTGTTTTGTTGTCAGATATTCCCTCATATTCAGATCAGGCCTCAAGACAATAATGTAGCACTTGGGAAGAAAGATGCAGGCCAGTAAGCCAGCACTGGAGGCCAAGATAGAGAAGACCTGCACGGCTACCATGTATTTCCCCTTGGTGCTCAGGTAACTGGGCACAAACGACACCCAAACACTACAGAAGACCAGCATGCTGAAGGTGATCAACTTAGCTTCATTGAAGGCCCCAGGCAGCTTCCTGGCTAGGGAAGCCACTGTGAAGCAGATGGCAGACAGGAAGCCCATGTAGCCAAGGGCACCATAGAACATGGCAACACACCCTTCATTACACTGCAGTAGGATTTTTCCTGGCTGGGAGTGCATGTCAGCATCTGGGAATGGAGTAGTGATAATCAACCAGATGGTGCAGATGACCACTCGAATGCTGGAACAGGAAATGAGAATGGAGTTGGCCAACCTCTTCCCCAGCCATCTCTGCACTCTGTTCCCTGGCTTTGTGGCCAGGAAGGCCAACACCACGGTGATCGTTTTGGCCAAGACTGAAGAGATGGCAACTGAGAAAATGATGCTGAAGGCTGTTTGTCGGAGCAGGCAGGTTGCTTTTATTGGATGGCCAATGAACAGGAAGGTGGACAAGGAGGAAAGCAGGAGGGCGATGAGGAGAATGTAGGAAAGGTCCCGATTGTTGGCTTTGACTATTGGGCTTTCGTGGAATTTTATGAAGATTCCTAACACAGCGCCTGTGGTTAAGGACAAGAATAGGGCTAAGGAAGCCAGGATGATCCCTAAATATTCTCCATAGGAGAGGAAGGTAATAGACTTGGGGATACACAGATCATGGTCCTTATTTGGATGCTGATGGTCTGGACATCTGTCGCAATGCTCTGCATCTGCAAAGAAAAGGAGAAAGATTAACTTTATACATCTGTTATAGTCTCTTTTCTTTGTCAGTCAATGAAAGGTATATTTGAGGGTGATCATTTCCACCAAAAGCCCAGAAGGGCCAAGTTTGTACTCGGGGGTTGGGGGTCAGGAATTGTGATGGGGAGGGCATGTTCAAGAGTAGAGGGGGGGTTGCTTGGATGGCAGAAGCCCCAGCTTCTCTTCAGCACATCTGCACCTAAGCTGATACAGTAACAGTGAGTTGGCGTGTATTGTCCCAGCTGTGGGCTTTGAACTCTGAGGTTAGAGGTCCAAGATAGTGATAAATCAGATCCAGGTTTACTTACAAGGAGTACCTTATTGAGTAACTGACAGCACACAGGCACACCCAATGTTTGGATCAGACAGCTTCTCTGAAGCCCGAGCCATGGGGTACAATGGGTTTTATACCATTAGCAGTGAGGCAGCATGACACCAGCAAGCGCCACCTAGCATTCATTCCCAGCGTAGGGATGGCGGAGAATTTTTCCCCGAATCTTCGGGGGGCTGAGTGCCAACGCAATGAAATCGGCGGTGAAATTCTCTGCCCCCCCGCCCCACCCCGGGATGGGACTTACCTTTGGCGAATGTCCCTCCCGGCAGCAGGTCCCGGCAGCGGTTTGTCGGCTTTTCATCAGGGGAGGGGGCAGCGGCCGGTCTTTCGACCAGCTGCCACCGCCGCCATTACAAGTAAAGTGAAAAAAAAAACACGCCGTGATAGGCTACGTAATGATTAACATAGCCTATCACGGCTAGATTTCCAAAGTCAGCCATGATAGGCTACGTAAATCGTTACGTAGCCTGTCACGGGTGGCTTTGAAAAAAAAAAAGCATGTACGCAAATGGCAGCGCCCATGGGGCGCCGCCATTTGCATTCCTTATTTGGTCCCGGTAGTCTATGTAAAGATTTACGTAGACTACGGCGAAAATAAGGGCAACGCCGCATACGTGCTTTTTCTTTTTTTTTCAAAGTCACCTGTGATAGGCTACGTAACGATTTACGTAGCCTATCATGGCTGACTTTGGAAATCTAGCTGTGATAGGCTGCGTAAATCGTTACGTAGCCTATCACGGGTTTTTTTTTTCAGTTTTTATTTCACGGCCAGGGAGATGGGGCGCTTCTCCCCGGCCTGAATTTCGGGTGGTCGAGTAGGGGTGCGTCACCCCCCGGGCTGAATTTCAGGGGGAGAAGTGACGCGCCTCCCCCCCATCAGGAAGCAAGCTGCGGGACAAGGTAAGTCCCTTTCCTCCATCCCTACCCAGCAGAGACTAGAAGTGTTTGGTTCTCAGCACAGCCACTTGCATCTTTAAGACAAACAAACTTCACCTCCCAGGCACATCTTGATATTGGCCTTTGACTCAACTCAACATGCTCAGTCTGTTTCCCCTCCCACCCCCAAGATCATTGTCAATGTCTTCCTATCCAGCTGCCTCTTATGTCTTTCTTTCTTTCAAGAGACCAAGGAAAGCGGGGGGAGCACAAATTCACACAACAACTTGTTGGGCCTCGCCCACGTGCCACTGTGGGCGCTACGAGTTCAGAGCTGGAATCTGATTCAGAGATTAAGGGGGATGAGTTAGAACCAGGTCCAGTCATAGGAAGCTGGATGTCTGGAATGTTGGCTCTGCCTAGCTTCCTGGATGAGTGCAGACCAATACTCCCTTTCAGCCACACCTGGAAAATGCAGCCTTGAAGGAGACCTTTGAATTAGACTTTTGGACTGGGAGAGCCAAGCAAGGGGAACATTCTCCAGGGGAGGTGACTTAGGGGTCATCACCCAATTTGAGGTGTCCATTCAAGATGGCTGAAAATATGTCTCTCTTAGACATAGTGCTTGTTTACTGGCAGATGCCCCTGTCAGGAGAGAACATCAGAAGAGGACCTTTACCAGCAGCTTCCCTCTGTATAACTGATGCTCAGGCTGAACAGCCTTTGCTGGGAACACCTTGAATGCCTGCAATGTGTTCTGGCCTGGACCTATGAGGAATCTTGAACTCTTCTCTGCCTTGTAACACTAATAACAGTAATCACTACCACTAAGATTCTGACCTGCAGTATATTGCTGGGACTCTGCTCTGCATGATTTCTAGCCTTGAGGCGGCTTCTTGAAGAAAGCAGTGTGCTGATAGCTTCTGCATTGGCCATTTGACTTACCGAGGATAATACAGGCCACGATCCCTGGAAAGGTGAACTGCATAACCTGATAAATAAAGACCTTGGTTGTGATCTGTGTCAATTTGCCAGAGAGTTTACCTGGCCACTGCTCTCCTCCTTCCTGCCTCCCTGCACTTCGCAGGCCATGGTGGTCAGTGACTGATTGACCTTCTGTGTACCCCCAATCTAAGGCATGCATTCACTTTAGGCAGGGTTCGGCCAGGTCGACGTGGTGTCACCATTCAATATATGAAGATGCCACACATGGGCTGCTGGTGGTGCTGATCCCTGCCCAATCCAGTGCTTGCCTTCACCCCAGTGCATCTTCCAAGGTTATTTCTTGCACCATGTCTGTACAAATACTTCACAGAAAATATCTGGATGAGTCTTTGCCCTTGCCCTAAGCCACAAGATGACCTTCTGAGTCACCCACCTTCCTGAGTGGAGATGGTTCCTTCTGCACAGGGGACACAGTCATAGCAGCAAGACGGCTTTCCTTCTTGAACCGCCTTCATGAACCCCGGGCGACAGCTCTCCACACATCTGGAATGTGGCAGGGGCTAAGGACAAAAACAAGGGCTATCAAGGAACATGGGTAGGACTAATTTCTCAGTGGAGACACGGAATTGGAAAGGACACAAGACAAACCTCTAGCCCAAGTTTAACTTGACACCTGTAGGTAAACCTATGTATGTTCATCTGCAACAATGGCATCTTGGTTACCTGTTTACCGCTGGTCCCACCATGTCCCTGCACTTCCTTGCTGGCTTCCTCTGTATCCTATTTTAGATGGTATATATATAAATTTATTGCTTTTTGGCCAATCAGGCCATCCACATACAAAAACAAATAGAATTCTCATATCAAGCAGAAGGGGAACCAAAATACAAATTGTTAATAAAATAGTTAACAAAAACAAAGTAAAAATATTTTAAAATTTTAAATTTTAAAATCCTAAAAAATTATTTGCTAGCTTTTTATTACCATGTTTACAGATTTTGTTTTTTTTAACAGTCAATGGCTTCTGCATCTCCAGGGCTCGACTGACAAACTTAGCAGTCCTATATGATGTATAATGATCTATTCCAGCTAATAATAGTCGAGTTATGCTTGCACTGGAAGTATCCTCAAGCGCAGCTAACAGGGGCTCAAGATACTGCTTCCCCAAATCGATGTACAATGGGCATTCTGCTAGAAAGTGCATCATGTCCTCTACCTTGGGGCAACCAGCTGGACAATCTGCACTCATGCCATGATGGGTCCAATAATGTGCCTTCACCTCTATCAGTTGGAGTGAGTTCAGTCTGCACCTAGTCATGAGCCATCTCAATTCATATGACGTGATGGAAATCAAATAAGGGGGAACCTTCCCCAGAAAGATCATGATGCTTTTATAGATCTTGTTAGAGTGACTTTCAGCAGCAACAGCCATTGTTGTTAGGATATCAACACCTTGTAATCTCTTAGAGATCTCCTCCCTTGCTCTATCATAGCCCCTCGCAAGCAAATACGACTGTGAAAAGCCCAGCTCAGAAATAGATGTGATTATCTTGTCTGCCCATGAGCCTCTTCCCATTGCTTCATATGCTGATATGACCAAGGGGAAGGCCAGTTGGAACACTATCTTTAACCAGAAGAAAATGGCAGCTTTTGGGACAAGCATTCCCACTGAGTGACAGGCTGTTTCTAGTCAGCCAATGGCCTTAGAAGTGGATCTAGGAACCTGAGTGTATTTGAGAACTTCCTGACTGCATTTGAGAACTTAATACTCCAGGGATTGGCCCAGACCAGACCCATGATCTGGTTGATGCAAGGAGATTATGGCTTCCCAGTAGTGGAAGTAGAAAATCTTGCTGGTTTTGTTCGTACATTCCATACAATATTTCATACTACATCACATTATGCCAGAGCATGTACAGAATGTTTTCCCTATTCCCAAGCACTCATAACGTCAAAGAGAAACATGGCTTCCTCCCATGGCATAGAGTAGAGCTCCAGTACAGTCCTGAGAAGCAGAATCACAGGCAGGTCTGCTCTGCAATGAAGTCAATGTTTCCCATTGTGAAGGGAAGACTGGAACCCACTCAGGAGATGCAGGCAGGGAGGGGTCTGGATATTGGGGCACTGGTGGCTGTTCACAGCTGCCTCTACACATGGACCCTTCCCTGCCAGCATCTCCTGAGTGGATTCGAGTCTTGTCTTCACCATGTGTGTGACTTCAAACACCCACTGACTGAGGAGGGTCATAAGGAGCTATGGAGACTACACGCAGATGCCCAGCGAGGGAAAGGTGAGGTCTTGCAAGAAGAATCCAGCCCATTGTCTCAAGAGGGGTTTGGCACAAGTTCCTTGTATCTAGTGAGCCAAGCCCATGAGCCTACAGCAGCTTCTTCCAAGACACCTTCCAGAGTGGTTCTCCTGCACTTTGGGGCTCTGTCTGGGAATCTAGTAGTTGTATGATGGGAATCTGGCTTGTGAGTGATTGTGGATTCTGTGGACAAACCACAGAGCCCGGCCTTTTCAGGAGCAATGTGGGCAGCCTCTATGATCAGAAGGCAGGATGAATCCCCTGGCAGGCCATAAAGGAGCCTGGTCTTTGTTCTCCTGCCTTTGCCTTATTGCTGCATTTCAGACTTCAGCTTCTCCAGCTGCCAGACCAAAACCTCTGACCTCAGGGTTCCTCAGGGCCATCTGGGTGTGGCTGGCTTTGTCCCTGTCAGGCCCTGAATCCATCAGGCCCAATTCTCACTCCCATCCCAGTCCTGTCTGTCTCTCCCATCATGCCATGTGTGTGTGGGGGGGGGGCTGGTGTATGTGTGTGTGTGTGTGTGTTTGTGTGTGTGTGGGGAGACTGAATTTATAAGAGGCAGGAGCAAATGGTTGAGCCAACAGAAACAAGGCCTTATGGCTCGCTGAAGCTACATCTAGATAGTGGGGTTGTGGGAAAAGGAGTTAGAAGAGAAGGCAGGGTAAGACAGAGAATGGAGCAATTAATTATAAGATATAATGTCTCTTGCATGAAATGCACTTTATTTTTTGTTTACAAATTAGACATTCCCATGTTTTGTTCATCTGTCTGTACTACCAAGAGTGCTCAGATTTCCTGGGTAATTCTCCTGGTTGGGGAAGGGGAACCAATGAGGCATAATGGGCATTTCTTTCCCCTGGGAAATGTTGGGGCTGAAGCTTGTGGGACAGTGAGGACAACTGTCCCAAAGTGGAGGCAGATGGACCTGAGGGAGGGTGATTTTACAGTGGTCCTCCAGGACAACTGCTCCAACCTCAAGTAGGGCTCTCTAGGTTATTACCAGCACTAAGACGAACTGTGCCTGGAACCAGAGGGGAACGCTGTGAAGCTGCTGTAACATGGCAGGCAAATGCTCCCTGTCGCCAGTCCTGGGCATCACTTTGGTTGCTGGCTGCATTCAGTGATGGACTCCCTGCTTTGCATGCAGGAGGCCCTGGTCCAATCCACACATCTCCTGCTAGGGCAGGAAAGAATCCTGCCTATAACCCTGGAGAGGAATTGCTGCCAGTCTGTGTCAAAAGCATCAGGCTAGATGTGCTCAGAATAAAAGAAAAGGGAACCTTCCCCCAAAACGAAAGCCCTGGATAACATCCAATACAAATCCTACAACCAATGGAACCCATTTCTGCGGCTCGCAAGCCACAATAATTTCAGCCCACTTGTATTGGGGGGCTTTCTGCATGGGCTGGTAGAAAACACAATAGGAAATGAAACTTTTTACCAACAACAACCAAAAAGGCAGAAGGCATAAATTCATCCAAGAAAACAAATAGCAATTGATATAGGAGACATTAATATATATATTGGCTTACTTCTATTAAAGTTGCCTTCAGAGCTATCTGACAGATCTGTCTCAAAACCAGCAACACAGGCAATTTCTGAAGGGAACTGATCAAGCATGCTCCTAACACAAGAAGAGGTGTCATCAATCTCTCAGAAATGAAAAGCTGGGGATCATCATCAGTTCTCCAACATCACAGAAAAAGAGAATGACCTGTTTTGCACAACACAATAAGTCACACTGGGAGGTCACCATGGGTCGTTTCAAGGTGGCTTGTCATGACTTCCGAACCCAGATCAGTTTTCCATTAGGGTTTACTTTTCACCAACAAGCCACTCTGAGAACTCAGGGCTTGTGATTGGGTTTGTGTGCCCTCAGGGTGGCTTGCTGTGATGTCTGGACTGGCAGGCCATTGTATGATAGGTTATTCAAAACTGCAACACATCCATCCAGCAAGAATGGAGAAAAACTATAGAGTCATAGAATCATAGAATAGAAGGGCTGGAAGGGGCCTACAAGACCATCAAGTCCAACCCCCTGCTCAATGCAGGAATCCAAGTCAGAGCATCCCCGACACATGGCTGTCCAGCCTCATCTTGAATGCCTCCAGGTGGGAGAGCCCACTACCTCCCTGGGTCATTGGTTCCATTGTCGTATTGCTCTAACAGTCAGGAGGTTTTTCCTGATGTTCAGATGGAATCTGGCTTCCTGTCACTTGAGCCCCTTATTCTGTGTTCTGCACCCTGGGATGATCGAGAAGAGATCCTGGCCTTCCTCTCTGTGACACCCTTTCAAGTTCTTGAAGAGTGCTATCCTATCTCCCCTCAGTCTTCTCTTCTCAAGGCTAAACATGCCCACTTCTTTCAGCTTACTTCGAAGCCCGGCTTTTCGCAAATGTCTTGGCTGGCGAGGGGGCATGTTGGTGTCCGGGAGGAGATTTATACAAGACTTTATGAGGTCGATACTGAGACTGCAATGGGCACTGCTGCTGGGAGCCGCACCAATATGCTCTGTCAAAGTATCATGACCTCCCCAGGAAATGTGCCCCTCATGTGTCCTCTATTGGCTCATTTGGTCTGAGATGGCTTCTGACTAAAGCAGACTGAGCTTCCCGCAGTTGATGGAGGTGAAAGCGCACTAACTTTCTTACGGAATGTCACCTGAATGCAGAGCTGAGGAAACAATATCTTGAATCCCTAGAGTTGGGTTGGGTCCAGTGACAGATCGTCTCTATGCATTGTACTACTGCATCGTACTGGCACAGACTACAATACATATGTGTATGTACTGTACATATGTTCCTGCCCATATATGCCTGCCCTTCTCCGGGAGCCCCTGCCGAAGGAAGTGAGGCAGGTGGCTACTAGGAGGAGGGCCTTTTCCGCTCTGTGGCACCCCGCTGTGGAATGAGCTCCCTAGTGAGGTTCGCCTGGCACCTACATTGTATTCCTTTTGGCTCCAGGTGAAGACCTTTTTATTTTGCCAGGGATTTTAGCATTTTTAGCTTTCTAGACTTTTAACTTTGGCATTTTAAATCGGTATTTTACATTCCTGCACTGCTGCTAGGATTTATTGTGGTTGTATTGTTGTATTGTGGTTTTAATGTTCCATATATTTTAAATTGTTTTATTGTGTGCTGTTTGGTTTTAAATTTTGTGAACTGCCCAGAGAGCTTCGGCTATTGGGTGGTATAGAAATGAAATACATAAAGAAATAAAGGCATACATCCTATATGACCACCAAGTTTGTCCAATGGGCTTTGGAGAAACAAAAGCTATTGACTGGTATGGAAGACAAAGCTTGCCAATATCTTATACTGTGTCAATAGATATTGCCTAGACTCTCTGAAATGTTTAATAGTCCCCTAGGAAATTTTAATGAGCTTTGTTACAATTAGGGATGGCAAAGGTCCCCGTTTTGGACTGCAAATCCATCAGGCCACCGGCACCCATCCAGCCATGCCCACCGAGACCTTCCCCAGCTCGAGCCCCTTACTTTCTCCCACAAATACTTTGTTTTAAAAAAGTCTATGACCATAGACTTATACTCAAAAAGTACTGTGAAACCTGAGTCTATGGGCAATTCACAACAGCTCTTTGCCTATAATTCTATGTCCAAGTTGCAGGCTGCTTGCCGAACATGGGCAGGGCTTGAGCCTGGTCCGGAGACCACTGGATGGGGGCAGGGGCTGGGCAGCCACACAGAGAACCCAGATGGATGGAACCCATCCATCCATAGTTATAATCCCTCTCCTTAATTATTGTGTTTGCTCTTTTGGTGCCACTTTTTGTTTCAGGTGTGTATTTTATTCTTTTTTCTGTCCACGTATTGCCTTCTTGGTCAACAAGCAATACACTGAACTGAACTGAACTGAACAATCGAAATGGGTGAATGAAAGGACAAAGGAGCAGAGAACACCTGACGACTGACAAGACACAGTTGGAGTGTATTAAACACGATTGGCAGATCCTGAATTGTGCCCTAAGTAAGGCAGTATTTCCACCAAAGGATTTTCTACACCTACCGCCCACTTGAATGACACCTTTCCCCTCTCTCGGAGGTTGTATTTATTTCTGACCTCGGAGACACAGCCAGCATGGTTCTCTTCTCTCTGTGCTAGCTGGGAGGGAGAGGGGCAAGGACTGTGTATTCCTGGACCCGAGGTCAGAACCCTCTTTCTGATCTCGGATCCAGGTATCCGAAGTATCCAAAGTATCCTATGGCCTGCTAGACACTGCCTGTGGTACACAGCATTCATCTGCCCATGTATAAAATTGATCTCTATGTAGTTCAGACAGGTATCACATTGAATGTTTTCACCATTTGAATTCCTCCATCCCACACAATCTTTCTGATGCATACATTTTTCAGATGAAAAGGGAATCTTCAGCAAATCCCTCCCAAGTCACAAGGTACATAGAAATGGGATGTTCTGAGGAAAACATTGCTTTTTCATATGTTTCCAGATACAACTTGCCTACCTGAGGTGCTATCAGGCATCAGATATTGGTATGAGGGCACCTCACCTTCATAGTCACCAAGATTCCCCTGTATAATTACAGAATTGTGGTGATTTATGAAGTCCATAGAATTGTGTAAAGAAGATGGAATCAGGGGTATAAACTTCCTTCCTCTCCTCTAATGATGGGGAGCACTCCTACGGACGGCATCGGGGGGGGCATAAGATACTTTGGATTCCAGGATTTCAGATGGTCAGTAGAATGAGATGGACTGAATGATTTCCCCTACCTTGTTGAGCAGCTTGGGCCACACCATGGGATCCTTCTCGATGCTGAACTTGAACCCTGAGGATCCCTGTCTTGTTATCCTCCCAAACTTCTCACGAGCAATAGGATGATCGGGAAACACCACCCAGTTCACAATGTCCAAGTCAACTGCCAGGTCTCCGTTGTTGTTCAAATACATCCCATCTATGATAGAAATATTGTCGAACTGAAGTTTCCTCAGGAAAGGGTCAAGCTGGAATGGCAGAGGAAACAGCAGCTTTTAGTGAGCAGGAAAACTGCTTCAATTGGCGCATTCAGACGTCACGCTCATCCACCCTGAGAAGCAACCACGGTGGGTGGGTGACTCACCCATTTCTCAAGACAGACAATCATCCGCCAATGCCAGTGTCATTCTACCTTCTGTCCTGCAGCAACAAGCACCATTGCTAGCTGTCAGATGTTCATGAGGGTTACAGAGCAATGAGCAGGCTCACAAAAATTATGCAGAATTACTGCCAGAGTAGTAGAATGGAGAGGGCAATTGCATAAACCTTATGGCAGAGCAGTAAAACCGGGGCAAACTTGGGATACATCTCATGGCAGGGCTACAAAATGGAGAGGGTTCTTCACCTCTCAGCCAGCTAGCTGTTGAGCTGTTCCCGGCAACTCGTATAGAAATAAACCTGGTAGGTCAGACAGCACACTAAGCCACCCTAAACAGCCCTATGACAAGCCATGGGCTCTCAGGGTTGCTTGGTCATGCAAAACTACCCACAATGGCAAAAATGCTCCGGGTTCCGACGTCACGCTAAGCCACTCTGCAACCACTAATGAAAACAACCCACTGAGGCTTAGCGTGACGTCTGAACCCAGCCAGGATCTCAGATCTGCCCATTTCACACTGGAATCTCCAATGACTCAGGACTGATTCCAGACTCAAGGGCTTGTGTGCTGTCATTCACAAGGTTGCATTCCACCACCTGATCTCCATTCTCATCCCAATATATTCCTTCCATGATGATTGTATTGCAGCACTTGGAGGATCTCAGGAAAAGTCCAACAATGAAACACACCACCAGTTAGTAAACATGCAGCAACCTTGGATAGCTTAGTTCTGCTGACAAATGTCATGCGTGAATCTCCAGGGACTCAGGACTCGTTCCTGACTTGTGTGCATATACATCTTCTCAACTTTCTCAAGTATTCTGGTTGAATATCCTCTCTGTCTGCTTTAATAGTCTGAGGAGCTACAGTTAATCTTGTATTTGCTCTTGTATCAGACATGACCAATAGGCTGGGTTTGCTCCAGAAATACACAACATTTCACGTTGCTACAACATTTGACATTTTCTCATTTTCCACCTCTAAGGTAATGACCCTGATCTTCATGTTCAGCTGAAATATCTGGGATGGAAAAGGGAATACCTGCCATGGCTGTAACCTTTGAACATCCTGTCTGCCTCCACCCTCCACCACCCTCCTCTTGGATCTGGATGCATAGGCAGCATCTAAGGCATTGGCCACAGCCTGAATGGTGTTGTAATTGATGTAGCTGTCTGCAGACAGGATTATCTCCATGTCCTCTTTGGACTGGCCCTTCGGTTTAGGTTTCTCCGTGCACCTTGTCCAGCCTTTCACAGATATCCCATGCTTTGAATAGGTGCAATTCAATGCTCTTTCTCTAAATGTCAAGAGAAGAAATGAAAGGTGCAAAATATCATTATTTTCACTCCGTCTTTTAGGCTGGATAAGGAAGGAAAATATATAAATGGGGTTGGAAGGTTTTTGATACATCCCCAATTCCAAATTGAAGTCCCACACAGCTGTGGTGATCCAGACTTTCCCTGCTTCACTTTTAATGAAGTGATCACTGTATGCTTGGGTAATGTATATTCCATTTAAGAAGAACCTGCTCTCTGCACCATAAATGAAAACATTGACGTCTCCTGACGTGCGGAGTGAAGCCTTCTGGACATGTAGTTGGTGTGAAAACATATTTGAGATGCTTTGCATGAAAACAACACAAATGCCACTCCTAGTAAGGAGAGGTGTCAAGGTCCTCTTGAATCTCTCTCCATAGTCAGTGTCTTGAGTGACAAGACCAACCAATGTCCATCTGAAATGCAAGAGCAGTTGGACAATCCTCGCATATGGGGTTTTTTCTTTGGGGATTAATGGATAGAAAAACGGGAACTGTGCTTTATTCTTCTGAACTTGAGAAACAAAAGCATGATTGACCTGCAAGGAAAGGAAGAGTTGTAATTCGTTTCAGAATGAAGCTCAAGTATTGCTTACCCTAACAATGATAAGAATGACTGGTGTGTCAATTTGTCCTTGTCTTCAGGGTTTTTTTTTTACTTTTTTTTCTTTTTCACGTGGGTTTCTGCATTTAGCTTGATCAGGGATCAGCAGCTTACAAGGCCCATGCCATGTTCCAGAGCAAAGTGTCTCTGAAATTGTCATTTTACAAAATTCCTGTTATTAACACACAAGGTTTTTTAATTGGGGACTCTGGCACCAGTCTTGTCTTTTTTTCTTTTATTTTTTTACATTTTTACCACAAAATATTCAGCAGAGTCTATATTTCATGACATAACAGCACTGAACATACGAAGATAGAAAGTGGTTGCAAGACATGGCTTTCCTTCCCTATTTATATGATGCATTTTGAACTGGTGACATATGTTTCCCGCACAGTAGGAAGTTTTCTAGGGATGTACAAATCCCACTTACCAGTCTGCTGCCTGGGTCTGCTGGGGGGGGGGAGGCAATCCCTCCCTCCCCCGCGGAATACTCCCTGGCTGGCTCTGCTCTGCGGCAAGGCCGTGGAGCCGCCGGCCATGGCCGGCTGCAGCTGGACTTCCGGCCCCTGCCGGGCGGCTGTGACCATAAATGAAGGCCATTGTAGCGGCTGCCGTTTGCGTCCTTGCTTTAGGCTGTGATAGGCTATGT
Source organism: Heloderma suspectum (assembly GCF_057233095.1). Lineage (NCBI taxonomy): Eukaryota > Metazoa > Chordata > Lepidosauria > Squamata > Helodermatidae > Heloderma > Heloderma suspectum. The sequence goes on from NC_139459.1 coordinate 401,105,940, forward strand.
AAGTATTTACGTAGCCTATCACGGCAAAAGGCAGGGATGCAAAAGGCAGCTGCTATGCCATTTGCATCCCTGCTTTTGCCGTGATAGGCTATGTAAATACTTATGTAGCCTATTATGGCAAAGAGCAGGGGCGCAAATGGCACAGTGGCAAATTTACAGCCACAAATTTGCAGCCTCAGCAGCCTGGCAACGGCCGGAAGATGACCTGGAGCTGCCGCCACCGCCAAGTAGGTCCATTCTGCGGGGGAGTTCGGGGGGTGGCAGGAGGGCAGTCGGTTCCGCCACGGAGTCCGGGGTCCGGATTCTAAGTAATCCAGCCTCACTGGAGTCCTTGGCGGAATTCTCCAACATCCCTAAAAGTTTTCGAGCAATTTGTTGTTATTTTTTCTAAAGTTGGTAGCTATGATTTAGATTGATGTATTTAGTTCAGGACATGTCAAGTTTGCTGAGCTACACATTTCCATAAACACAGGTTGCCCCCATTTCTTTTCCTTGGGTCTGTTTACTTCTTACTATACTGTATGCTCATGTACATGTTCAGCTTACCACAGAATTCTCTAATATGCTATTCTCGTTTTCCCAACTGTCTTAAATGTTAAATGTTTCTCCTGATTGTCGATTGAACCCCTTGCTTTTCCTGGGTTGATTCTACTTCACAGGCTGAGAGTTTAGTGAAAAGTTTGCAAAGACAAGGAAAAGTCTGCAAGGACAAATGTGCCTGCTGAAAACAAGCTGAATGGAATTCTCAACCATAATACAGTTTAACACATCCTTTCTTTCCCTATGAAAAGTTAACACCTGCGAGAGAAGTATGTGGAAGATCTATACTCTTCCTTTTGAATGAATATTTGCAAGGCAGCTTATAATGCAGGTTGGTGCAGGAGTCTTGCCGAAAGTGGAGAGTGCAAAAACGTCTGTGGAGAGATGCTGTGCTTCTTGATGCAGGGAGCCATCCCATCCTGCGCCAGGAGATCCCTTGGATGGGGAGAGTGCTCCCCTGCTTGCTTTGCTCACACTTGTTGAACCTATCTCAGTAGGGCCCCTGTTCGTGGGTGTCAATGCAACATGGAAAAGCTAGTTTAACTCCGCCATTCTTCATCTAAGGTTTCAGACATCTGGTCAGATTACACTACTTTCTGGGTAGACTGTCTGCACCATGTTTTCATGAGGATGGATCAGTTGGTCCTAATTTTATGATGGAGAACATTTTCAGGCATCATTACAAGAGAACTCTGAAAGGCTAAGGTGCCAGTTGGGACATAGGAACAATTCATTCAGTTCATTTTTAATCAGGATTTACCCAGGTCACGCCTCCCAAGCTCACAATGTGTTTTGAGGATCCAAAGAAGTATGTTGCACAGCATGCTTACTTTTCAAAATGCACCCGACTCTGCTTTAATCAGCGGGAGCAGAATACATACATTTCAAAGATGTGCACAATTGATGCATACATTTTGAAAAAAAAAAATAGGCACAAAAATGCTCCCAGATTCTCTTGCAAAAAGAAAAGAGCAAAACTTGCAATGTGATATGGGCTCATGTTGGAAGAAGCTTGGAGTTGGAATTTGGACAACTTCTGCAGGCAGAACAGAAGCTTTTCCGACATTCCTATGCACCAGCCATTCCATGGCCCAGTTTGTACTCTGCGGCCGCGCCAACTATACAAAGGGTATTCCTTTGACAGAATGGGAAGGAACAATGGGCAGACACTCCAATATATCACCTGGCAAACAATGGGACCCCCTTTCCTCCCACCACACACTCTTGGGCATGGAACATCAGCAGCTCCTGTTGAATCAGACCAAGGCCCCAGCAAGTGCAGGATTCTGCTCCCTCAGTGGTCAACCAGACGTCCTCCTGAAGTCACGAAATAGAACACATCCTGCTACTGATTGATCCCGCAGTCCTTCTTGTCCACCCCTCCCTCTTTACTTTTTAATAAAGTGAAAGGAAGAGCCTAAAGCTGCAAAGCTCAAACACCCTCGAATGCAAGAGGATTTACTTCTGAGTAAACACAGATAGGCATGCAGTGCACAGGTTGTCTAAATATCACAATAGTGGCTGGATTTTCCCGGCAGCTGAAAGCATTTTAAACTCAGTTGAAACCCGGTTACTTGCAGCACTGCATTTGCAGTCTCACTGTGATGGCCACTGCTGACTTTTCCAGTGCTTTGGAGAAAATGCAAAGTGGAATTAGATTCAGCCTGCAAACAGCCCACCACCCTCAACTGTGGGATTTTGTAGATGCCCAAAGTGTTTGAAATCTGGATGGAGATGTCAGAATGGCATCCTTCCAGAACAACCGATGGTTCGTTCCATCTCCCACAGTTGTAGTTGGGAACATTTGCCTGCCCAGTGGAGAGCATGTCTAACAAGGCATCAGAAGTCATTCTACCATCGTAATAGCTGTCATAGATGCTGTAGCCCAGGGTGATGTTGGGTAAGAGGCTGGGATTCTGGTTGATGTTCTGAATGGCATACTGGATGGACATAATCTCCCAGTATCTTGTCCCCTCTTCCCTGCAAGAACACAGAAAACAAAATACCATGGCCATATGTTGCTTTCTTGATCCCAGAAACCATTCCAGGCAAGATAGACCTCTGGATTCCCTTTATAGTATGTCAGTCATGAGAACACTGATGCAAAGTGCAACCTAGAACCAAAGCACCCAATCACACTTAATTGTTTTTGTGTTAGTTCAGTATCTCTTTATGTGCTAAATATCCTTGTTCCAGGGTCAATAATCTAGTTTCTGAAGGGTGAGTGGGTAGAAAAGGAATATCTTCCCCCCAGACTACATTGGTTCCAATAGTAAAGAAAGGAAAGTAGACTCCTCCCCACAAAAATGGTGTTTTACTTCATCTTTAAGAAAACAGTGCATTTTTTTCTAGTTAATGCAACAGGCAGGTGCACTATCACAATTTCTAGAACTCAAGGCACAGAGGGACAACTTGAGTGACAATTCTAGGTGGAAATGTGAGGTACAAAACAAACAAATGCATGAATAAAGACTCCTTCCTGCAGATGAGAAGGATTCTCCGCCACAGAGATTACTTCTCTGCTGAGACAAGGCAATATAAGTCTGCTTGGCATTTGACAGGCAAGAATCTAAAGGAACAAACCCTTTTGCAGTCACTTCTCTTGACCATTGTCCAAGATCTGTTACCCTTTCCTCCCCCACCCACCCACCCACCCACCTTGTCCCGCAGAACAAAAAGATTGAAATGGGTCTCCAACACCTTTGGGAGTACCTGGTTGCCCTGAAAGCAGTTGAGGATATTTGTCCCCCTTTCAGGGTGCCTTTTAAGTCTCCTCCCTGGTGGTTCTGGAGGCCTCTCTTTCCTCCAGTCTCCATATCATCTTGTGATGATCACATTCCTTGTACAGGGTGAGGTGTGTGGCTTTCCCATTCCTCTGTTGAACCTTGAGAATTTCCGTCCCCTTCCTCTAGTCTGCTCTCTTAGCTTTTTGAATGGCAGAGCTTGAGTTCTTCTCCCTGAATTCCTACCACCACCCTCCAGCTGAGGATCACTCAGATGACACCCAGCTCAAACTGCAGCTTCTCCACATATGTCAATTACACCTGAGGAGACCACCAAGATGCAGCTGCCGCTCTGGGTTTGGCCCCTCACCAGCTGGAAGATGTGGTGGAAATGAGGGCTGATGGGTGAGGGGATGACACAGTTCGAAAACAATACCAGGCCTTACATACATTCCAGGGCTGGAATAAGGCATGCACAACCTTTGAAAGAGAAATCAGATATGTGGTGGATAGCTCAATGAAAATGTCTAATTCTTCCCAAATTACATGTTGGGCATGATTAGAAAAGGAATTGCGAGTTGAACTTCCAAGACCATACTCTTCTCATACCAACCTGTGATGTGACCACACTTGGAATACTGTGTACACCTCTGGTCACCATACCTCAAAAAGGACATTCTAGAGTCGGAGAAAGGGCAGAAAAGGGCAACTACAATGATTAAGGGGCTGGAGCTACTCCCCTCTGTGGTAAGGCTACAGCTTTTAGAGAAAAGGCAACCAAGAGGAGACTTGACAGAGGTATAGAGAACTAAGCCTAGTGTGGAGAAAATGGATAGGGAGACATTTCCCTCATTCTCTCATCATACTAGAACCTGGGGTCATTCTATAAAGCTGAGAGGTGGGAGATGAAGGAGGGATAAAAGGAAGGGCTTCTTCACAGAGCACATAGTTAAACTATGCGGTTCACTACCACGAGATGCAGTGATGGCCGCCAGTTGAGTTAGTGGTGACTGACCAAGAAAGAGACCATGGGGTTGTGGTGGGCAGCTCAGTGACAAGACTGACCCAGTGTCCTCCTGCTGTGAACACGCCAATCCCCTGTTAAACAGCACTGTAAAGGGAACTATACAGCATTACAATAAAATAATATATGAAATAATTTTAGTTATTCAATGGAAAGGTTGCATATAATTTAGAGGTTACATTTAATATCTAATCGGTCTATAACTTCCGGATTCAGTTTTGTTTTCTTTTTTTTATAGCTGGAATAACTGAACTATAGTCCTACCCGTTAGGAAACCTACCAGTTATATTTATACATGCAAATAGTCTTGCAAGGAAATAATCTTCCACTTAGCACTGCTCCCGCACTTGAACAGGATAGGTGAAGATGCAGAAAAAGCAAGGAGGAGGAGGAAGGGGAAGAGGTGGAGGAAGAGGAAGAAGAACATGGCCAAAGGGCTTTGGGGGAAAGCAGGGGGCCACCTGCTGGGGTCCACATGGGCGTCCACATCCTGCCCTTTGCATCTCTGTCTCTCCCAAACACATGCAGCAGCTAAAAACACTCTTACTCCCATTTTTTAATAGTTGAAAATAGTAATTCCCCCTGTTCCTTGTCTCCCATCACTGCTCACTGCTGGGTCTGTTCTCCCTGCCTTCCCTGTGTTGGATTTGTTTGCCGTACAGCAGCCTGCCCTCCTCTTGCTACACAGGCACATCCGCAGACCAAAATACAGCCCTTTCCATCTTTGAGAAAAACACATTCATCAATATTTTCCCTGTCAGTTCACTTGAAAGTTACTCATGGGCGGACCAGTGATATGGCCTTTTACACTTGGACAAAGAAGAATGAATTCCTTCAGCCGCAGGCGTCCTGCCTCCCTTCCCAAGCCTTACAAGGAAACTGGATGTTTCTTGTCCTTATTAAAGTTATGGCCCAAAGAGCCCATTGTCCTACACTGTGTAGCTACACTTTTCGAAAGGAACCTGGTCAGCTGTAGCATGTGTAAGGGCAGGCTGTGCATTGGAGGGGGCCTGCCTGTTGATGCTGCCCCTAAAGATTTGCCAAAGGACATTATAGGAAAAGCTCTTTGCCTGAGTCAGGCAGGAGAGAATGGGGAAATGCCCTGGAAATGGCAGGATAACTGGAGCTCATGAAATCAGTAGAAAGTGAAGTAGCAATAAACATGGTTACCACAAAATTACTTGCCGAGGGAAAAGGATGATGGATGGTTGCTTTTCGAAAGTATTGCCATCTAAGCGTTCTGGAGATTGTACAGAAATGAATCCAGTAATAAGAATGTCTCCTGGCCTGTAAAAACTCCATGGCTCAATTTTATCCCTTTTCAGAGTCAAGGGGCATTTGGCTTTGAGCATCCCACAGGTGGCCTGGGGGAGCAGCAGCAGCAGCACGAAGAGCAGAATCATTCTCAGTTTGGCTACTACAGCCTCCACCTTGAATCTCTCAGCTAGCTGGAAGAATGATTAGAAGACGCCAGAGTCGCCTTGCAAACCAAGCGGTCCCTGTTTTTCCCAATACAGATGGAGCGCAGCCAAGGTGACACATCCGATGGGAGTGAGAAGAAGCAACCCTGACCCCCACAGGGTCCTCCTCAGTGGCCTTAAATCTGAACCCAAGAGTTCAGTGGTGCAGGACATATTTATATGCCATCCTTTTAGGCTCACATCGAGATGTCACCCCATGTTGCTCCGGGTTCTGATGTTAATGGCCAAGCAATAACAGGGAAATTCCCTGGAGGTTTGGCAAGGAGAAGAAAATACATCACCATGGTTTTGATAATTTTAAGGAGAAGGAACATGGCCTCTGCCATAAGCTCACCTCCCTATGCAGCTATGGCCCTGGAAGGCTAGTAGAGGAGGAAGAAGATGTCCCAACCATGTTCCACCTCCCCAGTGGGAGGGGAAAGCCAGGTGTGAGTGGAAGATAATAGAAATACTTGGGCAGATGGGGGTGGGGAAGAGACAAACAATACTGAATCGTGAGATGTGGAATCTTTTTGGCATCCTGGCTGCATCTCTGGAGATCGGGTGCGGGGCAGGGGATTTGGCTGTCTGCCAGAGCCCTGGACCTGCATGATTCCAACCTGTGTACATGCAAATAAACCAAAGATGACAAAGCTCCTTCCACACCTGAGCATGCACTGCAGCCCAGGAACTCACCACCACTCCTGGAAGTGCTGTGGGCATAGCAAGATGAACCATCACACAGCTGTGTGACCGATGGGAGAGGCCTCCTGCCAAGCAGCCTTAAGGCTTTCATTATTTTTTGGAAACCCTGCCTAAGAGTAGAGCTGTTTGGGGGGGATCAGATTGGGAGACAGGGAGGAGTACAGAGTTCCAGAATGGGATGCATATCCCATTCCACTCAATGAGGGTCTGTGGCCTCTCGGGTCTCTCTCTATTGGGCAGGAACTGGGATGCTACAAAGGGAAGTGGTCCCTGCATATACTCAGGCTGTCCATTCCATTGCCTGGTGCAGCGGCAGGGACAAGATCCCCTCCACCATCCACATCAACGCAGAAAGGGTTTCCCCTAAAAAACCAGGCGAAGACGCCAATACACCTCAGCGGAATGCACCACACCCTCACTTCCTATGTTATATTTCATGATTGGGGCAGGACAGTAAATGTATCTGTTCTTCCAGAAGTCCATCCAAGGTTGGGGGAGTATGGAGTGCATCCAAAATTAGAGATGTCAGAGAAATCCATGACAGAATCCAATGGCTTCACATTTCTATGAACTGTACCTGCAGATTCAGCAGTGGGCCAGCTTTTCACAAGTTGCACAGTTTCCAGGGACTTGTGGACCTTTTTTTAAAAAAAAATTGTCCAAATTCTGCAGAAATTTAGATGTACATAAATACATAAGATAGAAAAACACTGGCCATAAATTCTCATTTCCCCCATAGGCTGAATTACAAAAAATTGCCAGTGCAAAGTTGCACAAATCTGGGAACTTGAACACACGATAACATCATAATGGACAATGGAACGACAGGTCCCTGACAATCTGTGAAATGCGCAAGGAAATGGTTTTCAACAGTGCAGTCATCCCCACCTCAAAGAGGAAGACTTTATTAGTCATAATACATGGAACTATGTGAATACAAAACATGTCGCCTCTCTCACCCCCTACCCAATACTTTGGCCTTCTGGTCACACATGCCCCCTTGTCGACTGCCATGAGGAAATGAGTGAGCAGAGAGAGATTGTGGGGCATCCTCATTTACTACACTGAAGTGAAGAGTGAATCCCAACCCTTTTGTGACCCAGTTCTCCTCAGTCAAGCAAGAGATGGCCCTAGCTGTCCGCATATGTTTATTTATTTATTCATTTATTTATTTGACTTTTATACCTCCCAACAGCCGAAGCTCTCTGAGCGGTTCACAAAAATCAAAAACAAAAAGTGCAGGATAAAACAATATAAAGTATAAAAAGCATTAAAACCACAATATAGCAATACAACAACACAACCAGAATACAACCAGAACAAAACCTAGCAGCAATGCAGAGATTTAAAATGCAGATTTAAAACACCAAAGCTAAAAGACTAGGAAACTAAAATGCTAAACTGCCTGGAAAATAAAAAGGTCTTGCCTTGGTGCCAGCAGGACTACAACTTAGGCACCATAGAGAACCTCTCTAGGGTCAGTAGACTGTCTCCTGTTCTCCTACTCTGCCATTGTCCCTGCACACCACCCAGTACCACTTGCATGTGTTCCTCTACCCTCCTTGGATGTAAGGACAGAACAGGGCAATGGAGAATCTGGAACTGGGAACTAGGAACCAATTTCAGCCCTGTCCTTGGTTAGCAAGTGACCCCTTTTCCATGGATGCACATCTTCAGACATGCAACCTGGACACCTGAAGCGTTCTTTTAACACAGAGCATGCCAAAGCTCAGCACTTTAAAGCATTAAGGGGATTTGGAGAGTGAAGATACAGTTGCTTGATAAAGGCATATCTTCTTGAGAGGAAGTAAAAAGTACATTCAAAAGATCACAACGAGGCAATAGGTTTCATAGAATCATAGAATCATAAAATAGTAGGGTTGGAAGGGGCCTACAAGGCCATTGAGTCCAATCCCCTGTTGAGTGCGGAATCCAAGTCAGAGCATCCCTGACAGATGGCTGTCCAGCCTCGTCTTGAACGCCTCCAGTGTGGGAGAGCCCACCACCTCCCTAGGGATTTGGTTCCATAGTCGTATTGCTCTAACAGTCAGGAAGTTTTTCCTGACGTTCAGCCGGAACTCTCACTGTCTGCCAAATGTTTTGACACTGAGATGAATTGGCCATTGTTTTCTTGCCCATCTGACGAGCGTCCGGAGGCCTTCGATGGGCTGCTCTTGGGAAAAGAGGGATGTAATGGATAGATGCTCCTTGGGCTGGTCCAGCAGTTCTTGGGTCAAATGGCTTTCTTGCCTTTAATTGGTAGTAGTGAGTTGGGTTTATGTATGATTATTAGCTTCTAAGACTTCATGCACTTTTTCTTTTAAATAAAATTTTGTTCTTAAAAAATTTTCTGATGCCTTATCAGAATATTGAGCAGCTTCAGCAATGAGTTTGCACAAACGTGCTTTTTTTCTCTCGCTGTGCACCTGTGCTTGGAGCCATGCAGAGTTCAGGATGGTGCAGAGATCTAAATCAGAGTGGTTTGTTCTCCTCTTCACAAAGCTCACACCCTCCCTACCCGCTGCTCAGTGCTGTCCACCATCATATTGAAAGCCTCCAGTGTGGGAGAGTCCACTGCCTCCATAGGTAGTTGGTTCCACTGTTGTATTCCTCCAAAAAATGAGATCAGATTTGTCTGGCAGAACTTGTTTTTGACAAATCCATGTTGGCTTGGAGTAATCACGGCATTGTTTTCAAGGTGCTTCCAGATGGATTGCTTTATCATCTGCTCCAGAATTTTCCCTGGGATTGATGTCAGACTGACTGGTCTGTAGTTCCCAGGTTCCTCCTTTTTACCCTTTATGAAGATAGGGACAACATTAGCCCTCCGCCAGTCACCTGGCACTTCACCCATCCTCCATGATTTTTCAAAGATAGTGGTTCTGAGAGCTCTTCCGCCTATTCCTTTATTACTCTAGTATGCAGTTCATCTGGCCCTGGAGATTTGAACTCATTCAAAGTACCTAGGTGTTCCTTGACCATATGCCTATCGATCTCCAGCTGCAATCCTGCCCCTTCAGCCTGTACTTCGCCTTTGCCAGGGGGGTCATAGACCCTATTTTTGGGGGAAGACTGAGCCAAAGTAGGAATTGAGCACCTCTGCCTTTTCTTTGTCATCTGTTATCATTTTGCCATCCTTATTTCATAGCTGAACCACCATTTCTTTCCTCTGCCTTTTACTATGCACGCAGCTGAAGAAAGCCTTTTTGTTGTTTTTAGTATCCCTCGCTAACCTCAGCTCGTTCTCAGCTTTAGCCTTCCTGACGCCATCCCTGCAATTCTGGGCTACCTGCCTGGACTCTTCCTTTGTTACTTGGCCTTCTTTCCACTTCCTATATGTGTCCTTTTTGGTTTTCAGTCATCCCTAAGGTTTTTGTGAAGCCACATTGGCTTCTTCTCTTGTCTTCCACCTTTTCTTCTTTTTGGAATTGTTTGTGATGGTGCCTTGAGAATTTCCTTTTTTGAAAGCTCCCACCCATCTTGGACTCCTTTTCTCATTAGCATCGCTTGCCATGGGACCTTACTGATCATTGTTCTGAGTTTATGAAAATCAGCTTTCCTAAAATCCAGAGTATGCGTTTGACTATACTTGGCTTTTGCTTCCCTTAGAACCAAGAACCCAAGTACAACATGGTCGCTTTCCCCCAGAGTTCCTGTAACTGCTACTTTATCCACTAAGTCACCTCTGTTGGTTAGGATGAAGTCAAGGATAGCCGCTCCTCTAGTTCCTTCCTCTACTTATTGTAGGAGGAAGTTACCCGCCACACAAGTCAAGAATTTCCTGGAGGGGCCATGTTTTGCAGAATTTGTCTCCCAACAAATATCGGGGAAATTGAAGTCCCCCTCACTACTACATCACGCTTCCTTAAAACATTGGCTATTTGCTTTTCAAAAGTTTCATCCTTGTCTTCTCCTTGGTTGGGTGGCTGGTAGTAGACTCAGACCATCAGATTCCTTTTATTCTTTTCTCCATTTATTTTGATCCAGATGCTCTCGATGAGGCTACCAAGCTCCTCCTCCTGTATTTCTGTGCAGAGATATGTATTTTTCACATACAGCGCAACCCCACCTCTCTTTCTGTTCCTCCTGTTCTTTTTGAACACGTTATATCCTTCCGTTGCTGTATTCCAGTCATGAGAGTCATCCCACCAAGTCTCAGTTATACCTATCAAGTAATAATTTCCCTCCTGTATTAAGAGTTCAAGTTCGTTCTGTTTGTTTCCCATACTCTGGACATTAGTATACAGACATCGAAGACCATGTGCTTCATAGCCTGGCTTTCTTCCTACATGCGTCAGAAGACTATTATTGGGCGCTATCAGAGCTGTTCTCTCCGTTGCAGTGCATGCGCCTACGTCCATTGTTACCCCCAACTTTACATCTCCCTTCCTCGTAGGATTCAGTTTAAAGCCCTCCTGATGAAGTTCCTCATGCTCTGGCCAAACACATTCTTCCCAGCCTTTGTGAGTGGCAACCCGTCTAGGGATGTTCGAAAGTTCCGCCACGGATCTCGGGGAGGCCGAATGCCAGCGCATTCGGCCCCCCAAAATCGGTGGCGGAACGGCCCGCCACCCCCCCGCCACCCCGGGACGGGACTTACCTTGGGAGGATCTTCCTGGTGGCGGCAGCTCCGGTGGCGGCTCCGGCGGCGGTGCGGCGGCGGTGCGGCGGCCGGTCTTCTGACTGGCTGCCGCCACCGCCATTTCCAGGTTAAAACAAAAACAAAAAAATTGATAGGCTACGTAAAGATTTACATAGCCTATCATGGCTAGATTTTTAAAAAACACCATGTTAGGCTACGTAAATGTTTACGTAGCCTATCATGGCTGACTTAAACAAAAAACAAAAAACGCGCGTACGCAAATGGCAGCGGCCATGGGTGCCGCCATTTGCGTTCCTTATTTTGGCACGTCTTAGTCAATGTAAATGTTTACGTAGACTAAGATGTGCCAAAATAAGGAATACAAATGGCGGTGGCCATGGCCGCCACCACTTGCGTACGCGTGTTGTTGTTGTTTTTTTTTAATCAGCCGTGATAGGCTACGTAAACATTTACGTAGCCTATCATGGCTGACTGCAGGGACGCAAATGGTGGCGGCTATGGATGCCGCCATTTGTGTCCCTGCTAGCCAGCGGCCAGATGACCGGTTGCTGGCTGAGCCGGCCGGTGGCTCCGCAGAATCGCTGTGGAGCACAGCCGGCTGGCCAGGATTCCGGTGGGGGAGGAAAGGAGCTCCTCCCCCCCCAGTGAGGATTCCAGAGGGAGGGACGGAATGCCTCCCCCCCCACCATCAGCATAATCCCCGAAAGGTAAGTGATTTTCGTACATCCCTAAACCCATCCCTTGCCAACAGCCCATCTTCCAGGAAGTATAGCCCGTGGTCCCAGAATCCAAATCTCTCTCGTCGGCACCACCTTCGTAGCCAGTCATTCACCCAGAGTATTTTTCATTCCCTTTCTATCCCTCTTCTATCTACTGAAAGGATGGATGAGAAAACTATCTGAGCCCCAAAGTTCTTGAGTTTCCTTCCCAAAGCTTCAAAGTCTGACGTGATTTCTTCATAGCTCCGCTTGGCGGTATCATTTGTTCCCACATGGATGAGAAGAAAGGGATACCTGTCAGTGGGCTTTATGAGTGCAGGCAACCTTTCAGTCACGTCTCTAATCCGTCCTCCCGGGAGACAACATACCGGGCGAGTCCACGGGTCTTCGCGACATAATTGGGTCTCGATCCCACGCAGCAAGGAGTTTCCCACTACTAACACTCTTCTCTTCTTCTTGTTGTAGGCCTGGGTTTCATCGCCTCTGTTTGACTGACCTTCAGCCTCTTGCTCACTCTCATGTAGGTTCCCCTGTGATTCTTCCTCTGCCAGCTGTCCTCCAGTCTCATCCGCAAGTACCTGGAATCAGTTCCACAGCTCCACTGCTTCCACTGGTGCAGAGTGGCGTCTAGTTCTTCTTCTCCTAACTGTCACCCTTTTCCATGGAGTATCCTCTACTCCATTTTTCTTCACCTCAGCATTTCCCACTGCCTCATCTTGTTGCTCTTCAAGATTCTGGTCTTCCCTTTGCTGCTGTAGTTCCCCCATCCTGTCCAAGAACTCGTCGTGTTCTCTTATTCCCCGGAGGGGCAACAGTCGCCACTCCAGTCCACTTACTTTTTCTTCCAGCAGCGTGATCAACTTGCACTTGTTGCAGGTGTAGGCCATGTTGTTCTCATGCAAGAAAACAAACATTGCACACACCTTGCAGGTCACCACCACTGGAGAGTTCTGTCCTTCCATTGCCTCTTTTCCCTTTTTGTGTCTAGCTTTGTGATTATTCTAGACTAGCCTGTGCCTGTTCCTCTACTCAGTAGAGGTTAAAAGCAGAGTCCCACTGGTGTGGAAGTGTGTGTTACAAGACAAATAAATGGAAAAAAGTTAGTTAAAAAAATAAAACAAAATAAAAAATGCAAAAAAAAATGTTAGGGGCCTCCCTCTTGACCTCCCCTGCCGAACTCCCCTGGCCAACTCCTGTTTGCTCCCCCTGTCCACTCGCTCTGGTCGCTTGCTCTCTGGGAGCTCGCTTGCTTCTGTAGTCCCTGGACCAGCTGGAGCAGCTTGCTCTGCTCTGCTCTGCTCATCTGGGAGGCGGGAAACAGACTGAAGCTTCCCGCCCACTCAGCTGCTGGGAGTACTCAGGCCACCCCCCCCCAATTCAGTTGGAGCTCTCAGAAGCCCCTAGTGAGCTCACAGCCACTCAGAAGGATAAAGTGCAGTTCTTTCAGTCTCTCTTCACAGGGCTTTAATTCCAGTCCCCTGATCATCTTTGTAGCCCTCCTCTGGACCCTCTCCAGTTTGTCTGCATCCTTCTTGATTCGTGGTGCCCAGAACTGGACACAATACTCCAGATGAGGCCTAACCAGTGCTGAGTAGAAGGGAACTAGTACTTCCCAGGATTTGGAAGCTATGCTTCTATTAATGCAGCCCAAAAGAGCATTGGCCTTTTTTGCAGCCGCATCACATTGTTGGCTCATATTCAGCTTGTGATGGACAACAATTCCAAGATCCTTCCCGCTTGTAGTGTTGTTGAGCCACACATCCCCCATCTTGTAACTGGCATTTAGTTTCTTTTTCCTAGGTGCAGAACTTGGCATTTATCCCTATTAAATGTCATTCTGTTGTTTTCTGCCCAGCGCTCCAGTCTATCCAGATCATTATGAAATCTGTTTCTGTCTTCCAGGGTATCAGAGAGTCCACCCAATTTGGTGTCATCTGCGGATTTGATCAGCATTCCCTGCACCTCCTCCTCCAAGTCATTAATACAAATGTTGAAGAGCACTGGGCCCAGGACTGAGCCCTGCATTGCCCCGCTCATTACCTCTCCCCAGTTTGAGAAGATCCCATTGATAAGCACACTATCAGTCTGGGTCACCACATTTGGTACCCGTGTGGCTCAATGTACTAAGACAGATAATGTCTTCCAACATTGGCTGGGGATATCAGGAGTGTGCAAAAGCATTTCCTTGTGCATTTCACAGATTGTCAGGCACCTTTCGTTGTCCATTATGCTGGAATTGATTGTTGTTGTTTTCAAGTTGCTGGATATGTGCAAACTTGCACTTGCAAATGTTTGTACTTTAGCTTATGTTGTTGTTCAGTTGTTCAATGGTGTCCGACTCTTTGTGACTCCATGGACCATAGCACGCCAGGCCTTCCTGTACTGCGCTCTCTCCCGGAGTGTGCTCAAGTTCATATTCATTGCATTGGTGATGCTATCTAGCCATCTCAACCTCTGCCGTCCCCTTCTCCTTTTGCCTTCAGTCTTTCCCAGCATCAGGGTCTTTTCCAGAGAGTTTTCTCTTCGCATTCGGTGGCCAAAATATTTGAGCTTCAGCTTCAGTCTTTGTCCTTCCAATGAGCACTCAGGGTTGATTTCCTTTAGGATGGACTGATTTGACATCCTTGCAGTCCAGGGGACTTGTAGGAGTCTTCTCCAGCACCACAGTTCGAAAGCATCAATTCTTCGGCGCTCAGCCTTCCTTATAGTCCAGCTCTCACAGCCATACTTTACTACTGGGAAAACAATAGCTTTGATTAGACTGACCTTTGTCGACAAGGTGATGTCTCTGCTTCTGACTATGCTGTCTAGGTTTGCCATAGCTTTCCTCCCAAGGAGCAAGCGTCTTTTAATTTCATGGCCACAGTCACCATCTGCGGTGATCTTGGAGCCCAAGAAAGTAAAATCTGTCACTGCTGCCATTTCTTCCCCTTCGATATGCCAGGAAGTGATGGGGCCAGATGCCATGTTCTTAGTTTTTTTAATGTTGAGTTTCAAACCAGCTTTTGCACTCTCCTCTTTCACCATCAACAAGAGGCTCTTTAGATCTTCTTCGCTTTCTGCCATTAGGGTGGTATCGTCTGCATATCGGAGGTTGTTGATAATTCTCCCGGCAATCTTGATTCCGACCTGTGATTCATCCAACCCGGCGTTTCTCATGATGTACTCTGCATATAAGTTAAATAAGCAGGGTGACAATATGCAGCCTTGTTGTACTCCTTTCCCAATTTTGAACCACTCAGTTGTTCCATGTCTGGTTCTTACGGTTGCTTCTTGACCCTCATACAGGTTTCTCAGGAGACAGGTAAGGTGGTCTGGTACTCCCATCACTTTAAGAATTTGCCACAGTTTGTTGTGATCCACACAATCAAAGGCTTTAGCGTAGTCAATGAAGCAGAAATAGACGTTTTTCTGGAATTCTCTTGCTTTCTCCATGATCCAGCGAACGTTGGGGATTTGATCTCTAGTTCCGCTGCCTCTTTGAAACCCAGCTTGTACTTCCAGTAGTTCTCGGTTCGCATACTGCTGAAGCCTAGCTTGTAGGATTTTGAGCATCACCTTGCTGGCATGTGAAATGAGCACAATTGTGCGGTAGTTTGAACACTCTTTGGCCTTGCCCTTCTTTGGAATTGGAATGTAAACTGACCTTTTCCAGTCTTGCGGCCATTGTTGAGTGTTCCAAATTTGCTGGCATATTGAATGCAGCACTTTAACAGCATCATCTTTTAGGATTTTAAATAGCTCGGCTGGAATACTGTCATCTCCACTAGCTTTGTTGTTACTCATGCTTCCTATGGCCCACTTGACTTCACTCTCTAGGATGTCCGGCTCAAGTTCAGGGACTGCACTATCATGGCTATCAGGGACATTCAGATTTTTCCTGTAGAGTTCTTCTGTGTATTCTTGCCACCTCTTCTTAATCTCATCTGCTTCTGTTAGGGCCCTGCCTTCTTGGTCCTTTATCATGCCCGTCTTTGCACAAAACGTTCCCTTGAGATCTCCAATTTTCTTGAAGAGATCTCTAGTCTTTCCCATTCTGTTGTTTTCCTCGATTTCTTTGCATTGTTCATTTAAGAAGGCCTTCTTGTCTCTCCTTGCTATTCTCTGGAACGCTGCATACAGTTGGGTATATCTTCCCCTTTCTCCCTTGCTTTTCGCTTCCCATCTTTCCTCAGCTACTTGTAAAGCCTCATCAGACAGCCACTTGGCTTTCTTGCATTTCTTTTTCTTTGGGACGGATTTCATTGCTGCCTCCTGAACAAT
The DNA here is from genome assembly GCF_057233095.1 of Heloderma suspectum. Classification (NCBI taxonomy): domain Eukaryota; kingdom Metazoa; phylum Chordata; class Lepidosauria; order Squamata; family Helodermatidae; genus Heloderma; species Heloderma suspectum. The sequence continues at coordinate 401,121,977 of NC_139459.1, forward strand.
GTTACCGTCCATAGTTCCTCAGGCACTCTGTCTATCAGGTCTAATCACTTCAATCTATTCCTCACCTCCACTGTATATTCATCAGGGATATGATTGAGGTCATACCTGAATGGTTTAGTGGTTTTCCCTACGTTCTTCCATTTAAGCTGAAATTTTGCAACAAGAAGCACATGATCTGAGCCACAGTCAGCTCCAGGTCTTGTTTTGACTGACTGTATAGAGCTTCTCCATCTTTGGCTGCAAAGGACATAATCAATCTGATTTTGATATTGAACATCTGGTTATGTCCATGTGTAGAGTTGCCTCTTGTGCTGTTGGAAAAGCGTGTTTGGTATGATCAGCGTGTTCTCTTGGCAAACCTCTATTAGCTTTTGTCCTGCTTCATTTTGTACACCAAGGCCATGCTTGCCTGTTATCCCGGTGATTTCTTGACTTCCTACTTTAGCATTCCAATCCCCTATGATGAAAAGGACATCTTTTTTTGGTGTTAGTTCTAGAAGGTGTTGTAGGTCTTCATAGAACCGATCAACCTCAGCTTCTTCGGCATCAGTGGTTGGGGCATAGACCTGAATCACTGTGATGTTGAATGGCCTGCCCTGGATTCGTACTGAGATCATTCTATCGTTTTTAAGATTGTACCCCAGTACTGCTTTTCCCACCCTTTTGTTGACTATGAGTGCTACTCCATTTCTTCTAAGGGATTCTTGCCCACAGTAGTAGATATGATGGTCACCTGAATTAAATTCGCCCATGCCTGTCCATTTTAGTTCGCTGATTCCCAAGATGTCGATGTTCAATCTTGTCATCTCATGTTTGACCACCTCTAGCTTACCTTGATTCATTGATCTGACATTCCAGGTTCCTAAACAATATTGTTCTTTACAGCATCGGATTTTCTTTTCACCACCAGACATATCCACAGCTGAGTGTCCTTTTGGCTTTGGCCCAGCCGCTTCACTCTTTTTGGCGCTACTTGGAAATACCCTCTGCTCTTCCTCAGTAGCATATTGGACACCTTCCGACCTGAGGGTCTCATCTTCCGGCGTCATCACTTTTAGCCTTGTGATACGTTCCATGGAGTTTTCTTGGCAAGAATACTGGAGTGGGTTGCCATTTCCTTCTCCAGTACTTTAGCTTATAGGGGAATGCAAATTTTCCCCAGTTTTATTTTTTTTTCTATTTTAAATACTTTTGTATTATGTACCTTTTGCAAAATTTCAAAAAGTTAAAAAATGGTACACAAGCCCATGGAACCCACACAGCTTGTGAGAAGCCAGATGACTGCAGAATCTGCAGTTTCGATTCATAGCCATGTGAACCCATTTGATTCAGTTGTGGATTTCTCTGACATCTCTAAGTTTCGGTAGACTCCCTACTGCCCCAACCCATGGATGGACATCTGGAGGAACAGATACATTTACTGTCCTGAACCACTCATGTAAACTTAAAAGGTAAAGAGCCAGAGAGCATTAAACAACATTAGATGACATTTGATGGAACAAAACTACCTTTGCCTTCTGTCTACATAAGGAGCCAACCTCACTTCCCTTGGAAGTTCCACATTCAGGGTGCTGGTATGGAAAACCCTTGTCCCAGGTACCCCTCTGTAGATGATAGGCTGTATAACAAGGCCTCTGCATCCTTTGAAATGTCTGATTTGTTTCTGTGATGCCTCAGAGTAGTAGGCCCTCTAATGGCCTCCAAGAAAAGTTTGGATGGATTCAGCCTGAGTTTTTCTCCTTCCTTCTACCTCAGGGTTTCATTTCCCTAAACTCATCCAAAAGTGAAGGATGTGGCTTGCATCCTTGTGGACATTCCACAGCCAAGCTCCTCTGCCCCCTCAGCAATGCCTGCCAGACAAGGGAGCCGCCCTTGGGAATTTTTCACACAGGTTGTGGCCAGCGGTGCACGAAGCCACGTACACAGTTCACCATATCGCAGAGGTGATGTTCCTTCTCCTTATAATTATCAAAACCATGGTGATTTATTTTCTTCTTCTTGCTGAAACTTCCAGGGATTTCCCCTAATGTTGCTTTTGCCATAAACGTCTGAATCAAGAGTAACATGGGGTAGGGATGTCAGAGAATTCCGTGCTGGATCTTGGTGAGGCTGAATGCCAGTGCATTCGGGGGCCCCGAAAACTGTCACAGAACTGTCACTGAAACTCTGCCAGAGCGAGGAGTAGTATCATTCCTTTGGCATCTAAAGCTATGGCTGGACTCTATCTGTATGAGTCAAGTCCCTGCATTTCAGGCTTCACTATCAAGGTGTTGCCAGAAACCCTGCCCCCCACCCATATTTTTCTGTTCTTGACATGGAAAGGAAAGTTTCAGTCTTCCTTGGCAAAGTCTGGCATCATCAAAGCCAGGCCTGACAAAGAGGAATGGCATACATGATTCATATCCATCACCCCACACACCACACCACACCCTCTGGCATGTCCATTATTCTCCAGACTTAATCCATTGATCTTTTATGCTCCTTGGACCATATTTTCAATTTACATTCAGGCTCCAAAATGTCCATCAGGAAGTCACCAGCCTTTTCCTGAGCTTATAACTAGTTTTAATGTGCCTGTTTAAATTGGGAACATGGAAAATGGCCAATTTATTCCCACACCTGCACAGATGATAGTTTCAATGAGCTAACAAAGATAACATTTTTTCCACACATTGTTTTAACAATTAAATTCAATGTTTGGCCCTATTAGTGACACCCAGGCAGCCCATGGTTAGGACTCTTTGACCCAAAGGAGCCTCACTCTCTCACATACCAGAGGAGCCTCATAAACCTCACCTCCCTCCCCCTCTTCCCCTCTTCCTCTCTCTTGGTTGAAGCAGAGGCACCCCACAGCCTCCAACTTCAGGGCGCCCCACACTGCTCTGATGCAGATTCGAAATACTCCTCCCTTTCCTATGCCCTCCACTGCAAGTCCATTAGATTGTCAGATCCTCCTCATTCCACTTTTCTGGAGAACCCAGAGTTTTTCTACAGGAAGCATTTAGGGTGCGCTTGTCATTCACTACTTTTTTCCGGTTCTTTAGACGACACTGTGACCCTCCAGTTTTGCTTCTGCATCTAAAGAGCCCTTTCAGCACATTTGAAAAGAGGAAAAGAAATGTGGTATTGAATGGTAAAAGTGAAAAGAAATGTCTTTTCCACTTCTGTATTTGTGCTATTCAGCCATACCACGATGCCACCTAGAGGGTATGTGGTGGAAAGCAGGAAAAGAAGCACTCCTCATGGAATGCAAGCATCTCAATTCTGAGATGAAACCAAAAGTAGATAAAGGAGAATAACAGCCTCATGCAGAAAAGCTCCCAGTCAGTTGTTCCCTGCTGCTTCTTCTTTTCTGTCTCTTCTCTAGGCTTGTGCGTCTCCAGGGCGAAGCAGCTTGTTCACTTTGTCTCCTTGCTGACAAGCTCAGCTCATCCATTCTCTGCTTGGTAGGGATGTCAGAGAAATCTAGGGATATCGGAGAATTCCGCCACAGATCTCGGTGAGGTTGAATGCCAGTGCATTCGGCCCCCAGAAATCCATGGCGGAACAAAGCCCCCCTTTGAACCACCCAGAGAGCTTTGGCTGTTGACAAATAAACAAACAAATATGGACAGCTAGGGCCATCTCTTGCTTTACTGAGTAAAATTGTGTCTCAAAGGGTTTGGGGTTCAGTCTTCACTTCAGTGCAGGAAATGAGGATGCCTCACAATCTCTCTCTGCCCACTCACTTCTTCATGGCAATAGACAATGCGGCATGAGTGAACAGAAGGCCAAAGTATCAGCTAGGGGGTAAGAGAGGGAGAGTGGGTCGCCACATTTGGTATTCACATAGTTTCATGTACTATGACTACTAAAGTTTTCCTCTTCCTCTTTGGGGTGGGGATGTCTGGATTGTCGAAAATCATTTCCTTCTGCATTTTACAGACCTCTGGGTTCCTTTGGTTCCATTATCCATTTGATGGAATCCGGGGGGGGGGGGCGGGGAGGCTTCAAGTTCCCGGATTTGCTCAAATTTGCACTGGCCAATTTTTGTAATTTAGCCTACAGGCGAAATGCAAATTTTCAGCCTGTGTTTTTCTATTGTATGTATTTTTATATTACTAAATTTTTGCAGAATTAAGACAAGTAAAAACATGGTCCACAAGTCTCTGGAAACTGTGCAACTTGTGAAAAGCTGGTCCACTGCTGAATCTGCAGGTTCGGTTGCTGGAAATGTGAACGCATTGGATTCCGTTGTGGGTTTCTCTGACATCTCTAATTTTGGATGCACTCCATACTCCCCCAACCCTTGGATGGACATCTGGAAGAACAGAGACATTTACTGTCCTGCCCCAATCATGAAAAATAACATCTGACATGAGGGCATTGTGCATTCCATTGTGCATGTATTGGCCCAGTGCAACACCTCTTCCCCTGATTTTTGAGGAGAAACCCTTTCTGCATTGATGTGGATGGTGGAGAGGATCTTGTCTCTGCTGCTCCAACAGGCAATGCAATAGACAGCCTGAGTACATGCAGGGACCACTTCCCTTTGTAGCATCCCAGTTCCTGCCCAATAGAGAGAGAGCCGAGATGCCACGGCCCCTCATTAAGTGGAATGGGATATGCATCCCATTCTGGAACTCTGTACTCCTCCCTGCCCCCCAACCTGATACTCCCCACTATCAGCCCTAATCAGCCCTACTCTTAGGCAGAGCTTCCAAAAATTATGAAAGCCCAACGGCTGTTTCGCAGGAGGCCTCTCCCATCGGTCACACAACTATGTGATGGTTCATCTTGCTATGCCCACAACATTTCCCAGAGTGGTGGTGAGTTCCTGGGATGCAGTGCTTGCCTGGGCATGGAAGGAGCTTTGTCATCTTTGGTTTATTTGCACGTACACAGGTTGGAGTCATGCAGGTCCAGTGCTGTGGCAGACAGCCAAATCCTCTGCCCCGTACCCGATCTCCAGAGAGGCAGCCAGGATACCAAAAAGATTCTACATCTCACCGCTCAGCATTCTTCATCTCTTCCCCACCCCTATCCACCCAAGTAATTTTATTATCTTCCACTCACACCTAGCTTTCCCTCTGGAGAGGTGGCATAAGGGTGCGTCATCTCTCCCCCTCTCCTAGCCTTTCCGAGGCCATAGGTGCTTAGAGAGTTCAGCTTATGGCAGAGGTCATGTTCTCCTTAAAATTATCAAAACCATGGTGATGTATTATCTTCTCCTTGCCAAACCTCCAGGGACTTTCCCTGTTATTGTCTTTGCCATAAACATCAGAACCAAAAGCAACATGGGGTGACATCTGGATGTGAGCCTAAAAGGATGGCATATAAATATGTCCTGCCCCGCTGAACTCTTGGGTTGAGATGTAAGGCAGGTGAGGAGGACTCTGTGAGGGTCAGGGTTGCTTCTTCTCACTCCCATCAGATGTGTCACCTTGGCTGCGCTCCATCTGTATTGGGAAAAACAGGGACCGCATGGTTTGCAAGGGGACCCTGGCGTCTTCTAATCATTCTTCCAGCTAGCTGAGAGGTCCAAGGTGGAGGCTGTAGGAGCCATACTGAGAATGATTCTGCTCTTCGTGCTGCTGCTGCTGCTCCCCCAGGCCACCTGTGGGATGCTCAAAGCCAAATGCCCCTTGACTCTGAAAAGGGATAAAATTGAGCCATGGAGTTTTTACAGGCCAGGAGACATTCTTATTACTGGATTCATTTCAGTACAATCTCCAGAACGCTTAGATGGCAATACTTTCACAAAGCAACCATCCATCATCCTTTTCCCTCAGTAAGTAATTTTGTGGTAACCATGTTTATTGCTACTTCACTTTCTACTGATTTCATGAGCTCCAGTTATCCTGGCATTTCCAGGGCATTTCCCCATTCTCTCCTGCCTGACTCAGGCAAAGAGCTTTTCCTATATTGTCCTTTGGCAAATCTTTAGGGGCTGCATCAACAGGCAGGCAGGCCCCGTCCAATGCACAGCCTGCCCTTACACATGCTGCAGCTGACCAGGTTCCTTTTGAAAAGTGTAGCTACACAATGTAGGACAATGGGCTCTTCATGGAATAACTTTAAGAAGTACAAGAAACATCCAGTTTTCTCGTAAGGCTTGGGAAGGGAGGCAGGATGCCTGTGGCTGAAGGGATTCATTCTTTGTTTTCCAGGTGTAACAGGCCATATCACTGCTCCTCCCGCATGTAACTCCCTCTTAAGAAGGTAAATTTTCAAAGGTGGAAAGGGTTGTATTTTGGTCTGCAGATGTGCCTGTGTAGCAAGAGGAGGGCAGGCTGCTGTACAGCAAACAAATCCAACACAGAACCAGCAGTGACCATTGGTGAGAGTAGACAAGGAACAGGGGCTATTATTATTTTCAACTATTAAAAAATGGGAGGAGGAGTGTTTTTAGCTGCTGCAGCTGCATGTGTTTGTGTATGAAGTGCTGATGTGCGTGTGTTTGTGAGAGACAGAGATGCAAAGGGCAGGATGTGGCCCCCTATGTGGACCCCAGGACGTGGTCCCCTGCTTTCCCCCAAAGCCCTTTGGCCATGTTTTTCTTCCTCTTCCTCCACCTCTTCCCGTTCCTCCTCCTCCTTCTTTTTCTGCGTCTCCACCTAACCTATTCAAGTGTGGGAGCAGTGGTAAGTGGAAGATTATTTCCTTGCAAGGCTATTTGCATGTATAAATATAACTGAGAGGTTACCTAATGGGTGAGACTGTAGTTCAGTCATTCCAGCTATAAAAAAAGAAAGAAAACTGGATCCAGAAAATAGACCTGTTAGTATGAAATGTAACCTCTAAATTATATGCAAGCTTTCCATCGAATAACTCTATCTCAATGTATTTTTTATATTATTTTATTGTAATGCTGTATAGTTCCCTTTACACGGATGCACAACATGGAATTTGCATTTTCACAGCAGGAGGACACTGGGCCAATCTTGTCATTGAGATGCCCACCGCAGCCCCAATGTCCCTTTCTTGGTCAGTCACCACTAACTAAATTGGTGGCCATCACTACATCTTGTGGTAGTGAACTGCATTGTTTAACTATGTGCTGTGTAAAAAAGTCCTTATCTCTCCTTCATCTCCCAGCACTCAGCTTATCGGATGACCCCAGTTTCTAGTATGATGAGAGAATGAGGAAAATGTCTCCCTATCCATTTTCTCTCACTATGCTTAGTTTTCTATACCTCTGTCAAGTCTCTCCTTGGTTGCCTTTTCTCTAAAAGCTGTAGCTTTACCACGAAGGTGAGTTGCTCCAGCCCCTTAATCATTTCAGTTGCCATTTTCTGCTCCTTTTCCAACTCTACAATGTCCTTGGTGAGGTATGGTGACTAGAGGTGTAGAAAACATTCCGAGTGTGGTCACATGTCACAGGATTGTATAAGGGGAGTATGATCTTGGCAGTTTGATTTCCAATTCCTTTTCTAATCAAGCTCAACATGAAATTTGGGAAGAATTAGACATTTTCGTTGAGCTATCCACCAAATCCCCTTCATGGATCACTGCCTTGTTGTGGCGAACGGGCTTGCGTAACTCAGTGAAGCCATAAGCTATGCCATGCAGGGCCACCCAAGATGGACAGGTCATGACAGAGCGTTCTGACAAAATGTGGTCCACTGGAGAAGGAAATGGCAACCCACTCCAGTATTCTTGCCAAGAAAACTCCATGGAACATATCACAAGGCTAAAAGAGATGACGCCGGAAGATGAGCCCCTCAGGTCGGAAGGTGTCCAATATACTACTGGGGAAGAGCAGAGGGTATTTCCAAGTAGCTCCAGAAAGAGTGAAGTGGCTGGGCCAAAGCTGAAAGGACACTCAGCTGTGGATGTGTCTGGTGGTGAAAAGAAAATCTGATGCTGTAAAGAACAATCTTGTTTAGGAACCTGGAATGTCAGATCAATGAATCAAGGTAAGCTGGAGGTGGTCAAACATGAGATGGCAAGATTGAACATCGACATCTTGGGAATCAGCAAACTAAAATGGACAAGCATGGGCGAATTTAATTCAGGTGACCATCATATCTAGTATTGTGGGCAAGAATCCCTTAGAAGAAATGGAGTAGCACTCATAGTCAACAAAAGGGTGGGAAAAGCAGTACTGGGGTACAATCTTAAAAACGATAGAATGATCTCAGTATGAATCCAAGGCAAACCATTCAACATCAAAGTAATTCAAGTCTATGCCCCAACCACTGAGGCCGAAGAAGCTGAGGTTGATCGGTTCTATGAAGACCTACAACACCTTCTAGAACTAACATCAAAAAAAGATGTCCTCTTCATCATCGGGGATTAGGGGTGGACGAAAGTCACTTACCTTTTCTCGCGGCTTGTTCGTGGTGGGGGGGAGCGCTTCGCTGCTCCCCCCGCGAAGTTCAGGCTGGGGGGGGGAGGCTTCCCGCCTCGCTCGGCCAAAATTCAGGCCGGGAGGAGGCGCCTCGCCTCGCCTGGCCGCGAACGCGGAAGGAAAAAAAACGCCCCCTGATAGGCTACGTGACGATTCACGTAGCCTATCACGGCTGGATCTGCAAAGTCAGCCGTGATAGGCTACGTGAATCATCACGTAGCCTATCACGGGTGACTTTAAAAAAAAAAAAAGCGCTTACGCGAATGGCGGCCCCCATATGGAGCCGCCATTCGCGTTCCTTATTTAGTCGCTGTAGTCTACATAAATGTTTACGTAGACTACGGAGAAAATAAGGGCAACGCAAATAGCGTTGCCCTTATTTTCGCCGTAGTCTACGTAAACATTTACGTCGACTACAGCGACTAAATAAGGAACGCGAATGGCGGCCCCCTATGGGGGCCGCCATTAGCCGTACACACTTTTTTTTTTTTTTTAAGTCACCCGTGATAGGCTACGTGACGATTCACGTAGCCTATCACGGCTGACTTCGCAAATCTAGCCGTGATAGGCTACGTGAATCGTCACATAGCCTATCAGGGGACTTTTTTTTTTTTCTTTTATTGCAATGGCGGGGGCGGCAGCCGGTCGAAAGACCGGCTGTTGCTCCTGCCCCGCTCGAACACCCGACGAACCGCCAGCCGGACCCGCCGCCGGGAGGGACATTCAGGGAAGGTAAGTCCCGTCCCGGGGGGGGGGGTGCGGAGGATTTCTCCCCGAAACTTGTTCGGGGGGCCGAACACGTTGCCGCTCGGCCCCCCGAAGTTTCGGGGAGAAATTCTCTGCCATCCCTATCGGGGATTGGAATGCTAAAGCAGGAAGTCAAGAAATCACCGGGATAAGAGGCAAGCATGGCCTTGGTGTACAAAATGAAGCAGGACAAAAGCTAATCGGGTTTTGCCAAGAGAACACGCTGATCATAGCAAACACTCTTTTCCAACAGCACAAGAGGCGACTCTACACATGGACGTCACCAGATGGTCAATATCGAAATCACATTGATTATGGCCTTTGCAGCCAAAGATGGAGAAGCTCTATACAGTCAGTAAAAACAAGACCTGGAGCTGACTGTGGCTCAGATCATGAGCTTCTTGTTGCAAAATTCCGGCTTAAATTGAAGAACGTAGGGAAAACCACTAAACCATTCAGGTATGACCTCAATCATATCCCTGATGAATATACAGTGGAGGTGAGGAATAGATTTCAGGGATTAGACCTGATAGACAGAGTGCCTGAGGAACTATGGACGGAGGTCCATAACATTGTTCAGGAGGCAGCAACTCAATCCATCCCAAAGAAAAAGAAATTCAAGAAAGCCAAGTGGCTATCTGATGAGGTTTTACAAGTAGCTGAGGAAAGATGGGAAGTGAAAAGCAAGGGAGAAAGGGGAAGATATACCCAACTGTATGCAGATTTCCAGAGAATAGCAAGGAGAGACAAGAAGGCCTTCTTAAATGAACAATGCAAAGAAACTGAGGAAAACAACAGAATGGGAAAGACTAGAGATCTCTTCAAGAAAATTGGAGATCTCAAGGGAACGTTTTGTGCAAAGACGGGCATGAAAGAGGACCAAGAAGGCAGGGACCTAACAGAAGCAGATGAGATTAAGAAGAGGTGGCAAGAATACACAGAAGAACTATACAGGAAAGATCTGAATGTCCCTGATAGCCATGATAGTGCGGTCACTGAACTTGAGCCGGACATCCTCGAGAGTGAAGTCAAGTGGGCCTTAGGAAGCATGAGTAACAACAAAGCTAGTGGAGATGACAGTATTCCAGCCGAGCTATTTAAAATCCTAAAAGATGATGCTGTTAAAGTGCTGCATTCAATATGCCAACAAATTTGGAACACTCCACAGTGGCCGCAAGACTGGAAAAGGTCAGTTTACATTCCAATTCCAAAGAAGGGCAATGCCAAAGAGTGTTCAAACTACCGCACAATTGTGCTCATTTCACATGCCAGCATGGTGATGCTCTAAATCCTACAAGCTAGGCTTCAGCAGTATGTGAACCGAGAACTACTGGAAGTACAAGCTGGGTTTCGAAGAGGCAGAGGAACTAGAGATCAAATCGCCAACATTCGCTGGATCATGGAGAAAGCAAGAGGATTCCAGAAAAAGTCTATTTCTGCTTCATTGACTACGCTAAAGCCTTTGATTGTGTGGATCACAACAAACTGTGGCAAATTCTTAAAGTGATGGGAGTACCAGACCACCTTACCTGTCTCCTGAGAAACCTGTACGAGGATCAAGAAGCAACAGTAAGAACCAGACATGGAACAACCAAGTGGTTCAAAATTGGGAAAGGAGTACGACAAGGCTGTATATTGTCGCCCTGCTTATTTAACTTATATGCAGAGTACATCATGAGAAACGCCGGGTTGGATGAATCACAGGTCGGAATTAAGATTGCCGGGAGAATTATCAACAACCTCCGATATGCAGACGATACCACCCTAATGGCAGAAAGCGAAGAGGATCTCAAGAGCCTGTTGTTGAGGGTGAAAGAGGAGAGTGCAAAAGCTGGTTTGAAACTCAACATTAAAAAAACGAAGATCATGGCATCTGGCCCCATCACTTCCTGGCATATCGAAGGGGAAGAAATGGAAGCAGTGACAGATTTTACTTTCTTGGGCTCCAAGATCACCACAGACGGTGACTGTAGCCATGAAATTAAAAGACGCTTGCTCCTTGGGAGGAAAGCTATGGCAAACCTAGACAGCATAGTCAGAAGCAGAGACATCACCTTGTCGACAAAGGTCCATCTAATCAAAGCTATGGTTTTCCCAGTAGTAATGTATGGCTGTGAGAGCTGGACTATAAGGAAGGCTGAACGCCAAAGAATTGATGCTTTCAAACTGTTGTGCTGGAGAAGACTCTTACGAGTCCCCTGGACTGCAAGGAGGTCCAATCAGTCAATCCTAAAGGAAATCAACCCTGAGTGCTCATTGGAAGGACAGATACTGAAGTTGAAGCTCAAATATTTTGGCCACCTAATGCAAAGAGAAAACTCTCTGGAAAAGACCTTGATGCTGGGAAAGACTGAAGGCAAAAGGAGAAGGGGACAGCACAGGATGAGATGGGTAGATAGCATCACCGATGCAATGAATATGGACTTGAGCACACTCTGGGAGAGAGCACAGGACAGGAAGGCCTGGCGTGCTATGGTCCGTGGGGTCACAAAGAGTTGGACACGACTGAACTACTGAACAACAACAATCCACCACATATCTGATTTCTCTTTCAAAGGTTGTGCGTGCCTTATTCCAGCCCTGGAACGTATGTAAGGCCTGGTATTTTTTTCGAACTGCGTCATCCCCTCACCCATCAGCCCTCATTTCTACCACATCTTCCAGCTGGTGAGTGGCCACACCCAGAGTGACAGCAGCATTTAGGTGGTCTCCTGAGGTGTAACTGACATATGTGGAGAATCTGCAGTTTGACCTGGGTGTCATCTGAGTGACCCTCAGCTGGAAGGTGGTGGTAGGAATTCAGGGAGAAGAACTCAAGCACTGCCATTCAGAAAGGTAAGAGAGCAGACTAGAGTAAGGGGATGGAGGTTCTCAAAGTTCACTCGAAGAATGGGAAAGCAGCAGACCTCAGCCTGTACAAGGAATACAATCATCACAAGATGATATGGAGACTGGAGGAAAGAGAGGCCTCCGGAACCACCAGGCAGGAGATTTAAAAGGCACCCTGAAGGTGGACAAATATCCTCAACTGCTTTCAGGGCAACCAGGTACTCCCAAAGGCATTGGAGACCCATTTCCATCTTTTTGTTCTGCAGGAAAAAAAGGGGGGAGGAAAGGGTAACAGATCTTGGACAATGGTCAAGAGAAGAGTGACTACAACAGGGTTTGTTCCTGTAAAGTCTTCCCTGTCAAATGCTGAGTAGACTTACATTTCCTTGTTTCAACAGAGAGATCATCTGTGTGGAGAGAATCCATCTCATCTGCAGGAGGGAGGCATTATTCATGCCTTTGTTTGTTTTGGACCTCACATTTCCACTCAAAACTGTCACTCAAGCTGTCCTTCTGTGCCTTGAGTTCTAGAAATTGTGATAGTGCACCTTCCTGATCCATTAACAAGTAAACATTGCATTGTTTTCTTAAAGATGAAGTAAAACCCATTTTTTGTTGGGAGGAGTCTACTTTCCTTTCTTTACTATTGGAACCAATGTAGTCGGGTGGGGGGGTTGATGTTCCTTTTCTACCCCCCCACCCTTCAAAAACTGGATTATAGACCCTGGAACAAGGATATTTAGCGCAGAAAGACATGCTGCACTACTACACAAACAATTATGATTGGGTGTTTTGGTTCTAGGTTGCACTTTGCATCAGTGGTCTCATTACTGACATTCTCTAAAGGGAATCCAGTGGTTTTTATTGCCTGGAATGGTTTCTGGGATCAAATAAGCAACATTTGAATATGGTATTTCCCTTTCTATGTTCTTGCAGGGTACAAGGGATAAGATACTGGGATATTATGTCCATCCAGTTTGCCATTCGGAACATCAACCAGAATCCCAGCCTCTTACCCAACATCACCCTGGGCTACAGCATCTATGACAGCTATTACGATGGTAGAATGACTTCTGATGCCTTGTTAGACATGCTCTCCACTGGGCAGGCTAATGTTCCCAACTACAACTGTGGGAGATGGAACGAACCATTGGTTGTTCTTGAAGGATGCCATTCTGACATCTCCATCCAGATTTCAAACATGTTGGGCATGTACAAAATCCCACAGGTGAGGGTGGTGGGCTGTTTGAAGGGTGAATCTAATTCCACTTTGCATTTTCTCCAAAGCACTGAAAAAGTCAGCAGTGGCCATTCACAGTGAGACTGGAAATGTAGTGCTGCAAGTAACCGGCTTTCAATTGAGATCAGTGCTTTCAGCTGCCTGGAAAATCCAGCCACTGTGGTGATATTTAGATACCCTGTGCAGCACATTTGTATCTGTGTTTACTCAGAAGTAAATCTGAGTATTTAGGATACTAAATACCCTTGCATTTGAGGGTGTTTTAGCTTTGCAGCTTTAGGGATCTTCCTTTCATTTTATTAAAAATTAAAGAGGGAGGGGTGGACAAGAAGGACTGCTGGATCAGTCACAGCAGGATGTGTTCTACTTCTTGGCTTCAGGAGGACATCTGGTTGACCACTAAGGGAGCAGAATCCTGCACTTGCTGGGGCCTTGGTCTGATTCAACAGGAGCTGCTGATGTTCCATGCCCAACAGTGTGTGGTGGGAGGAAAGGGGGGTCCCATTGTTTGCCAGGTGATATATTGGAGTGTCTGCCCATTGTTCCTTCCCATTCTGTCAAAGGAATATCCTTTGTATAGTTGGCGGGGCCACAGAATACAAACTGTGCCACTGAATGGCTGGTGGTGCATAGGAATGTCGGAAAAGCTTCTCCCCGCTGAAGTTCTCCAAATTCCAACTCCAAGCTTCTTCCAACATGAGCCCATATCACATTGCAAGTTTTGCTCTTTTCTTTTTGCATGAAAATGTGTGCACATTTTTGTGCCTATTTTTTTCAAAATGTATGCATCAATTGTGCACGTCTTTGGAATGTATGGATTCTTCTCCCGGTGATTAAAGATGAGATTGGGAGGTGTGACCTGGGTAAATCCTGATTAGAAATGAACTGAATTAATTGTTCCTATGTCCCAACTGGCACCTTAGCCTTTCAGAATTCTCTTTCAATGATGCCTGAAAATGTGATTGATCATAAAATTAGGACCAACTGCTCCATCCTCAGACAATCTACCCAGAACGTTGTACAATCTGATGAGATTCCCAAAATATCAGATGAAGAATGGCAGAATTAAACAAGCTTTCCCATTTTTCATGGAGATCTGCTAACAGGGGCCCTACTGGAATAGGTTTGATAGGCATGAGCAAAGCAAGCAGGGATCTCCTGGCACCGGATGGGATGGGTTCCTGCAACACAATGACCAGCATCTCTCCACAGGAAGAGATGTGGAGAGATGAACTGCATCCTAGAGTAATAGAGGAACTGACATAAGAACTCTCAGAACTGCTTTCTATTCTCTTTGAGAAATCATGGAGGACGGGTGAAGTGCCAGATGACTAGAGGAGGGCTAATGCTGTCCCTATCTTCAAAAAGGGCAAAAAGGAGGAACCTGGGAACTACAGACCAGTCAGTCTGACCTCAGTCACTGGGAAAATTCTGGAGCAGATGATAAAGCAATCCATCTGGAAGCACCTTGAAAACAATGCCATGATTACTTGAAACCAACATGGATTTGTCAAGAACAAGTTGTGCCAGATGAACCTGATCTCATTTTTGATCAAGTAACTTCCCTTGTGGACCGTGGGAATGCTGTAGACATCATATTCCTCGACTTCAGCAACGCTTTCTACAAAGTGCTCCATGATCTCCTGATAAGCAAACTAGCTCAAAGTGGGCTAGATGAAACAACGATCCGGTGGATCCACAGTTGGCTACAGAATCGGACTCAAAGAGTGCTTATCAGTGGGAACCTCTCAAACTGGGGAGAGGTAACGAGTGGGGTACTGCAGGGCTCAGTCCTGGGCCCAGTGCTCTTCAACATTTTTATTAATGACTTGGAGGAGGAGGTGCAGGGAATGCTGATCAAATTTGCAGATGACACCAAATTGGGTGGGATAGCTAATACTTTGGAAAACATAAACAAAATTCTAAGTGATCTTGATAGGCTGGAGTGCTGGGCAGAAAACAACCGAATGACATTTAATAGGGATAAATACCAAGTTCTGCACCTCGGAAGAAGAAACCAAATGCACAGTAACAAGATGGGGGATACGTGGCTCAACAACACTACAAGGAAGAAGGATCTTGGAACTGTTGTCAGTCACAAGCTGAAGATGAGCCAACAATGTGATGTGGCTACAAAAACAGCAAATGCTCTTTTGAGCTGCATTAATAGAAGCATAGCTTCCAAATCCTGGGAAGTACCAGTTCCCCTCTACACAGCACTGCTTAGGCCTCATCTGGAGTACTGTGTCCAGTTCTGGGCACCACACTTGAAGAAGGATGCAGACAAGCTGGAGAGGGTTCAGAGGAGGGCAACGAAGATGATCAGGGGACTGGAAACAAAGCCCTATGAGGAGAGACTGAAAGAACTGGGCATGTTTAGCCTTGAGAAGTGAAGACTGAGGGGAGATAGGATAGTGCTCTTCAAGTACTTGAAAGGTTGTCACAGAGAGGAAGGCCAGGATCACTTCTCGATCATCCCAGAGTGCAGGACACGGTATAATGGGCTCAAGTGACAGGAAGCCAGATTCCGGCTGAACATCAGGAAAAATGTCCTGACTGTTAGAGCAATACGACAATGGAACCAATTACCTGGGGAGGTGGTGGGCTCTCCCACACTGGAGGTGTTCAAGACAAGGCTGGACAGCCATCTGTCAGGGATGCTCTGACTTGGATTCCTGCATTGAGCAGGGGGTTGGACTTGATGGCCTTGTAGGCCCCTTTCAACCCTATTATTCTCTGATTCTACAGAAGTCTTTGCACTCTACACATTCGGCAAGACTCCTGCACCAACCTGCATTATAAGCTGCCTTGCAAATATTCATTCAAAAGGGAGAGTATAGATCTTCCACATACTTCTCTCGCAGGTGTTAACTTTTCATAGGGAAAGAAAGGATGTGTTAAACTGTATTATGGTTGAGAATTCGATTCAGCTTGTTTTCAGCAGACACATTTGTCCTTGCAGACTTTTCCTTGTCTTTGCAAACTTTTCACTAAACTCTCAGCCTGTGAAGTGGAATCAACCCAGGGAAAGCAAGGGGTTCAATCGACAATCAGGAGAAATATTTAACATTTAAGACAGTTGGGAAAACGAGAATAGCATATTAGAGAATTCTGTGGTAAGCTGAACATGTACATTTCGCTGAGCATGCAGTATAGTAAGAAGTAAACAGACCCAAGGAAAAGAAATGGGGGCAACCTGTGTTTATGGAAATGTGTAGCTCAGCAAACTTGACACGTCCTGAACTAAATACATCAATCTAAATCATAGCTACCAACTTTGGAAAAAATAACAACAAATTGCTCGAAAACTTCTAGGGATGTTGGAGAATTCCGCCACGGACTCCAGTGAGGCTGGATTATTTAGAATCTGGACCCCGGACTCCATGGCGGAACAGACTGCCCCCCCCCGCCACTCCCCAAACTCCCCCCCAGAACGGACCTACTTGGCGGCGGCGGCAGCTCTAGGTCATCTTCCAGCCGTTGCCAGGCTGCTGCGGCTGCAAATTTGTGGCTGCAAATTTGCCACTGTGCCATTTGCGCCCCTGCTCTTTGCCATAATAGGCTACATAAGTATTTACGTAGCCTATCACGGCAAAAGGAGGGATGCAAATGGCATAGCAGCTGCCTTTTGCATCCCTGCCTTTTCCCGTGATAGGCTACGTAAATATTTACATAGCCTATCACGGCCTAATGAAAGGACGCAAATGGCGGCCGCTACAATGCCCTCCCTTTGTGGCCACAGCTGCCCGGCAGGGGCCAGAAGTCCAGCTGCAGCCGGCCGTGGCCGGTGGCTCGACGGCCTTGCCGCAGAGCAGAGCCAGCCAGGGAGTATTCCGCGGGGGAGGGAGGGATTGCCTCCCCCCCCCAGCAGACCCAGGAAGCAGACTGGTAAGTGGGATTTGTACATCCCTAGAAAACTTCCTATTGTGCAGGAAACATATGTCACCAGTTCAAAATGCATCATTTAAATAGGGAAGGCAAGCCATGTCTTGCAACCACTTTCTATCTTCGTATGTTCAGTACTGTTATGTCATGAAATATAGACTCTGCTGAATATTTTGTGGTAAAAATCACAACTCTTCCTTTCCTTGCATTCCTTGAAACAAATTACAACTCTTCCTTTCCTTGCAGGTCAATCATGCTTTTGTTTCTCACCTTCAGAATATTAAAGCGCAGTTCCCATTTTTCTATCCATTAATCCCCAAAGAGAAAACCCCATATGCGAGGATTGTCCAACTGCTGTTGCATTTCAGATGGACATTGGTTGGTCTTGTCGCTCAAGACACTGACTATGGAGAGAGATTCAAGAGGACCTTGACACCTCTCCTTACTAGGAGTGGCATTTGTGTTGTTTTCATGCAAAGCATCTCAAATATGTTTTCACACCAACTACATGTCCAGAAGGCTTCACTCCGCACGTCAGGAGACGTCAATGTTTTCATTTATGGTGCAGAGAGCAGGTTCTTCTTAAATGGAATATACATTACCCAAGCATACAGTGATCACTTCATTAAAAGTGAAGCAGGGAAAGTCTGGATCACCACAGCTGTGTGGGACTTCAATTTGGAATTGGGGATGTATCAAAAACCTTCCAACCCCATTTATATATTTTCCTTCCTTATCCAGCCTAAAAGACGGAGTGAAAATAATGATATTTTGCACCTTTCATTTCTTCTCTTGACATTTAGAGAAAGAGCATTGAATTGCACCTATTCAAAGCATGGGATATCTGTGAAAGGCTGGACAAGGTGCACGGAGAAACCTAAACCGAAGGACCAGTCCGAAGAGGACATGGAGATAATCCTGTCTGCAGACAGCTACATCAATTACAACACCATTCAGGCTGTGGCCCATGCCTTAGACGCTGCCTATGCATCCAGATCCAAGAGGAGGGTGGTGGAGGGTGGAGGCAGGCGAGATGTTCTAAGGTTACAGCCATGGCAGGTATTCCCTTTTCCGTCCCAGATATTTCATCTGAACATGAAGATCAGGGTCATTACCTTAGAGGTGGAAAATGAGAAAATGTCAAATGTTGTAGCAACGTGAAATGTTGTGTATTCTTTCTGGAGCAAACTCAGCTGTGAAATTCCCTGTACTGGAAGAGTGCCTATTGGTCATGATACAAGAGCAAATACAAGATTAACTGTAGCTCCTCAGACTATTA
The DNA here is from genome assembly GCF_057233095.1 of Heloderma suspectum. Classification (NCBI taxonomy): domain Eukaryota; kingdom Metazoa; phylum Chordata; class Lepidosauria; order Squamata; family Helodermatidae; genus Heloderma; species Heloderma suspectum. The sequence continues at coordinate 401,140,289 of NC_139459.1, forward strand.
AAGCAGACAGAGAGGATATTCAACCAGAATCCTTGAGAGAGTTGAGAAGACATATATGCACATGAGTCAGGAACGAGTCCTGAGTCCCTGGAGATTCACGCATGACATTTGTCAGCAGAACTAAGCTATCCAAGGTTGCTGCATGTTTACTAACTGGTGTTGTGTTTCATTGTTGGACCTTTTCCTGAGATCCTCCAAGTGCTGCAATACAATCATCATGGAAGGAATGTATTGGGATGAGAATGGAGATCAGGTGGTGGAATGAAACCTTGTGAATGACAGCACACAAGCCCTTGAGTCTGGAATCAGTCCTGAGTCATTGGAGATTCCAGTGTGAAATGGGCAGATCTGAGATCCTGGCTGGGTTCAGATGTCATGCTAAGCCTCAGTGGGTTGTTTTAATTAGTGGTTGCAGAGTGGCTTAGCGTGATGTCGGAACCCGGAGCATTTTTGCCATTGTGGGTAGTTTTGCATGACCAAGCAACCCTGAGAGCCCATGGCTTGTCATAGGGCTGTTTAGGGTGGCTTAGCGTGCTGTCTGACCTACCAGGTTTATTTCTATATGGGTTGCTGGGAACAGCTCAACAGCTAGCTGGCTGAGAGGGGAAGAACCCTCTCCATTTTGTAGCCCTGCCATGAGATGTATCCCAAGTTTGCCCCGGTTTTACTGCTCTGCCATAAGGTTTATGCAATTGTCCTCTCCATTCTACTACTCTGCCAGTAATTCTGCATAATTTTTGTGAGCCTGCTCATTGCTCTGTAACGCTCATGAACATCTGACAGCTAGCAATGGTGCTTGTTGCTGCAGGACTGAAGGTAGAATGACACTGGCATTGGCGGATGATTGTCTGTCTTGAGAAATGGGTGAGTCACCCACCCACCATGGTTGCTTCTCAGGGTGGATGAGCGTGACGTCTGAATGCACCAATTGAAGCAGTTTTCCTGCTCATTAAAAGCTGCAGTTTCCTCTGCCATTCCAGCTTGACCCTTTCCTGAGGAAACTTCAGTTCGACAATATTTCTATCATAGATGGAATGTATTTGAACAAGAACGGAGACCTGGCAGTTGACTTGGACATTGTGAACTGGGTGGTGTTTCCCGATCATCCTATTGTTCGTGAGAAGTTTGGGAGAATGACAAGACAGGGATCCTCAGGGTTCAAGTTCAGCATCGAGAAGGATCCCATGGTGTGGCCCAAGCTGCTCAACAAGGTAGGGGAAATCATTCAGTCCATCTCATTCTACTGACCATCTGAAATCCTGGAATCCAAAGTATCTTACGCCCCCCCCGATGCCGTCCGTAGGAGTGCTCCCCATCATTAGAGGAGAGGAAGGAAGTTTATACCCCTGATTCCATCTTCTTTACACAATTCTATGGATTTCATAAATCACCACAATTCTGTAATTATACAGGGGAATCTTGGTGACTATGAAGGTGAGGTGCCCTCATACCAATATCTGATGCCTGATAGCACCTCAGGTAGGCAAGTTGTTTCTGGAAACATATGAAAAAGCAATGTTTTCCTCAGAACATCCCATTTCTATGTACCTTGTGACTTGGGAGGGATTTGCTGAAGATTCCCTTTTCATCTGAAAAATGTATGCATCAGAAAGATTGTGTGGGATGGAGGAATTCAAATGGTGAAAACATTCAATGTGAAACCTGTCTGAACTACATAGAGATCAATTTTATACATGGGCAGATGAATGCTGTGTACCACAGGCAGTGTCTAGCAGGCCATAGGATACTTTGGATACTTCGGATACCTGGACCCGAGATCAGAAAGAGGGTTCTGACCTCGGGTCCAGGAATACACAGTCCTTGCCCCTCTCCCTCCCAGCTAGCACAGAGAGAAGAGAACCATGCTGGCTGTGTCTCCGAGGTCAGAAATAAATACAACCTCCGAGAGAGGGGAAAGGTGTCATTCAAGTGGGCGGTAGGTGTAGAAAATCCTTTGGTGGAAATACTGCCTTACTTAGGGCACAATTCAGGATCTGCCAATCGTGTTTAATACACTCCAACTGTGTCTTGTCAGTCGTCAGGTGTTCTCTGCTCCTTTGTCCTTTCATTCAACCATTTCAATTGTTCAGTTCAGTTCAGTGTATTGCTTGTTGACCAAGAAGGCAATACGTGGACAGAAAAAAGAATAAAATACACACCTGAAACAAAAAGTGGCACCAAAAGAGCAAACACAATAATTAAGGAGAGGGATTATAACTATGGATGGATGGGTTCCATCCATCTGGGTTCTCTGTGTGGCTGCCCAGCCCCTGCCCCCATCCAGTGGTCTCCGGACCAGGCTCAAGCCCTGCCCATGTTCGGCAAGCAGCCTGCAACTTGGACATAGAATTATAGGCAAAGAGCTGTTGTGAATTGCCCATAGACTCAGGTTTCACAGTGCTTTTTGAGTATAAGTCTACGGTCATAGACTTTTTTTAAAACAAAGTATTTGTCGGAAAAAGTAAGGGGCTTGAGCTGGGGAAGGTCTCGATGGGCATGGCTGGATGGGCGCCGGTGGCCTGATGGATTTGCAGTCCAAAACAGGGACCTTTGCCATCCCTAATTGTAACAAAGCTCATTAAAATTTCCTAGGGGACTATTAAACATTTCAGAGAGTCTAGGCAATATCTATTGACACAGTATAAGATATTGGCAAGCTTTGTCTTCCATACCAGTCAATAGCTTTTGTTTCTCCAAAGCCCATTGGACAAACTTGGTGGTCATATAGGATGTATGCCTTTATTTCTTTATGTATTTCATTTCTATACCACCCAATAGCCGAAGCTCTCTGGGCAGTTCACAAAATTTAAAACCAAACAGCACACAATAAAACAATTTAAAAAATATGGAACGTTAAAACCACAATACAACAATACAACCACAATAAATCCTAGCAGCAGTGCAGGAATGTAAAATACAGATTTAAAATGCCAGAGTTAAAAGTCTAGAAAGCTAAAAATGCTAAAATCCCTGGCAAAATAAAAAGGTCTTCACCTGGAGCCAAAAGGAATACAATGTAGGTGCCAGGCGAAACTCACTAGGCAGCTCATTCCACAGCGGGGTGCCACAGCGGAAAAGACCCTCCTCCTAGTAGCCACCTGCCTCACTTCCTTCGGCAGGGGCTCCCGGAGAAGGGCAGGCATATATGGGCAGGAACATATGTACAGTACATACACATATGTATTGTAGTCTGTGCCAGTACGATGTAGTAGTACAATGCATAGAGACGATCTGTTACTGGACCCAACTCTAGGGATTCAAGATATTGTTTCCTCAGCTCTGCATTCAGGTGACATTCCATAAGAAAGTTAATGCGCTTTCACCTCCATCAACTGCGGGAAGCTCAGTCTGCTTTAGTCAGAAGCCATCTCAGCCCAAATGAGCCAATATAGGACACATGAGGGGCAAATTTCCTGGGGAGGTCATGATACTTTGACAGAGCATATTGGTGCGGCTCCCAGCAGCAGTGCCCATTGCAGTCTCAGTATCGACCTCATAAAGTCTTGTATAAATCTCCTCCTGGACACCAACATGCCCCCTTGCCAGCCAAGTCATTTGTGAAAAGCCGGGCTTCGAAGTAAGCTGAAAGAAGTGGGCATGTTTAGCCTTGAAAAGAGAAGACTGAGGGGTGATAGGATAGCACTCTTCAAGTTCTTGAAGAGTCATAAGGCCCTGTTTCTGTTGGCTCAACCATTTGCTCCTGCCTCTTATAAACTCAGTCTCCACACACACACATGGCATGATGGGAGAGACAGACAGGACTGGAATTGGAGTGAGAATTGGGCCTGATGGATTCAGGGCCTGACAGGGACAAAGCCAGCCACACCCAGATGGCCCTGATGAACCCTGAGGTCAGAGGTTTTGGTCTGGCAGCTGGAGAAGCTAAAGTCTGAAATGCAGCAATAAGGCAAAGGCAGAACAAAGACCAGGCTCCTTTATGTCCTGCCAGGGGATTCATCCTGCCTTCTGATCATAGAGGCTGCCCACATTGCTCCTGAAAAGGCCGGGCTCTGTGGTTTGTCCACAGAATCCGCAATCACTCACAAGCCAGATTCCCATCATACAACTACTAGGTTCCCAGACAGAGCGCCAAAGTGCAGGAGAACCACTCTGGAAGGTGTCTTGGAAGAAGCTGCTGTAGGCTCATGGGCTTGGCTCACTAGATACAAGGAACTTGTGCCAAGCCCCTCTTGAGACAATGGGCTGGATTCTTCTTGCAAGACCTCACCTTTCCCTCGTTGGGCATCTGCGTGTGGTCTCCATAGCTCCTTATGACCCTCCTCAGTCAGTGGGTGTTTGAAGTCACACACATGGTGAAGACAAGACTCGAATCCACTCAGGAGATGCTGGCAGGGAAGGGTCCATGTGTAGAGGCAGCTGTGAACAGCCACCAGTGCCCCAATAACCAGACCCCTCCCTGCCTGCATCTCCTGAGTGGATTCCAGTCTTCCCTCCACAAAGGGAAACATTGACTTCACTGCAGAGCAGACCTGCCTGTGATTCTGCTTCTCAGGACTGTACTGGAGCTCTACTCTATGCCATGGGAGGACGCCATGTTTCTCTTTGATGTTATGAGTGCTTGGGAATAGGGAAAACATTCTGTACATGCTCTGGCATAATGTGATGTAGTATGAAATATTGTATGGAATGTACGAACAAAACCAGCAAGATTTTCTACTTCCACTACTGGGAAGCCATAATCTCCTTGCATCAACCAGATCATGGGTCTGGTCTGGGCCAATCCCTGGAGTATTAAGTTCTCAAATACAGTCAGGTTCCTAGATCCACTTTCTAGCAGAATGCCCATTGTACATCGATTTGGGGAAGCAATATCTTGAGCCCCTGTTAGCTGCGCTTGTGGATACTTCCAGTGCAAGCATAACTCGACTATTATTAGCTGGAATAGATCATTATACATCATATAGGACTGCTAAGTTTGTCAGTCGAGCCCTGGAGATGCAGAAGTCATTGACTGTTAAAAAAAACAAAATCTGTAAACATGGTAAGAACAAGCTAGCAATTTTTTTTTAGGATTTTAAAATATTTTTACTTTGTTTTTGTTAACTATTTTATTAACAATTTGTATTTTGGTTCCCCTTCTGCTTGATATGAGAATTCTATTTGTTTTTGTATGTGGATGGCCTGATTGGCCAAAAAGCAATAAATTTATATATATACCATCTAAAATAGGATACAGAGGAAGCCAGCAAGGAAGTGCAGGGACATGGTGGGACCAGCGGTAAACAGGTAACCAAGATGCCATTGTTGCAGATGAACATACATAGGTTCACCTACAGGTGTCAAGTTAAACTTGGGCTAGAGGTTTGTCTTGTGTCCTTTCCAATTCCGTGTCTCCACTGAGAAATTAGTCCTACCCATGTTCCTTGGTAGCCCTTGTTTTTGTCCTTAGCCCCTGCCACATTCCAGATGTGTGGAGAGCTGTCGCCCGGGGTTCATGAAGGCGGTTCAAGAAGGAAAGCCATCTTGCTGCTATGACTGTGTCCCCTGTGCAGAAGGAACCATCTCCACTCAGGAAGGTGGGTGACTCAGAAGGTCATCTTGTGGCTTAGGGCAAGGGCAAAGACTCATCCAGATATTTTCTGTGAAGTATTTGTACAGACATGGTGCAAGAAATAACCTTGGAAGATGCACTGGGGTGAAGGCAAGCACTGGATTGGGCAGGGATCAGCACCACCAGCAGCCCATGTGTGGCATCTTCATATATTGAATGGTGACACCACGTCGACCTGGCCGAACCCTGCCTAAAGTGAATGCATGCCTTAGATTGGGGGTACACAGAAGGTCAATCAGTCACTGACCACCATGGCCTGCGAAGTGCAGGGAGGCAGGAAGGAGGAGAGCAGTGGCCAGGTAAACTCTCTGGCAAATTGACACAGATCACAACCAAGGTCTTTATTTATCAGGTTATGCAGTTCACCTTTCCAGGGATCGTGGCCTGTATTATCCTCGGTAAGTCAAATGGCCAATGCAGAAGCTATCAGCACACTGCTTTCTTCAAGAAGCCGCCTCAAGGCTAGAAATCATGCAGAGCAGAGTCCCAGCAATATACTGCAGGTCAGAATCTTAGTGGTAGTGATTACTGTTATTAGTGTTACAAGGCAGAGAAGAGTTCAACATTCCTCATAGGTCCAGACCAGAACACATTGCAGGCATTCAAGGTGTTCCCAGCAAAGGCTGTTCAGCCTGAGCACCAGTTATACAGAGGGAAGCTGCTGGTAAATGTCCTCTTCTGATGTTCTCTCCTGACAGGGGCATCTGCCAGTAAACAAGCACTATGTCTAAGAGAGACATATTTTCAGCCATCTTGAATGGACACCTCAAATTGGGTGATGCCCCCTAAGTCACCTCCCCTGGAGAATGTTCCCCTTGCTTGGCTCTCCCAGTCCAAAAGTCTAACTCAAAGGTCTCCTTCAAGGCCGCATTTTCCAGTTGTGGCTGAAAGGGAGTATTGGTCTGCACTCACCCAGGAAGCTAGGCAGAGCCAACATTCCAGGTGTCCAGCTTCCTATGACTGGACCTGGTTCTAACTCATCCCCCTTAATCTCTGAATCAGATTCCAGCTCTGAACTCGTAGCGCCCACAGTGGCACGTGGGCGAGGCCCAACAAGTTGTTGTGTGAATTTGTGCTCCCCCCGCTTTCCTTGGTCTCTTGAAAGAAAGAAAGACATAAGAGGCAGCTGGATAGGAAGACATTGACAATGATCTTGGGGGTGGGAGGGGAAACAGACTAAGCATGTTGAGGTGAGTCAAAGGCCAATATCAAGATGTGCCAGGGAGGTGAAGTTTGTTTGTCTTAAAGATGCAAGTGGCTGTGCTGAGAACCAAACACTTCTAGTCTCTGCTGGGTAGGGATGGAGGAAAGGGACTTACCTTGTCCCGCAGCTTGCTTCCTGATGGGGGGGAGGCGCGTCGCGTCTCCCCCTGAAATTCAGCCCGGGGGGTGAGGCACCCCTACTCGACCACCCGAAATTCAGGCCGGGGAGAAGCGCCCCATCTCCCTGGCCGTGAAATAAAAACTGAAAAAAAAACCCGTGATAGGCTACGTAACGATTTACGCAGCCTATCACGGCTACATTTCCAAAGTCAGCCATGATAGGCTACGTAAATCGTTACGTAGCCTATCACAGGTGACTTTGAAAAAAAAAGAAAAAGCACGTATGCGGCGTTGCCCTTATTTTCGCCGTAGTCTACGTAAATCTTTACATAGACTACCGGGACCAAATAAGGAATGCAAATGGCGGCGCCCCATGGGTGCTGCCATTTGCGTACATGCTTTTTTTTTTTCAAAGTCACCCGTGACAGGCTACGTAACGATTTACGTAGCCTATCATGGCTGACTTTGGAAATCTAGCCGTGATAGGCTATGTTAATCATTACGTAGCCTATCACGGCGTGTTTTTTTTTTCACTTTACTTGTAATGGCAGCGGTGGCAGCCGGTCGAAAGACCGGCCGCTGCCCCCTCCCCTGATGAAAAGCCGACAAACCGCTGCCGGGACCCGCTGCCAGGAGGGACATTCGCCAAAGGTAAGTCCCATCCCGGGGGGGGCGGGGGGGCAGAGAATTTCACCGCTGATTTCATTGCGTTGGCACTCAGCCCCCCGAAGATTCGGGGAAAAATTCTCCGCCATCCCTACGCTGGGAATGAATGCTAGGTGGCGCTTGCTGGTGTCATGCTGCCTCACTGCTAACATATATGGTATAAAACCCATTGTACCCCATGGCTCGGGCTTCAGAGAAGCTGTCTGATCCAAACATTGGGTGTGCCTTTGTGCTGTCAGTTACTCAATAAGGTACTCCTTGTAAGTAAACCTGGATCTGATTTATCACTATCTTGGACCTCTAACCTCAGAGTTCGAAGCCCACAGCTGGGACAATACACGCCAACTCACTGTTTCTGTATCAGCTTAGGTGCAGATGTGCTGAAGAGAAGCTGGGGCTTCTGCCATCCAAGCAACCCCCCCTCTACTCTTGAACATGCCCTCCCCTTCACAATTCCTGACCCCCCCCCCCGAGTACAAACTTGGCCCTTCTGGGCTTTTGGTGGAAATGATCACCCTCAAATATACCTTTCATTGACTGAGAAAGAAAAGAGACTATAACAGATGTATAAAGTTAATCTTTCTCCTTTTCTTTGCAGATGCAGAGCATTGCGACAGATGTCCAGACCATCAGCATCCAAATAAGGACCGTGATCTGTGTATCCCCAAGTCTATTACATTCCTCTCCTATGGAGAATATTTAGGGATCATCCTGGCTTCCTTAGCCCTATTCTTGTCCTCAACCACAGGCGCTGTGTTAGGAATCTTCATAAAATTCCACGAAAGCCCAATAGTCAAAGCCAACAATCGGGACCTTTCCTACATTCTCCTCATCGCCCTCCTGCTTTCCTCCTTGTCCACCTTCCTGTTCATTGGCCATCCAATGAAAGCAACCTGCCTGCTCCGACAAACAGCCTTCAGCATCATTTTCTCAGTTGCCATCTCTTCAGTCTTGGCCAAAACGATCACCGTGGTGTTGGCCTTCCTGGCCACAAAGCCAGGGAACAGAGTGCAGAGATGGCTGGGGAAGAGGTTGGCCAACTCCATTCTCATTTCCTGTTCCAGCATTCAAGTGGTCATCTGCACCATCTGGTTGATTATCACTACTCCATTCCCAGATGCTGACATGCACTCCCAGCCAGGAAAAATCCTACTGCAGTGTAATGAAGGGTCTGTTGCCATGTTCTATAGTGCCCTTGGCTACATGGGCTTCCTGTCTGCCATCTGCTTCACAGTGGCTTCCCTAGCCAGGAAGCTGCCTGGGGCCTTCAATGAAGCCAAGTTGATCACCTTCAGCATGCTGGTCTTCTGTAGTGTTTGGGTGTCGTTTGTGCCCAGTTACCTGAGCACCAAGGGGAAATACATGGTAGCCGTGCAGGTCTTCTCTATCTTGGCCTCCAGTGCTGGCTTACTGGCCTGCATCTTTCTTCCCAAGTGCTACATTATTGTCTTGAGGCCTGATCTGAATACGAGGGAATATCTGACAACAAAACACTAATACTGGTATTTGATTCATATGGAGTTCTTGTTTAGGGACGTTATTTAGCAAGCAGCTGCTTCCCTCCATGAGTGTTTCAGATCATATATGAGGATACTTCAGGAAACCTATATCTCTGACTGCCTTACTGGTTCTTGACCTGGAATGAGAGTAGGGATGTACGAAAGTCACGTACTGTTTTGCGGATCTGCTTCACATTGTGGGAGGTGCTCCGTCCCTCCCCCCAGAATCCTGCATGGGGATTCTGTGGAGCCGCCGGCCAGCTCCGCCCGCAACCGGACATGCGGCCGCTGGGCAGCAGGGAAGCAAATGGCGGCTGCCATAGCCGGTGCCTTTTTGCATCCCTGTATTTAACTGTGATAGGCTACGAAAATATTTACATAGCCTATCATGGCAAAGTAACAAAAAGAAACGCATACGCAAATGGTGGCGGATACGGCGGCCGCCATTTGCGTTCCTTATTTTTCGCTGTTTTAATCTACATAAACATTTACGTAGACTATTACAGCGAAAAAAAAGGGAATGCAAATAGCATTGTGGGCGCTATTTGCATTCCTTTCTTATTCGCCGTTTTAGCCTACATAAATATTTAAATATTACGTAATTTAAATATTACGTAAAATATTTACGTAGGCTAAACCGGCGAATAAAAAAGGAACACAAATAGCGCCCACTACGCTATATGCATTACCTTTATTTTTTGCTGTAATAGTCTACGTAAATATTTATGTAGACTAAATCGCTGAAAAATAAGGAACGCAAATGGTGGCCACCGTAGCCGCCATAACTTGCTAAAAGGTTTTTTTTTTTTTACCCATTCATGATAGGCTATGCAAGTCTTTACATAGCCTATCACGTCTGGGTAAAAAAACAAAACACAAGACTGAAACAGCGGCCGTGGCAGACGGACAGAAGACCAGACGCTGCTGCCGCAGCCACCTCTGGAGCTGCCGCCGTCCGGAAGATCTGTCCCAGGTAAGTCTCATCCCGGGGGTGGTCCTTGGGGGGGCAGGGGGTGGCAGGCCCTTCCTCCACGGATTTCACTGAAATCCGTGGCGGAATTCTCCACCCTCCCTAAATTAGAGTTGTACCTTTCTAATAGAAAAGCATTTTGTTTTTCAGTCATTCAGTCGTGTCTGACTCTTCGTGACCCCATGGACCACAGCATACCAGGCCTTCCTGTCCTGTGCTCTCACACGGAGCGTGCTCAAGTCCATATTCATTGCATCACTGAGGCTATCTAGCCATCTCATCCTCTGCCATCCCCTTCTCCCTTTGCCTTCAGTCTTTCCCAGCATCAGGGTCTTTTCCAGAGAGTTTTCTCTCCGCATTAGGTAGCCAAAATATTTGAGCTTCAGTTTCAGTATCTGTCCTTCCAATGAGCAGTCAGGGTTGATTTCCTTTAGGATGGACTGATTTGTAGGGATGTACGAAAGTCACTTACCTTTTCGAAGGGTGACATTTGTGGTGGGGGGGAGGCGCTCCATCCCTCCCCCCCCCCGAAATTCTGGCTGGCCAGCTCTGCTCCGCAGGGATTCTGCGGAGCCGCCAGCTGGCTCTGCCAGCCGCCGGACATCCGGCCGCTGGCTAGAAGGGACGCAAATGGCAGTGGCAGTAGCCGCCGCTGTTTGCATCCCTGCAGTCAGCCATGCAGGGATGCTGTGCAGCCCTGCAGTCAGCCGTGATAGGCTACGTAAATGTTTACGTAGCCTATCACGGCTGATTTAAAAGAAAAAAAAAGCGCATACGCAAATGCTATTTGCGTTCCCCTTATTTTTGCCGTCTTAGTCTACCTAAATGTTTACGTAGACTAAGACGTGCCAAAATAAGGAACGCAAACAGCGGTGGCTGTGGCTGCCGCCATTTGCATACGCACATTTTTTTTTTAGTCAGCTGTGATAGCCTACGTAAACATTTACGTAGCCTATCACAGCTGACTGCAGGGACGCAAACGGCGGCGGCTACAGCCGCTGCCATTTGCGTCCCTGCTAGTCAGCGGCCAGATGTCCGGCTGCTGGCGGAGCCAGCCGGCGGCTTCGCAGAATCCCTGCAGAGTACAACCGGCTGGCCAGGATTCGGGGGGGGGAACGGAGTGCCTCCCCCCCCAGCGAGGATTCCAGGGGGAGGGATGGAATCCCTCCCCCCCAAACATAAACATAATCCGTGAATGGTAAGTGCCTTTCATACATCCCTATTCCTAAGGCCCACTTGACTTCACTCTCGAGGATGTCTGGCTCAAGTTCAGTGACCGCGCTATCATGGCTATCAAAGACATTCCTATAATTATCATAATTATAAGAATTGGGCATGTTTAGCCTTGAGAAGAGAAGACTGAGGGGAGATATGATAGCACTCTTCAAATACTTGAAAGGTTGTCACAGAGAGGAAGGCCGGGATCTCTTCTTGATCATCCCAGAGTGCAGGACACGGAATAATGGGCTCAAGTGACAGGAAGCCAGATTCCGGCTGAACATCAGGAAAAGCTTCCTGACTGTTAGAGCAATACGACAATGGAACCAAATCCCTAGGGAGGTGGTGGGCTCTCCCACACTGGAGGCATTCAAGACGAGGCTGGACAGCCATCTGTCAGGGATGCTCTGACTTGGATTCCGCACTCAACAGGGGATTGGACTCGATGGCCTTGTAGGCCCCTTCAAACCCTACTATTTTATGATTCTATGATTCTATGAAACCTATTGCCTCGTTGTGATCTTTTGAATGTACTTTTTACTTCCTCTCAAGAAGATATGCCTTTATCAAGCAACTGTATCTTCACTCTCCAAATCCCCTTAATGCTTTAAAGTGCTGAGTTTTGGCATGCTCTGTGTTAAAAGAACCCTTCAGGTGTCCAGGTTGCATGTCTGAAGATGTGCATCCATGGAAAAGGGGTCACTTGCTAACCAAGGACAGGGCTGAAATTGGTTCCTAGTTCCCAGTTCCAGATTCTCCATTGCCCTGTTCTGTCCTTACATCCAAGGAGGGTAGAGGAACACATGCAAGTGGTACTGGGTGGTGTGCAGGGACAATGGCAGAGTAAGAGAACAGGAGACAGTCTACTGACCCTAGAGAGGTTCTCTATGGCGCCTAAGTTGTAGTCCTGCTGGCACCAAGGCAAGACCTTTTTATTTTCCAGGCAGTTTAGCATTTTAGTTTCCTAGTCTTTTAGCTTTGGTGTTTTAAATCTGCATTTTAAATCTCTGCATTGCTGCTAGGTTTTGTTCTGGTTGTATTCTGGTTGTGTTGTTGTATTGCTATATTGTGGTTTTAATGCTTTTTATACTTTATATTGTTTTATCCTGCACTTTTTGTTTTTGATTTTTGTGAACCGCTCAGAGAGCTTCTGCTGTTGGGAGGTATAAAAGTCAAATAAATAAATGAATAAATAAATAAACATATGCGGATAGCTAGGGCCATCTCTTGCTTGACTGAGGAGAACTGGGTCACAAAAGGGTTGGGATTCACTCTTCACTTCAGTGTAGTAAATGAGGATGCCCCACAATCTCTCTCTGCTCACTCATTTCCTCATGGCAGTCGACAAGGGGGCATGTGTGACCAGAAGGCCAAAGTATTGGGTAGGGGGTGAGAGAGGCCACATGTTTGGTATTCACATAGTTCCATGTATTATGACTAATAAAGTCTTCCTCTTTGAGGTGGGGATGACTGCACTGTTGAAAACCATTTCCTTGCGCATTTCACAGATTGTCAGGGACCTGTCGTTCCATTGTCCATTATGATGTTATCGTGTGTTCAAGTTCCCAGATTTGTGCAACTTTGCACTGGCAATTTCTTGTAATTCAGCCTATGGGGGAAATGAGAATTTATGGCCAGTGTTTTTCTATCTTATGTATTTATGTACATCTAAATTTCTGCAGAATTTGGACAAGTTTAAAAAAAAAAAAAGTCCACAAGTCCCTGGAAACTGTGCAACTTGTGAAAAGCTGGCCCACTGCTGAATCTGCAGGTACAGTTCATAGAAATGTGAAGCCATTGGATTCTGTCATGGATTTCTCTGACATCTCTAATTTTGGATGCATTCCATACTCCCCCAACCTTGGATGGACTTCTGGAAGAACAGATACATTTACTGTCCTGCCCCAATCATGAAATATAACATAGGAAGTGAGGGTGTGGTGCATTCCGCTGAGATGTATTGGCATCTTCGCGTGGTTTTTTAGGGGAAACCCTTTCTGCGTTGATGTGGATGGTGGAGGGGATCTTGTCCCTGCTGCTGCACCAGGCAATGGAATGGACAGCCTGAGTATATGCAGGGACCACTTCCCTTTGTAGCATCCCAGTTCCTGCCCAATAGAGAGAGACCCGAGAGGCCACAGACCCTCATTGAGTGGAATGGGATATGCATCCCATTCTGGAACTCTGTACTCCTCCCTGTTTCCCAATCTGATCCCCCCCAAACAGCTCTACTCTTAGGCAGGGTTTCCAAAAAATAATGAAAGCCTTAAGGCTGCTTGGCAGGAGGCCTCTCCCATCGGTCACACAGCTGTGTGATGGTTCATCTTGCTATGCCCACAGCACTTCCAGGAGTGGTGGTGAGTTCCTGGGCTGCAGTGCATGCTCAGGTGTGGAAGGAGCTTTGTCATCTTTGGTTTATTTGCATGTACACAGGTTGGAATCATGCAGGTCCAGGGCTCTGGCAGACAGCCAAATCCCCTGCCCCGCACCCGATCTCCAGAGATGCAGCCAGGATGCCAAAAAGATTCCACATCTCACCACTCAGTATTGTTTGTCTCTTCCCCACCCCCATCTGCCCAAGTATTTCTATTATCTTCCACTCACACCTGGCTTTCCCCTCCCTCTGGGGAGATGGAACATGGTTGGGACATCTTCTTCCTCCTCTACTAGCCTTCCAGGGCCATAGCTGCATAGGGAGGTGAGCTTATGGCAGAGGCCATGTTCCTTCTCCTTGAAATTATCAAAACCATGGTGATGTATTTTCTTCTCCTTGCCAAACCTCCAGGGACTTTCCCTGTTATTGCCTTGGCCATTAACAGCAGAACCCGGAGCAACATGGGGTGACATCTCGATGTGAGCCTAAAAGGATGGCATATAAATATGTCCTGCACCTCTGAACTCTTGGGTTCAGATTTAAGGCCACTGAGTAGGACCCTGTGGGGGTCAGGTTTACTTCTTCTCACTCCCATCAGATGTGTCGCCTTGGCTGGGCTCCATCACTACTGGGAAAACGAGAGAACCCTCGGTCTTGCAAGGGGACCCTGGCGTCTTCTAATCATTCTTCCAGCTAGCTGAGAGGTCCAAGGTGGAGGCTGTAGGAGCCATACTGAGAATGATTCTGCTCTTCGTGCTGCTGCTGCTGCTCCCCCAGGCCACCTGTGGGATGCTCAAAGCCAAATGCCCCTTGACTCTGAAAAGGGATAAAATTGAGCCATGGAGTTTTTACAGGCCAGGAGACATTCTTATTACTGGATTCATTTCTGTACAATATCCAGAACGCTTAGATGGCAACACTTTCACAAAGCAACCATCCATCATCCTTTTCCCTCGGTAAGTAATTTTGTGGTAACCATGTTTATTGCTACTTCACTTTCTACTGATTTCATGAGCTCCAGTTATCCTGGCATTTCCAGAGTCTTTCCCCATTCTCTCCTGCCTTACTCAGGCAATGAGCTTTTCCTATATTGTCCTTTGGCAAATCTTTAGGGGCAGCATCAACAGGCAGGCCCCCTCCAACGCACAGCCTGCCCTTACACGTGCTACAGCTGACCAGGTTCCTTTCAAAAAGTGTAGCTACACAGTGTAGGACAATGGGCTCTTTGGGCCATAACTTTAATAAGGACAAGAAACATCCAGTTTCCTTGTAAGGCTTGGGAAGGGAGGCAGGACGCCTGCGGCTGAAGGAATTCATTCTTCTTTGTCCAAGTGTAAAAGGCCATATCACTGGTCCTCCCATGTGTAACTTTCAGGTGAACTGACAGGGCAAATATTGATGAATGTGTTTTTCTCAAAGATGGAAAGGGCTGTATTTAGGTCTGCGGATGTGCCTGTGTAGCAAGAGGAGGGCAGGCTGCTGTACGGCAAACAAATCCAACACAAGGAAGGCAGGCAGAACAGAACCAGCAGTGAGCAGTGGTGGGAGACAAGGAACAGGGGGAATTACTATTTTCAACTATTAAAAAATGGGAGTAAGAGTGTTTTTAGCTGCTGCATGTGTTTGGGAGAGACAGAGATGCAAAGGGCAGGATGTGGACGCCCATGTGGACCCCAGCAGGTGGCCCCCTGCTTTCCCCCAAAGCCCTTTGGCCATGTTCTTCTTCCTCTTCCTCTTCCTCCACCTCTTCCCCTTCCTCCTCCTCCTTGCTTTTTCTGCATCTTCACCTATCCTGTTCAAGTGTGGGAGCAGTGCTAAGTGGAAGGTTATTTCCTTGCAAGACTATTTGCATGTATAAATACAACTGGTAGGTTTCCTAATGGGTAGGACGATAGTTCAGTTATTCCAGCTATAAAAAAAAGAAAAAAAAAACTGAATCCGGAATTTATAGACCGATTAGATATTAAATGTAACCTCTAAATTATATGCAACCTTTCCATTGAATAACTAAAATTATTTCATATATTATTTTATTGTAATGCTGTATAGTTCCCTTTACACTGCTGTTTAACAGGGGATTGGTGTGTTCACAGCAGGAGGACACTGGGTCAGTCTTGTCACTGAGCTGCCCACCACAACCCCATGGTCTCTTTCTTGGTCAGTCACCACTAACTCAACTGGCGGCCATCACTGCATCTCGTGGTAGTGAACCGCATAGTTTAACTATGTGCTCTGTGAAGAAGCCCTTCCTTTTATCCCTCCTTCATCTCCCACCTCTCAGCTTTATAGAATGACCCCAGGTTCTAGTATGATGAGAGAATGAGGGAAATGTCTCCCTATCCATTTTCTCCACACTAGGCTTAGTTCTCTATACCTCTGTCAAGTCTCCTCTTGGTTGCCTTTTCTCTAAAAGCTGTAGCCTTACCACAGAGGGGAGTAGCTCCAGCCCCTTAATCATTGTAGTTGCCCTTTTCTGCCCTTTCTCCGACTCTAGAATGTCCTTTTTGAGGTATGGTGACCAGAGGTGTACACAGTATTCCAAGTGTGGTCACATCACAGGTTGGTATGAGAAGAGTATGGTCTTGGAAGTTCAACTCGCAATTCCTTTTCTAATCATGCCCAACATGTAATTTGGGAAGAATTAGACATTTTCATTGAGCTATCCACCACATATCTGATTTCTCTTTCAAAGGTTGTGCGTGCCTTATTCCAGCCCTGGAACGTATGTAAGGCCTGGTATTTTTTTCGAACTGCGTCATCCCCTCACCCATCAGCCCTCATTTCTACCACATCTTCCAGCTGGTGAGTGGCCACACCCAGAGTGACAGCAGCATTTAGGTGGTCTCCTGAGGTGTAACTGACATATGTGGAGAATCTGCAGTTTGACCTGGGTGTCATCTGAGTGACCCTCAGCTGGAAGGTGGTGGTAGGAATTCAGGGAGAAGAACTCAAGCACTGCCATTCAGAAAGGTAAGAGAGCAGACTAGAGTAAGGGGATGGAGGTTCTCAAAGTTCACTCGAAGAATGGGAAAGCAGCAGACCTCAGCCTGTACAAGGAATACAATCATCACAAGATGATATGGAGACTGGAGGAAAGAGAGGCCTCCGGAACCACCAGGCAGGAGATTTAAAAGGCACCCTGAAGGTGGACAAATATCCTCAACTGCTTTCAGGGCAACCAGGTACTCCCAAAGGCATTGGAGACCCATTTCCATCTTTTTGTTCTGCAGGAAAAAAAGGGGGGAGGAAAGGGTAACAGATCTTGGACAATGGTCAAGAGAAGAGTGACTACAACAGGGTTTGTTCCTGTAAAGTCTTCCCTGTCAAATGCTGAGTAGACTTACATTTCCTTGTTTCAACAGAGAGATCATCTGTGTGGAGAGAATCCATCTCATCTGCAGGAGGGAGGCATTATTCATGCCTTTGTTTGTTTTGGACCTCACATTTCCACTCAAAACTGTCACTCAAGCTGTCCTTCTGTGCCTTGAGTTCTAGAAATTGTGATAGTGCACCTTCCTGATCCATTAACAAGTAAACATTGCATTGTTTTCTTAAAGATGAAGTAAAACCCATTTTTTGTTGGGAGGAGTCTACTTTCCTTTCTTTACTATTGGAACCAATGTAGTCGGGTGGGGGGGTTGATGTTCCTTTTCTACCCCCCCACCCTTCAAAAACTGGATTATAGACCCTGGAACAAGGATATTTAGCGCAGAAAGACATGCTGCACTACTACACAAACAATTATGATTGGGTGTTTTGGTTCTAGGTTGCACTTTGCATCAGTGGTCTCATTACTGACATTCTCTAAAGGGAATCCAGTGGTTTTTATTGCCTGGAATGGTTTCTGGGATCAAATAAGCAACATTTGAATATGGTATTTCCCTTTCTATGTTCTTGCAGGGTACAAGGGATAAGATACTGGGATATTATGTCCATCCAGTTTGCCATTCGGAACATCAACCAGAATCCCAGCCTCTTACCCAACATCACCCTGGGCTACAGCATCTATGACAGCTATTACGATGGTAGAATGACTTCTGATGCCTTGTTAGACATGCTCTCCACTGGGCAGGCTAATGTTCCCAACTACAACTGTGGGAGATGGAACGAACCATTGGTTGTTCTTGAAGGATGCCATTCTGACATCTCCATCCAGATTTCAAACATGTTGGGCATGTACAAAATCCCACAGGTGAGGGTGGTGGGCTGTTTGAAGGGTGAATCTAATTCCACTTTGCATTTTCTCCAAAGCACTGAAAAAGTCAGCAGTGGCCATTCACAGTGAGACTGGAAATGTAGTGCTGCAAGTAACCGGCTTTCAATTGAGATCAGTGCTTTCAGCTGCCTGGAAAATCCAGCCACTGTGGTGATATTTAGATACCCTGTGCAGCACATTTGTATCTGTGTTTACTCAGAAGTAAATCTGAGTATTTAGGATACTAAATACCCTTGCATTTGAGGGTGTTTTAGCTTTGCAGCTTTAGGGATCTTCCTTTCATTTTATTAAAAATTAAAGAGGGAGGGGTGGACAAGAAGGACTGCTGGATCAGTCACAGCAGGATGTGTTCTACTTCTTGGCTTCAGGAGGACATCTGGTTGACCACTAAGGGAGCAGAATCCTGCACTTGCTGGGGCCTTGGTCTGATTCAACAGGAGCTGCTGATGTTCCATGCCCAACAGTGTGTGGTGGGAGGAAAGGGGGGTCCCATTGTTTGCCAGGTGATATATTGGAGTGTCTGCCCATTGTTCCTTCCCATTCTGTCAAAGGAATATCCTTTGTATAGTTGGCGGGGCCACAGAATACAAACTGTGCCACTGAATGGCTGGTGGTGCATAGGAATGTCGGAAAAGCTTCTCCCCGCTGAAGTTCTCCAAATTCCAACTCCAAGCTTCTTCCAACATGAGCCCATATCACATTGCAAGTTTTGCTCTTTTCTTTTTGCATGAAAATGTGTGCACATTTTTGTGCCTATTTTTTTCAAAATGTATGCATCAATTGTGCACGTCTTTGGAATGTATGGATTCTTCTCCCGGTGATTAAAGATGAGATTGGGAGGTGTGACCTGGGTAAATCCTGATTAGAAATGAACTGAATTAATTGTTCCTATGTCCCAACTGGCACCTTAGCCTTTCAGAATTCTCTTTCAATGATGCCTGAAAATGTGATTGATCATAAAATTAGGACCAACTGCTCCATCCTCAGACAATCTACCCAGAACGTTGTACAATCTGATGAGATTCCCAAAATATCAGATGAAGAATGGCAGAATTAAACAAGCTTTCCCATTTTTCATGGAGATCTGCTAACAGGGGCCCTACTGGAATAGGTTTGATAGGCATGAGCAAAGCAAGCAGGGATCTCCTGGCACCGGATGGGATGGGTTCCTGCAACACAATGACCAGCATCTCTCCACAGGAAGAGATGTGGAGAGATGAACTGCATCCTAGAGTAATAGAGGAACTGACATAAGAACTCTCAGAACTGCTTTCTATTCTCTTTGAGAAATCATGGAGGACGGGTGAAGTGCCAGATGACTAGAGGAGGGCTAATGCTGTCCCTATCTTCAAAAAGGGCAAAAAGGAGGAACCTGGGAACTACAGACCAGTCAGTCTGACCTCAGTCACTGGGAAAATTCTGGAGCAGATGATAAAGCAATCCATCTGGAAGCACCTTGAAAACAATGCCATGATTACTTGAAACCAACATGGATTTGTCAAGAACAAGTTGTGCCAGATGAACCTGATCTCATTTTTGATCAAGTAACTTCCCTTGTGGACCGTGGGAATGCTGTAGACATCATATTCCTCGACTTCAGCAACGCTTTCTACAAAGTGCTCCATGATCTCCTGATAAGCAAACTAGCTCAAAGTGGGCTAGATGAAACAACGATCCGGTGGATCCACAGTTGGCTACAGAATCGGACTCAAAGAGTGCTTATCAGTGGGAACCTCTCAAACTGGGGAGAGGTAACGAGTGGGGTACTGCAGGGCTCAGTCCTGGGCCCAGTGCTCTTCAACATTTTTATTAATGACTTGGAGGAGGAGGTGCAGGGAATGCTGATCAAATTTGCAGATGACACCAAATTGGGTGGGATAGCTAATACTTTGGAAAACATAAACAAAATTCTAAGTGATCTTGATAGGCTGGAGTGCTGGGCAGAAAACAACCGAATGACATTTAATAGGGATAAATACCAAGTTCTGCACCTCGGAAGAAGAAACCAAATGCACAGTAACAAGATGGGGGATACGTGGCTCAACAACACTACAAGGAAGAAGGATCTTGGAACTGTTGTCAGTCACAAGCTGAAGATGAGCCAACAATGTGATGTGGCTACAAAAACAGCAAATGCTCTTTTGAGCTGCATTAATAGAAGCATAGCTTCCAAATCCTGGGAAGTACCAGTTCCCCTCTACACAGCACTGCTTAGGCCTCATCTGGAGTACTGTGTCCAGTTCTGGGCACCACACTTGAAGAAGGATGCAGACAAGCTGGAGAGGGTTCAGAGGAGGGCAACGAAGATGATCAGGGGACTGGAAACAAAGCCCTATGAGGAGAGACTGAAAGAACTGGGCATGTTTAGCCTTGAGAAGTGAAGACTGAGGGGAGATAGGATAGTGCTCTTCAAGTACTTGAAAGGTTGTCACAGAGAGGAAGGCCAGGATCACTTCTCGATCATCCCAGAGTGCAGGACACGGTATA
Organism: Heloderma suspectum; assembly: GCF_057233095.1. NCBI lineage: Eukaryota > Metazoa > Chordata > Lepidosauria > Squamata > Helodermatidae > Heloderma > Heloderma suspectum. The sequence continues at coordinate 401,160,614 of NC_139459.1, forward strand.
ATGGGCTCAAGTGACAGGAAGCCAGATTCCGGCTGAACATCAGGAAAAATGTCCTGACTGTTAGAGCAATACGACAATGGAACCAATTACCTGGGGAGGTGGTGGGCTCTCCCACACTGGAGGTGTTCAAGACAAGGCTGGACAGCCATCTGTCAGGGATGCTCTGACTTGGATTCCTGCATTGAGCAGGGGGTTGGACTTGATGGCCTTGTAGGCCCCTTTCAACCCTATTATTCTCTGATTCTACAGAAGTCTTTGCACTCTACACATTCGGCAAGACTCCTGCACCAACCTGCATTATAAGCTGCCTTGCAAATATTCATTCAAAAGGGAGAGTATAGATCTTCCACATACTTCTCTCGCAGGTGTTAACTTTTCATAGGGAAAGAAAGGATGTGTTAAACTGTATTATGGTTGAGAATTCGATTCAGCTTGTTTTCAGCAGACACATTTGTCCTTGCAGACTTTTCCTTGTCTTTGCAAACTTTTCACTAAACTCTCAGCCTGTGAAGTGGAATCAACCCAGGGAAAGCAAGGGGTTCAATCGACAATCAGGAGAAATATTTAACATTTAAGACAGTTGGGAAAACGAGAATAGCATATTAGAGAATTCTGTGGTAAGCTGAACATGTACATTTCGCTGAGCATGCAGTATAGTAAGAAGTAAACAGACCCAAGGAAAAGAAATGGGGGCAACCTGTGTTTATGGAAATGTGTAGCTCAGCAAACTTGACACGTCCTGAACTAAATACATCAATCTAAATCATAGCTACCAACTTTGGAAAAAATAACAACAAATTGCTCGAAAACTTCTAGGGATGTTGGAGAATTCCGCCACGGACTCCAGTGAGGCTGGATTATTTAGAATCTGGACCCCGGACTCCATGGCGGAACAGACTGCCCCCCCCCCGCCACTCCCCAAACTCCCCCCCAGAACGGACCTACTTGGCGGCGGCGGCAGCTCCAGGTCATCTTCCAGCCGTTGCCAGGCTGCTGCGGCTGCAAATTTGTGGCTGCAAATTTGCCACTGTGCCATTTGCGCCCCTGCTCTTTGCCATAATAGGCTACATAAGTATTTACGTAGCCTATCACGGCAAAAGGAGGGATGCAAATGGCATAGCAGCTGCCTTTTGCATCCCTGCCTTTTCCCGTGATAGGCTACGTAAATATTTACATAGCCTATCACGGCCTAATGAAAGGACGCAAATGGCGGCCGCTACAATGCCCTCCCTTTGTGGCCACAGCTGCCCGGCAGGGGCCAGAAGTCCAGCTGCAGCCGGCCGTGGCCGGTGGCTCGACGGCCTTGCCGCAGAGCAGAGCCAGCCAGGGAGTATTCCGCGGGGGAGGGAGGGATTGCCTCCCCCCCCCAGCAGACCCAGGAAGCAGACTGGTAAGTGGGATTTGTACATCCCTAGAAAACTTCCTATTGTGCGGGAAACATATGTCACCAGTTCAAAATGCATCATTTAAATAGGGAAGGCAAGCCATGTCTTGCAACCACTTTCTATCTTCGTATGTTCAGTACTGTTATGTCATGAAATATAGACTCTGCTGAATATTTTGTGGTAAAAATCACAACTCTTCCTTTCCTTGCATTCCTTGAAACAAATTACAACTCTTCCTTTCCTTGCAGGTCAATCATGCTTTTGTTTCTCACCTTCAGAATATTAAAGCGCAGTTCCCATTTTTCTATCCATTAATCCCCAAAGAGAAAACCCCATATGCGAGGATTGTCCAACTGCTGTTGCATTTCAGATGGACATTGGTTGGTCTTGTCGCTCAAGACACTGACTATGGAGAGAGATTCAAGAGGACCTTGACACCTCTCCTTACTAGGAGTGGCATTTGTGTTGTTTTCATGCAAAGCATCTCAAATATGTTTTCACACCAACTACATGTCCAGAAGGCTTCACTCCGCACGTCAGGAGACGTCAATGTTTTCATTTATGGTGCAGAGAGCAGGTTCTTCTTAAATGGAATATACATTACCCAAGCATACAGTGATCACTTCATTAAAAGTGAAGCAGGGAAAGTCTGGATCACCACAGCTGTGTGGGACTTCAATTTGGAATTGGGGATGTATCAAAAACCTTCCAACCCCATTTATATATTTTCCTTCCTTATCCAGCCTAAAAGACGGAGTGAAAATAATGATATTTTGCACCTTTCATTTCTTCTCTTGACATTTAGAGAAAGAGCATTGAATTGCACCTATTCAAAGCATGGGATATCTGTGAAAGGCTGGACAAGGTGCACGGAGAAACCTAAACCGAAGGACCAGTCCGAAGAGGACATGGAGATAATCCTGTCTGCAGACAGCTACATCAATTACAACACCATTCAGGCTGTGGCCCATGCCTTAGACGCTGCCTATGCATCCAGATCCAAGAGGAGGGTGGTGGAGGGTGGAGGCAGGCGAGATGTTCTAAGGTTACAGCCATGGCAGGTATTCCCTTTTCCGTCCCAGATATTTCATCTGAACATGAAGATCAGGGTCATTACCTTAGAGGTGGAAAATGAGAAAATGTCAAATGTTGTAGCAACGTGAAATGTTGTGTATTCTTTCTGGAGCAAACTCAGCTGTGAAATTCCCTGTACTGGAAGAGTGCCTATTGGTCATGATACAAGAGCAAATACAAGATTAACTGTAGCTCCTCAGACTATTAAAGCAGACAGAGAGGATATTCAACCAGAATCCTTGAGAGAGTTGAGAAGACATATATGCACATGAGTCAGGAACGAGTCCTGAGTCCCTGGAGATTCACGCATGACATTTGTCAGCAGAACTAAGCTATCCAAGGTTGCTGCATGTTTACTAACTGGTGTTGTGTTTCATTGTTGGACCTTTTCCTGAGATCCTCCAAGTGCTGCAATACAATCATCATGGAAGGAATGTATTGGGATGAGAATGGAGATCAGGTGGTGGAATGAAACCTTGTGAATGACAGCACACAAGCCCTTGAGTCTGGAATCAGTCCTGAGTCATTGGAGATTCCAGTGTGAAATGGGCAGATCTGAGATCCTGGCTGGGTTCAGATGTCATGCTAAGCCTCAGTGGGTTGTTTTAATTAGTGGTTGCAGAGTGGCTTAGCGTGATGTCGGAACCCGGAGCATTTTTGCCATTGTGGGTAGTTTTGCATGACCAAGCAACCCTGAGAGCCCATGGCTTGTCATAGGGCTGTTTAGGGTGGCTTAGCGTGCTGTCTGACCTACCAGGTTTATTTCTATATGGGTTGCTGGGAACAGCTCAACAGCTAGCTGGCTGAGAGGGGAAGAACCCTCTCCATTTTGTAGCCCTGCCATGAGATGTATCCCAAGTTTGCCCCGGTTTTACTGCTCTGCCATAAGGTTTATGCAATTGTCCTCTCCATTCTACTACTCTGCCAGTAATTCTGCATAATTTTTGTGAGCCTGCTCATTGCTCTGTAACGCTCATGAACATCTGACAGCTAGCAATGGTGCTTGTTGCTGCAGGACTGAAGGTAGAATGACACTGGCATTGGCGGATGATTGTCTGTCTTGAGAAATGGGTGAGTCACCCACCCACCATGGTTGCTTCTCAGGGTGGATGAGCGTGACGTCTGAATGCACCAATTGAAGCAGTTTTCCTGCTCATTAAAAGCTGCAGTTTCCTCTGCCATTCCAGCTTGACCCTTTCCTGAGGAAACTTCAGTTCGACAATATTTCTATCATAGATGGAATGTATTTGAACAAGAACGGAGACCTGGCAGTTGACTTGGACATTGTGAACTGGGTGGTGTTTCCCGATCATCCTATTGTTCGTGAGAAGTTTGGGAGAATGACAAGACAGGGATCCTCAGGGTTCAAGTTCAGCATCGAGGAGGATCCCATGGTGTGGCCCAAGCTGCTCAACAAGGTAGGGGAAATCATTCAGTCCATCTCATTCTACTGACCATCTGAAATCCTGGAATCCAAAGTATCTTACGCCCCCCCCGATGCCGTCCGTAGGAGTGCTCCCCATCATTAGAGGAGAGGAAGGAAGTTTATACCCCTGATTCCATCTTCTTTACACAATTCTATGGATTTCATAAATCACCACAATTCTGTAATTATACAGGGGAATCTTGGTGACTATGAAGGTGAGGTGCCCTCATACCAATATCTGATGCCTGATAGCACCTCAGGTAGGCAAGTTGTTTCTGGAAACATATGAAAAAGCAATGTTTTCCTCAGAACATCCCATTTCTATGTACCTTGTGACTTGGGAGGGATTTGCTGAAGATTCCCTTTTCATCTGAAAAATGTATGCATCAGAAAGATTGTGTGGGATGGAGGAATTCAAATGGTGAAAACATTCAATGTGAAACCTGTCTGAACTACATAGAGATCAATTTTATACATGGGCAGATGAATGCTGTGTACCACAGGCAGTGTCTAGCAGGCCATAGGATACTTTGGATACTTCGGATACCTGGACCCGAGATCAGAAAGAGGGTTCTGACCTCGGGTCCAGGAATACACAGTCCTTGCCCCTCTCCCTCCCAGCTAGCACAGAGAGAAGAGAACCATGCTGGCTGTGTCTCCGAGGTCAGAAATAAATACAACCTCCGAGAGAGGGGAAAGGTGTCATTCAAGTGGGCGGTAGGTGTAGAAAATCCTTTGGTGGAAATACTGCCTTACTTAGGGCACAATTCAGGATCTGCCAATCGTGTTTAATACACTCCAACTGTGTCTTGTCAGTCGTCAGGTGTTCTCTGCTCCTTTGTCCTTTCATTCAACCATTTCAATTGTTCAGTTCAGTTCAGTGTATTGCTTGTTGACCAAGAAGGCAATACGTGGACAGAAAAAAGAATAAAATACACACCTGAAACAAAAAGTGGCACCAAAAGAGCAAACACAATAATTAAGGAGAGGGATTATAACTATGGATGGATGGGTTCCATCCATCTGGGTTCTCTGTGTGGCTGCCCAGCCCCTGCCCCCATCCAGTGGTCTCCGGACCAGGCTCAAGCCCTGCCCATGTTCGGCAAGCAGCCTGCAACTTGGACATAGAATTATAGGCAAAGAGCTGTTGTGAATTGCCCATAGACTCAGGTTTCACAGTGCTTTTTGAGTATAAGTCTACGGTCATAGACTTTTTTTAAAACAAAGTATTTGTCGGAAAAAGTAAGGGGCTTGAGCTGGGGAAGGTCTCGATGGGCATGGCTGGATGGGCGCCGGTGGCCTGATGGATTTGCAGTCCAAAACAGGGACCTTTGCCATCCCTAATTGTAACAAAGCTCATTAAAATTTCCTAGGGGACTATTAAACATTTCAGAGAGTCTAGGCAATATCTATTGACACAGTATAAGATATTGGCAAGCTTTGTCTTCCATACCAGTCAATAGCTTTTGTTTCTCCAAAGCCCATTGGACAAACTTGGTGGTCATATAGGATGTATGCCTTTATTTCTTTATGTATTTCATTTCTATACCACCCAATAGCCGAAGCTCTCTGGGCAGTTCACAAAATTTAAAACCAAACAGCACACAATAAAACAATTTAAAAAATATGGAACGTTAAAACCACAATACAACAATACAACCACAATAAATCCTAGCAGCAGTGCAGGAATGTAAAATACAGATTTAAAATGCCAGAGTTAAAAGTCTAGAAAGCTAAAAATGCTAAAATCCCTGGCAAAATAAAAAGGTCTTCACCTGGAGCCAAAAGGAATACAATGTAGGTGCCAGGCGAACCTCACTAGGCAGCTCATTCCACAGCGGGGTGCCACAGCGGAAAAGACCCTCCTCCTAGTAGCCACCTGCCTCACTTCCTTCGGCAGGGGCTCCCGGAGAAGGGCAGGCATATATGGGCAGGAACATATGTACAGTACATACACATATGTATTGTAGTCTGTGCCAGTACGATGTAGTAGTACAATGCATAGAGACGATCTGTTACTGGACCCAACTCTAGGGATTCAAGATATTGTTTCCTCAGCTCTGCATTCAGGTGACATTCCATAAGAAAGTTAATGCGCTTTCACCTCCATCAACTGCGGGAAGCTCAGTCTGCTTTAGTCAGAAGCCATCTCAGCCCAAATGAGCCAATATAGGACACATGAGGGGCAAATTTCCTGGGGAGGTCATGATACTTTGACAGAGCATATTGGTGCGGCTCCCAGCAGCAGTGCCCATTGCAGTCTCAGTATCGACCTCATAAAGTCTTGTATAAATCTCCTCCTGGACACCAACATGCCCCCTTGCCAGCCAAGTCATTTGTGAAAAGCCGGGCTTCGAAGTAAGCTGAAAGAAGTGGGCATGTTTAGCCTTGAAAAGAGAAGACTGAGGGGTGATAGGATAGCACTCTTCAAGTTCTTGAAGAGTCATAAGGCCCTGTTTCTGTTGGCTCAACCATTTGCTCCTGCCTCTTATAAACTCAGTCTCCACACACACACATGGCATGATGGGAGAGACAGACAGGACTGGAATTGGAGTGAGAATTGGGCCTGATGGATTCAGGGCCTGACAGGGACAAAGCCAGCCACACCCAGATGGCCCTGATGAACCCTGAGGTCAGAGGTTTTGGTCTGGCAGCTGGAGAAGCTAAAGTCTGAAATGCAGCAATAAGGCAAAGGCAGAACAAAGACCAGGCTCCTTTATGTCCTGCCAGGGGATTCATCCTGCCTTCTGATCATAGAGGCTGCCCACATTGCTCCTGAAAAGGCCGGGCTCTGTGGTTTGTCCACAGAATCCGCAATCACTCACAAGCCAGATTCCCATCATACAACTACTAGGTTCCCAGACAGAGCGCCAAAGTGCAGGAGAACCACTCTGGAAGGTGTCTTGGAAGAAGCTGCTGTAGGCTCATGGGCTTGGCTCACTAGATACAAGGAACTTGTGCCAAGCCCCTCTTGAGACAATGGGCTGGATTCTTCTTGCAAGACCTCACCTTTCCCTCGTTGGGCATCTGCGTGTGGTCTCCATAGCTCCTTATGACCCTCCTCAGTCAGTGGGTGTTTGAAGTCACACACATGGTGAAGACAAGACTCGAATCCACTCAGGAGATGCTGGCAGGGAAGGGTCCATGTGTAGAGGCAGCTGTGAACAGCCACCAGTGCCCCAATAACCAGACCCCTCCCTGCCTGCATCTCCTGAGTGGATTCCAGTCTTCCCTCCACAAAGGGAAACATTGACTTCACTGCAGAGCAGACCTGCCTGTGATTCTGCTTCTCAGGACTGTACTGGAGCTCTACTCTATGCCATGGGAGGACGCCATGTTTCTCTTTGATGTTATGAGTGCTTGGGAATAGGGAAAACATTCTGTACATGCTCTGGCATAATGTGATGTAGTATGAAATATTGTATGGAATGTACGAACAAAACCAGCAAGATTTTCTACTTCCACTACTGGGAAGCCATAATCTCCTTGCATCAACCAGATCATGGGTCTGGTCTGGGCCAATCCCTGGAGTATTAAGTTCTCAAATACAGTCAGGTTCCTAGATCCACTTTCTAGCAGAATGCCCATTGTACATCGATTTGGGGAAGCAATATCTTGAGCCCCTGTTAGCTGCGCTTGTGGATACTTCCAGTGCAAGCATAACTCGACTATTATTAGCTGGAATAGATCATTATACATCATATAGGACTGCTAAGTTTGTCAGTCGAGCCCTGGAGATGCAGAAGTCATTGACTGTTAAAAAAAACAAAATCTGTAAACATGGTAAGAACAAGCTAGCAATTTTTTTTTAGGATTTTAAAATATTTTTACTTTGTTTTTGTTAACTATTTTATTAACAATTTGTATTTTGGTTCCCCTTCTGCTTGATATGAGAATTCTATTTGTTTTTGTATGTGGATGGCCTGATTGGCCAAAAAGCAATAAATTTATATATATACCATCTAAAATAGGATACAGAGGAAGCCAGCAAGGAAGTGCAGGGACATGGTGGGACCAGCGGTAAACAGGTAACCAAGATGCCATTGTTGCAGATGAACATACATAGGTTCACCTACAGGTGTCAAGTTAAACTTGGGCTAGAGGTTTGTCTTGTGTCCTTTCCAATTCCGTGTCTCCACTGAGAAATTAGTCCTACCCATGTTCCTTGGTAGCCCTTGTTTTTGTCCTTAGCCCCTGCCACATTCCAGATGTGTGGAGAGCTGTCGCCCGGGGTTCATGAAGGCGGTTCAAGAAGGAAAGCCATCTTGCTGCTATGACTGTGTCCCCTGTGCAGAAGGAACCATCTCCACTCAGGAAGGTGGGTGACTCAGAAGGTCATCTTGTGGCTTAGGGCAAGGGCAAAGACTCATCCAGATATTTTCTGTGAAGTATTTGTACAGACATGGTGCAAGAAATAACCTTGGAAGATGCACTGGGGTGAAGGCAAGCACTGGATTGGGCAGGGATCAGCACCACCAGCAGCCCATGTGTGGCATCTTCATATATTGAATGGTGACACCACGTCGACCTGGCCGAACCCTGCCTAAAGTGAATGCATGCCTTAGATTGGGGGTACACAGAAGGTCAATCAGTCACTGACCACCATGGCCTGCGAAGTGCAGGGAGGCAGGAAGGAGGAGAGCAGTGGCCAGGTAAACTCTCTGGCAAATTGACACAGATCACAACCAAGGTCTTTATTTATCAGGTTATGCAGTTCACCTTTCCAGGGATCGTGGCCTGTATTATCCTCGGTAAGTCAAATGGCCAATGCAGAAGCTATCAGCACACTGCTTTCTTCAAGAAGCCGCCTCAAGGCTAGAAATCATGCAGAGCAGAGTCCCAGCAATATACTGCAGGTCAGAATCTTAGTGGTAGTGATTACTGTTATTAGTGTTACAAGGCAGAGAAGAGTTCAACATTCCTCATAGGTCCAGACCAGAACACATTGCAGGCATTCAAGGTGTTCCCAGCAAAGGCTGTTCAGCCTGAGCACCAGTTATACAGAGGGAAGCTGCTGGTAAATGTCCTCTTCTGATGTTCTCTCCTGACAGGGGCATCTGCCAGTAAACAAGCACTATGTCTAAGAGAGACATATTTTCAGCCATCTTGAATGGACACCTCAAATTGGGTGATGCCCCCTAAGTCACCTCCCCTGGAGAATGTTCCCCTTGCTTGGCTCTCCCAGTCCAAAAGTCTAACTCAAAGGTCTCCTTCAAGGCCGCATTTTCCAGTTGTGGCTGAAAGGGAGTATTGGTCTGCACTCACCCAGGAAGCTAGGCAGAGCCAACATTCCAGGTGTCCAGCTTCCTATGACTGGACCTGGTTCTAACTCATCCCCCTTAATCTCTGAATCAGATTCCAGCTCTGAACTCGTAGCGCCCACAGTGGCACGTGGGCGAGGCCCAACAAGTTGTTGTGTGAATTTGTGCTCCCCCCGCTTTCCTTGGTCTCTTGAAAGAAAGAAAGACATAAGAGGCAGCTGGATAGGAAGACATTGACAATGATCTTGGGGGTGGGAGGGGAAACAGACTAAGCATGTTGAGGTGAGTCAAAGGCCAATATCAAGATGTGCCAGGGAGGTGAAGTTTGTTTGTCTTAAAGATGCAAGTGGCTGTGCTGAGAACCAAACACTTCTAGTCTCTGCTGGGTAGGGATGGAGGAAAGGGACTTACCTTGTCCCGCAGCTTGCTTCCTGATGGGGGGGAGGCGCGTCGCGTCTCCCCCTGAAATTCAGCCCGGGGGGTGAGGCACCCCTACTCGACCACCCGAAATTCAGGCCGGGGAGAAGCGCCCCATCTCCCTGGCCGTGAAATAAAAACTGAAAAAAAAACCCGTGATAGGCTACGTAACGATTTACGCAGCCTATCACGGCTACATTTCCAAAGTCAGCCATGATAGGCTACGTAAATCGTTACGTAGCCTATCACAGGTGACTTTGAAAAAAAAAGAAAAAGCACGTATGCGGCGTTGCCCTTATTTTCGCCGTAGTCTACGTAAATCTTTACATAGACTACCGGGACCAAATAAGGAATGCAAATGGCGGCGCCCCATGGGTGCTGCCATTTGCGTACATGCTTTTTTTTTTCAAAGTCACCCGTGACAGGCTACGTAACGATTTACGTAGCCTATCATGGCTGACTTTGGAAATCTAGCCGTGATAGGCTATGTTAATCATTACGTAGCCTATCACGGCGTGTTTTTTTTTTCACTTTACTTGTAATGGCAGCGGTGGCAGCCGGTCGAAAGACCGGCCGCTGCCCCCTCCCCTGATGAAAAGCCGACAAACCGCTGCCGGGACCCGCTGCCAGGAGGGACATTCGCCAAAGGTAAGTCCCATCCCGGGGGGGGCGGGGGGGCAGAGAATTTCACCGCTGATTTCATTGCGTTGGCACTCAGCCCCCCGAAGATTCGGGGAAAAATTCTCCGCCATCCCTACGCTGGGAATGAATGCTAGGTGGCGCTTGCTGGTGTCATGCTGCCTCACTGCTAACATATATGGTATAAAACCCATTGTACCCCATGGCTCGGGCTTCAGAGAAGCTGTCTGATCCAAACATTGGGTGTGCCTGTGTGCTGTCAGTTACTCAATAAGGTACTCCTTGTAAGTAAACCTGGATCTGATTTATCACTATCTTGGACCTCTAACCTCAGAGTTCGAAGCCCACAGCTGGGACAATACACGCCAACTCACTGTTTCTGTATCAGCTTAGGTGCAGATGTGCTGAAGAGAAGCTGGGGCTTCTGCCATCCAAGCAACCCCCCCTCTACTCTTGAACATGCCCTCCCCTTCACAATTCCTGACCCCCCCCCCGAGTACAAACTTGGCCCTTCTGGGCTTTTGGTGGAAATGATCACCCTCAAATATACCTTTCATTGACTGAGAAAGAAAAGAGACTATAACAGATGTATAAAGTTAATCTTTCTCCTTTTCTTTGCAGATGCAGAGCATTGCGACAGATGTCCAGACCATCAGCATCCAAATAAGGACCGTGATCTGTGTATCCCCAAGTCTATTACATTCCTCTCCTATGGAGAATATTTAGGGATCATCCTGGCTTCCTTAGCCCTATTCTTGTCCTCAACCACAGGCGCTGTGTTAGGAATCTTCATAAAATTCCACGAAAGCCCAATAGTCAAAGCCAACAATCGGGACCTTTCCTACATTCTCCTCATCGCCCTCCTGCTTTCCTCCTTGTCCACCTTCCTGTTCATTGGCCATCCAATGAAAGCAACCTGCCTGCTCCGACAAACAGCCTTCAGCATCATTTTCTCAGTTGCCATCTCTTCAGTCTTGGCCAAAACGATCACCGTGGTGTTGGCCTTCCTGGCCACAAAGCCAGGGAACAGAGTGCAGAGATGGCTGGGGAAGAGGTTGGCCAACTCCATTCTCATTTCCTGTTCCAGCATTCAAGTGGTCATCTGCACCATCTGGTTGATTATCACTACTCCATTCCCAGATGCTGACATGCACTCCCAGCCAGGAAAAATCCTACTGCAGTGTAATGAAGGGTCTGTTGCCATGTTCTATAGTGCCCTTGGCTACATGGGCTTCCTGTCTGCCATCTGCTTCACAGTGGCTTCCCTAGCCAGGAAGCTGCCTGGGGCCTTCAATGAAGCCAAGTTGATCACCTTCAGCATGCTGGTCTTCTGTAGTGTTTGGGTGTCGTTTGTGCCCAGTTACCTGAGCACCAAGGGGAAATACATGGTAGCCGTGCAGGTCTTCTCTATCTTGGCCTCCAGTGCTGGCTTACTGGCCTGCATCTTTCTTCCCAAGTGCTACATTATTGTCTTGAGGCCTGATCTGAATACGAGGGAATATCTGACAACAAAACACTAATACTGGTATTTGATTCATATGGAGTTCTTGTTTAGGGACGTTATTTAGCAAGCAGCTGCTTCCCTCCATGAGTGTTTCAGATCATATATGAGGATACTTCAGGAAACCTATATCTCTGACTGCCTTACTGGTTCTTGACCTGGAATGAGAGTAGGGATGTACGAAAGTCACGTACTGTTTTGCGGATCTGCTTCACATTGTGGGAGGTGCTCCGTCCCTCCCCCCAGAATCCTGCATGGGGATTCTGTGGAGCCGCCGGCCAGCTCCGCCCGCAACCGGACATGCGGCCGCTGGGCAGCAGGGAAGCAAATGGCGGCTGCCATAGCCGGTGCCTTTTTGCATCCCTGTATTTAACTGTGATAGGCTACGAAAATATTTACATAGCCTATCATGGCAAAGTAACAAAAAGAAACGCATACGCAAATGGTGGCGGATACGGCGGCCGCCATTTGCGTTCCTTATTTTTCGCTGTTTTAATCTACATAAATATTTACGTAGACTATTACAGCGAAAAAAAAGGGAATGCAAATAGCATTGTGGGCGCTATTTGCATTCCTTTCTTATTCGCCGTTTTAGCCTACATAAATATTTAAATATTACGTAATTTAAATATTACGTAAAATATTTACGTAGGCTAAACCGGCGAATAAAAAAGGAACACAAATAGCGCCCACTACGCTATATGCATTACCTTTATTTTTTGCTGTAATAGTCTACGTAAATATTTATGTAGACTAAATCGCTGAAAAATAAGGAACGCAAATGGTGGCCACCGTAGCCGCCATAACTTGCTAAAAGGTTTTTTTTTTTTTACCCATTCATGATAGGCTATGCAAGTCTTTACATAGCCTATCACGTCTGGGTAAAAAAACAAAACACAAGACTGAAACAGCGGCCGTGGCAGACGGACAGAAGACCAGACGCTGCTGCCGCAGCCACCTCTGGAGCTGCCGCCGTCCGGAAGATCTGTCCCAGGTAAGTCTCATCCCGGGGGTGGTCCTTGGGTGGGCAGGGGGTGGCAGGCCCTTCCTCCACGGATTTCACTGAAATCCGTGGCGGAATTCTCCACCCTCCCTAAATTAGAGTTGTACCTTTCTAATAGAAAAGCATTTTGTTTTTCAGTCATTCAGTCGTGTCTGACTCTTCGTGACCCCATGGACCACAGCATACCAGGCCTTCCTGTCCTGTGCTCTCACACGGAGCGTGCTCAAGTCCATATTCATTGCATCACTGAGGCTATCTAGCCATCTCATCCTCTGCCATCCCCTTCTCCCTTTGCCTTCAGTCTTTCCCAGCATCAGGGTCTTTTCCAGAGAGTTTTCTCTCCGCATTAGGTAGCCAAAATATTTGAGCTTCAGTTTCAGTATCTGTCCTTCCAATGAGCAGTCAGGGTTGATTTCCTTTAGGATGGACTGATTTGTAGGGATGTACGAAAGTCACTTACCTTTTCGAAGGGTGACATTTGTGGTGGGGGGGAGGCGCTCCGTCCCTCCCCCCCCCCGAAATTCTGGCTGGCCGGCTCTGCTCCGCAGGGATTCTGCGGAGCCGCCAGCTGGCTCTGCCAGCCGCCGGACATCCGGCCGCTGGCTAGAAGGGACACAAATGGCAGTGGCAGTAGCCGCCGCTGTTTGCATCCCTGCAGTCAGCCATGCAGGGATGCTGTGCAGCCCTGCAGTCAGCCGTGATAGGCTACGTAAATGTTTACGTAGCCTATCACGGCTGATTTAAAAGAAAAAAAAAGCGCATACGCAAATGCTATTTGCGTTCCCCTTATTTTTGCCATCTTAGTCTACCTAAATGTTTACGTAGACTAAGACGTGCCAAAATAAGGAACGCAAACAGCGGTGGCTGTGGCTGCCGCCATTTGCATACGCACATTTTTTTTTTAGTCAGCTGTGATAGCCTACGTAAACATTTACGTAGCCTATCACAGCTGACTGCAGGGACGCAAACGGCGGCGGCTACAGCCGCTGCCATTTGCGTCCCTGCTAGTCAGCGGCCAGATGTCCGGCTGCTGGCGGAGCCAGCCGGCGGCTTCGCAGAATCCCTGCAGAGTACAACCGGCTGGCCAGGATTCGGGGGGGGGGGAACGGAGTGCCTCCCCCCCCAGCGAGGATTCCAGGGGGAGGGATGGAATCCCTCCCCCCCAAACATAAACATAATCCGTGAATGGTAAGTGCCTTTCATACATCCCTATTCCTAAGGCCCACTTGACTTCACTCTCGAGGATGTCTGGCTCAAGTTCAGTGACCGCGCTATCATGGCTATCAAAGACATTCCTATAATTATCATAATTATAAGAATTGGGCATGTTTAGCCTTGAGAAGAGAAGACTGAGGGGAGATATGATAGCACTCTTCAAATACTTGAAAGGTTGTCACAGAGAGGAAGGCCGGGATCTCTTCTTGATCATCCCAGAGTGCAGGACACGGAATAATGGGCTCAAGTGACAGGAAGCCAGATTCCGGCTGAACATCAGGAAAAGCTTCCTGACTGTTAGAGCAATACGACAATGGAACCAAATCCCTAGGGAGGTGGTGGGCTCTCCCACACTGGAGGCATTCAAGACGAGGCTGGACAGCCATCTGTCAGGGATGCTCTGACTTGGATTCCGCACTCAACAGGGGATTGGACTCGATGGCCTTGTAGGCCCCTTCAAACCCTACTATTTTATGATTCTATGATTCTATGAAACCTATTGCCTCGTTGTGATCTTTTGAATGTACTTTTTACTTCCTCTCAAGAAGATATGCCTTTATCAAGCAACTGTATCTTCACTCTCCAAATCCCCTTAATGCTTTAAAGTGCTGAGTTTTGGCATGCTCTGTGTTAAAAGAACCCTTCAGGTGTCCAGGTTGCATGTCTGAAGATGTGCATCCATGGAAAAGGGGTCACTTGCTAACCAAGGACAGGGCTGAAATTGGTTCCTATTTCCCAGTTCCAGATTCTCCATTGCCCTGTTCTGTCCTTACATCCAAGGAGGGTAGAGGAACACATGCAAGTGGTACTGGGTGGTGTGCAGGGACAATGGCAGAGTAAGAGAACAGGAGACAGTCTACTGACCCTAGAGAGGTTCTCTATGGCGCCTAAGTTGTAGTCCTGCTGGCACCAAGGCAAGACCTTTTTATTTTCCAGGCAGTTTAGCATTTTAGTTTCCTAGTCTTTTAGCTTTGGTGTTTTAAATCTGCATTTTAAATCTCTGCATTGCTGCTAGGTTTTGTTCTGGTTGTATTCTGGTTGTGTTGTTGTATTGCTATATTGTGGTTTTAATGCTTTTTATACTTTATATTGTTTTATCCTGCACTTTTTGTTTTTGATTTTTGTGAACCGCTCAGAGAGCTTCTGCTGTTGGGAGGTATAAAAGTCAAATAAATAAATGAATAAATAAATAAACATATGCGGATAGCTAGGGCCATCTCTTGCTTGACTGAGGAGAACTGGGTCACAAAAGGGTTGGGATTCACTCTTCACTTCAGTGTAGTAAATGAGGATGCCCCACAATCTCTCTCTGCTCACTCATTTCCTCATGGCAGTCGACAAGGGGGCATGTGTGACCAGAAGGCCAAAGTATTGGGTAGGGGGTGAGAGAGGCCATATGTTTTGTATTCACATAGTTCCATGTATTATGACTAATAAAGTCTTCCTCTTTGAGGTGGGGATGACTGCACTGTTGAAAACCATTTCCTTGCGCATTTCACAGATTGTCAGGGACCTGTCGTTCCATTGTCCATTATGATGTTATCGTGTGTTCAAGTTCCCAGATTTGTGCAACTTTGCACTGGCAATTTCTTGTAATTCAGCCTATGGGGGAAATGAGAATTTATGGCCAGTGTTTTTCTATCTTATGTATTTATGTACATCTAAATTTCTGCAGAATTTGGACAAGTTTAAAAAAAAAAAAAGTCCACAAGTCCCTGGAAACTGTGCAACTTGTGAAAAGCTGGCCCACTGCTGAATCTGCAGGTACAGTTCATAGAAATGTGAAGCCATTGGATTCTGTCATGGATTTCTCTGACATCTCTAATTTTGGATGCATTCCATACTCCCCCAACCTTGGATGGACTTCTGGAAGAACAGATACATTTACTGTCCTGCCCCAATCATGAAATATAACATAGGAAGTGAGGGTGTGGTGCATTCCGCTGAGATGTATTGGCATCTTCGCGTGGTTTTTTAGGGGAAACCCTTTCTGCGTTGATGTGGATGGTGGAGGGGATCTTGTCCCTGCTGCTGCACCAGGCAATGGAATGGACAGCCTGAGTATATGCAGGGACCACTTCCCTTTGTAGCATCCCAGTTCCTGCCCAATAGAGAGAGACCCGAGAGGCCACAGACCCTCATTGAGTGGAATGGGATATGCATCCCATTCTGGAACTCTGTACTCCTCCCTGTCTCCCAATCTGATCCCCCCCAAACAGCTCTACTCTTAGGCAGGGTTTCCAAAAAATAATGAAAGCCTTAAGGCTGCTTGGCAGGAGGCCTCTCCCATCGGTCACACAGCTGTGTGATGGTTCATCTTGCTATGCCCACAGCACTTCCAGGAGTGGTGGTGAGTTCCTGGGCTGCAGTGCATGCTCAGGTGTGGAAGGAGCTTTGTCATCTTTGGTTTATTTGCATGTACACAGGTTGGAATCATGCAGGTCCAGGGCTCTGGCAGACAGCCAAATCCCCTGCCCCGCACCCGATCTCCAGAGATGCAGCCAGGATGCCAAAAAGATTCCACATCTCACCACTCAGTATTGTTTGTCTCTTCCCCACCCCCATCTGCCCAAGTATTTCTATTATCTTCCACTCACACCTGGCTTTCCCCTCCCTCTGGGGAGATGGAACATGGTTGGGACATCTTCTTCCTCCTCTACTAGCCTTCCAGGGCCATAGCTGCATAGGGAGGTGAGCTTATGGCAGAGGCCATGTTCCTTCTCCTTGAAATTATCAAAACCATGGTGATGTATTTTCTTCTCCTTGCCAAACCTCCAGGGACTTTCCCTGTTATTGCCTTGGCCATTAACAGCAGAACCCGGAGCAACATGGGGTGACATCTCGATGTGAGCCTAAAAGGATGGCATATAAATATGTCCTGCACCTCTGAACTCTTGGGTTCAGATTTAAGGCCACTGAGTAGGACCCTGTGGGGGTCAGGTTTACTTCTTCTCACTCCCATCAGATGTGTCGCCTTGGCTGGGCTCCATCACTACTGGGAAAACGAGAGAACCCTCGGTCTTGCAAGGGGACCCTGGCGTCTTCTAATCATTCTTCCAGCTAGCTGAGAGGTCCAAGGTGGAGGCTGTAGGAGCCATACTGAGAATGATTCTGCTCTTCGTGCTGCTGCTGCTGCTCCCCCAGGCCACCTGTGGGATGCTCAAAGCCAAATGCCCCTTGACTCTGAAAAGGGATAAAATTGAGCCATGGAGTTTTTACAGGCCAGGAGACATTCTTATTACTGGATTCATTTCTGTACAATATCCAGAACGCTTAGATGGCAACACTTTCACAAAGCAACCATCCATCATCCTTTTCCCTCGGTAAGTAATTTTGTGGTAACCATGTTTATTGCTACTTCACTTTCTACTGATTTCATGAGCTCCAGTTATCCTGGCATTTCCAGAGTCTTTCCCCATTCTCTCCTGCCTTACTCAGGCAATGAGCTTTTCCTATATTGTCCTTTGGCAAATCTTTAGGGGCAGCATCAACAGGCAGGCCCCCTCCAACGCACAGCCTGCCCTTACACGTGCTACAGCTGACCAGGTTCCTTTCAAAAAGTGTAGCTACACAGTGTAGGACAATGGGCTCTTTGGGCCATAACTTTAATAAGGACAAGAAACATCCAGTTTCCTTGTAAGGCTTGGGAAGGGAGGCAGGACGCCTGCGGCTGAAGGAATTCATTCTTCTTTGTCCAAGTGTAAAAGGCCATATCACTGGTCCTCCCATGTGTAACTTTCAGGTGAACTGACAGGGCAAATATTGATGAATGTGTTTTTCTCAAAGATGGAAAGGGCTGTATTTAGGTCTGCGGATGTGCCTGTGTAGCAAGAGGAGGGCAGGCTGCTGTACGGCAAACAAATCCAACACAAGGAAGGCAGGCAGAACAGAACCAGCAGTGAGCAGTGGTGGGAGACAAGGAACAGGGGGAATTACTATTTTCAACTATTAAAAAATGGGAGTAAGAGTGTTTTTAGCTGCTGCATGTGTTTGGGAGAGACAGAGATGCAAAGGGCAGGATGTGGACGCCCATGTGGACCCCAGCAGGTGGCCCCCTGCTTTCCCCCAAAGCCCTTTGGCCATGTTCTTCTTCCTCTTCCTCTTCCTCCACCTCTTCCCCTTCCTCCTCCTCCTTGCTTTTTCTGCATCTTCACCTATCCTGTTCAAGTGTGGGAGCAGTGCTAAGTGGAAGGTTATTTCCTTGCAAGACTATTTGCATGTATAAATACAACTGGTAGGTTTCCTAATGGGTAGGACGATAGTTCAGTTATTCCAGCTATAAAAAAAAGAAAAAAAAAACTGAATCCGGAATTTATAGACCGATTAGATATTAAATGTAACCTCTAAATTATATGCAACCTTTCCATTGAATAACTAAAATTATTTCATATATTATTTTATTGTAATGCTGTATAGTTCCCTTTACACTGCTGTTTAACAGGGGATTGGTGTGTTCACAGCAGGAGGACACTGGGTCAGTCTTGTCACTGAGCTGCCCACCACAACCCCATGGTCTCTTTCTTGGTCAGTCACCACTAACTCAACTGGCGGCCATCACTGCATCTCGTGGTAGTGAACCGCATAGTTTAACTATGTGCTCTGTGAAGAAGCCCTTCCTTTTATCCCTCCTTCATCTCCCACCTCTCAGCTTTATAGAATGACCCCAGGTTCTAGTATGATGAGAGAATGAGGGAAATGTCTCCCTATCCATTTTCTCCACACTAGGCTTAGTTCTCTATACCTCTGTCAAGTCTCCTCTTGGTTGCCTTTTCTCTAAAAGCTGTAGCCTTACCACAGAGGGGAGTAGCTCCAGCCCCTTAATCATTGTAGTTGCCCTTTTCTGCCCTTTCTCCGACTCTAGAATGTCCTTTTTGAGGTATGGTGACCAGAGGTGTACACAGTATTCCAAGTGTGGTCACATCACAGGTTGGTATGAGAAGAGTATGGTCTTGGAAGTTCAACTCGCAATTCCTTTTCTAATCATGCCCAACATGTAATTTGGGAAGAATTAGACATTTTCATTGAGCTATCCACCACATATCTGATTTCTCTTTCAAAGGTTGTGCGTGCCTTATTCCAGCCCTGGAACGTATGTAAGGCCTGGTATTTTTTTCGAACTGCGTCATCCCCTCACCCATCAGCCCTCATTTCTACCACATCTTCCAGCTGGTGAGTGGCCACACCCAGAGTGACAGCAGCATTTAGGTGGTCTCCTGAGGTGTAACTGACATATGTGGAGAATCTGCAGTTTGACCTGGGTGTCATCTGAGTGACCCTCAGCTGGAAGGTGGTGGTAGGAATTCAGGGAGAAGAACTCAAGCACTGCCATTCAGAAAGGTAAGAGAGCAGACTAGAGTAAGGGGATGGAGGTTCTCAAAGTTCACTCGAAGAATGGGAAAGCAGCAGACCTCAGCCTGTACAAGGAATACAATCATCACAAGATGATATGGAGACTGGAGGAAAGAGAGGCCTCCGGAACCACCAGGCAGGAGATTTAAAAGGCACCCTGAAGGTGGACAAATATCCTCAACTGCTTTCAGGGCAACCAGGTACTCCCAAAGGCATTGGAGACCCATTTCCATCTTTTTGTTCTGCAGGAAAAAAAGGGGGGAGGAAAGGGTAACAGATCTTGGACAATGGTCAAGAGAAGAGTGACTACAACAGGGTTTGTTCCTGTAAAGTCTTCCCTGTCAAATGCTGAGTAGACTTACATTTCCTTGTTTCAACAGAGAGATCATCTGTGTGGAGAGAATCCATCTCATCTGCAGGAGGGAGGCATTATTCATGCCTTTGTTTGTTTTGGACCTCACATTTCCACTCAAAACTGTCACTCAAGCTGTCCTTCTGTGCCTTGAGTTCTAGAAATTGTGATAGTGCACCTTCCTGATCCATTAACAAGTAAACATTGCATTGTTTTCTTAAAGATGAAGTAAAACCCATTTTTTGTTGGGAGGAGTCTACTTTCCTTTCTTTACTATTGGAACCAATGTAGTCGGGTGGGGGGGTTGATGTTCCTTTTCTACCCCCCCACCCTTCAAAAACTGGATTATAGACCCTGGAACAAGGATATTTAGCGCAGAAAGACATGCTGCACTACTACACAAACAATTATGATTGGGTGTTTTGGTTCTAGGTTGCACTTTGCATCAGTGGTCTCATTACTGACATTCTCTAAAGGGAATCCAGTGGTTTTTATTGCCTGGAATGGTTTCTGGGATCAAATAAGCAACATTTGAATATGGTATTTCCCTTTCTATGTTCTTGCAGGGTACAAGGGATAAGATACTGGGATATTATGTCCATCCAGTTTGCCATTCGGAACATCAACCAGAATCCCAGCCTCTTACCCAACATCACCCTGGGCTACAGCATCTATGACAGCTATTACGATGGTAGAATGACTTCTGATGCCTTGTTAGACATGCTCTCCACTGGGCAGGCTAATGTTCCCAACTACAACTGTGGGAGATGGAACGAACCATTGGTTGTTCTTGAAGGATGCCATTCTGACATCTCCATCCAGATTTCAAACATGTTGGGCATGTACAAAATCCCACAGGTGAGGGTGGTGGGCTGTTTGAAGGGTGAATCTAATTCCACTTTGCATTTTCTCCAAAGCACTGAAAAAGTCAGCAGTGGCCATTCACAGTGAGACTGGAAATGTAGTGCTGCAAGTAACCGGCTTTCAATTGAGATCAGTGCTTTCAGCTGCCTGGAAAATCCAGCCACTGTGGTGATATTTAGATACCCTGTGCAGCACATTTGTATCTGTGTTTACTCAGAAGTAAATCTGAGTATTTAGGATACTAAATACCCTTGCATTTGAGGGTGTTTTAGCTTTGCAGCTTTAGGGATCTTCCTTTCATTTTATTAAAAATTAAAGAGGGAGGGGTGGACAAGAAGGACTGCTGGATCAGTCACAGCAGGATGTGTTCTACTTCTTGGCTTCAGGAGGACATCTGGTTGACCACTAAGGGAGCAGAATCCTGCACTTGCTGGGGCCTTGGTCTGATTCAACAGGAGCTGCTGATGTTCCATGCCCAACAGTGTGTGGTGGGAGGAAAGGGGGGTCCCATTGTTTGCCAGGTGATATATTGGAGTGTCTGCCCATTGTTCCTTCCCATTCTGTCAAAGGAATATCCTTTGTATAGTTGGCGGGGCCACAGAATACAAACTGTGCCACTGAATGGCTGGTGGTGCATAGGAATGTCGGAAAAGCTTCTCCCCGCTGAAGTTCTCCAAATTCCAACTCCAAGCTTCTTCCAACATGAGCCCATATCACATTGCAAGTTTTGCTCTTTTCTTTTTGCATGAAAATGTGTGCACATTTTTGTGCCTATTTTTTTCAAAATGTATGCATCAATTGTGCACGTCTTTGGAATGTATGGATTCTTCTCCCGGTGATTAAAGATGAGATTGGGAGGTGTGACCTGGGTAAATCCTGATTAGAAATGAACTGAATTAATTGTTCCTATGTCCCAACTGGCACCTTAGCCTTTCAGAATTCTCTTTCAATGATGCCTGAAAATGTGATTGATCATAAAATTAGGACCAACTGCTCCATCCTCAGACAATCTACCCAGAACGTTGTACAATCTGATGAGATTCCCAAAATATCAGATGAAGAATGGCAGAATTAAACAAGCTTTCCCATTTTTCATGGAGATCTGCTAACAGGGGCCCTACTGGAATAGGTTTGATAGGCATGAGCAAAGCAAGCAGGGATCTCCTGGCACCGGATGGGATGGGTTCCTGCAACACAATGACCAGCATCTCTCCACAGGAAGAGATGTGGAGAGATGAACTGCATCCTAGAGTAATAGAGGAACTGACATAAGAACTCTCAGAACTGCTTTCTATTCTCTTTGAGAAATCATGGAGGACGGGTGAAGTGCCAGATGACTAGAGGAGGGCTAATGCTGTCCCTATCTTCAAAAAGGGCAAAAAGGAGGAACCTGGGAACTACAGACCAGTCAGTCTGACCTCAGTCACTGGGAAAATTCTGGAGCAGATGATAAAGCAATCCATCTGGAAGCACCTTGAAAACAATGCCATGATTACTTGAAACCAACATGGATTTGTCAAGAACAAGTTGTGCCAGATGAACCTGATCTCATTTTTGATCAAGTAACTTCCCTTGTGGACCGTGGGAATGCTGTAGACATCATATTCCTCGACTTCAGCAACGCTTTCTACAAAGTGCTCCATGATCTCCTGATAAGCAAACTAGCTCAAAGTGGGCTAGATGAAACAACGATCCGGTGGATCCACAGTTGGCTACAGAATCGGACTCAAAGAGTGCTTATCAGTGGGAACCTCTCAAACTGGGGAGAGGTAACGAGTGGGGTACTGCAGGGCTCAGTCCTGGGCCCAGTGCTCTTCAACATTTTTATTAATGACTTGGAGGAGGAGGTGCAGGGAATGCTGATCAAATTTGCAGATGACACCAAATTGGGTGGGATAGCTAATACTTTGGAAAACATAAACAAAATTCTAAGTGATCTTGATAGGCTGGAGTGCTGGGCAGAAAACAACCGAATGACATTTAATAGGGATAAATACCAAGTTCTGCACCTCGGAAGAAGAAACCAAATGCACAGTAACAAGATGGGGGATACGTGGCTCAACAACACTACAAGGAAGAAGGATCTTGGAACTGTTGTCAGTCACAAGCTGAAGATGAGCCAACAATGTGATGTGGCTACAAAAACAGCAAATGCTCTTTTGAGCTGCATTAATAGAAGCATAGCTTCCAAATCCTGGGAAGTACCAGTTCCCCTCTACACAGCACTGCTTAGGCCTCATCTGGAGTACTGTGTCCAGTTCTGGGCACCACACTTGAAGAAGGATGCAGACAAGCTGGAGAGGGTTCAGAGGAGGGCAACGAAGATGATCAGGGGACTGGAAACAAAGCCCTATGAGGAGAGACTGAAAGAACTGGGCATGTTTAGCCTTGAGAAGTGAAGACTGAGGGGAGATAGGATAGTGCTCTTCAAGTACTTGAAAGGTTGTCACAGAGAGGAAGGCCAGGATCACTTCTCGATCATCCCAGAGTGCAGGACACGGTATAATGGGCTCAAGTGACAGGAAGCCAGATTCCGGCTGAACATCAGGAAAAATGTCCTGACTGTTAGAGCAATACGACAATGGAACCAATTACCTGGGGAGGTGGTGGGCTCTCCCACACTGGAGGTGTTCAAGACAAGGCTGGACAGCCATCTGTCAGGGATGCTCTGACTTGGATTCCTGCATTGAGCAGGGGGTTGGACTTGATGGCCTTGTAGGCCCCTTTCAACCCTATTATTCTCTGATTCTACAGAAGTCTTTGCACTCTACACATTCGGCAAGACTCCTGCACCAACCTGCATTATAAGCTGCCTTGCAAATATTCATTCAAAAGGGAGAGTATAGATCTTCCACATACTTCTCTCGCAGGTGTTAACTTTTCATAGGGAAAGAAAGGATGTGTTAAACTGTATTATGGTTGAGAATTCGATTCAGCTTGTTTTCAGCAGACACATTTGTCCTTGCAGACTTTTCCTTGTCTTTGCAAACTTTTCACTAAACTCTCAGCCTGTGAAGTGGAATCAACCCAGGGAAAGCAAGGGGTTCAATCGACAATCAGGAGAAATATTTAACATTTAAGACAGTTGGGAAAACGAGAATAGCATATTAGAGAATTCTGTGGTAAGCTGAACATGTACATTTCGCTGAGCATGCAGTATAGTAAGAAGTAAACAGACCCAAGGAAAAGAAATGGGGGCAACCTGTGTTTATGGAAATGTGTAGCTCAGCAAACTTGACACGTCCTGAACTAAATACATCAATCTAAATCATAGCTACCAACTTTGGAAAAAATAACAACAAATTGCTCGAAAACTTCTAGGGATGTTGGAGAATTCCGCCACGGACTCCAGTGAGGCTGGATTATTTAGAATCTGGACCCCGGACTCCATGGCGGAACAGACTGCCCCCCCCCCGCCACTCCCCAAACTCCCCCCCAGAACGGACCTACTTGGCGGCGGCGGCAGCTCCAGGTCATCTTCCAGCCGTTGCCAGGCTGCTGCGGCTGCAAATTTGTGGCTGCAAATTTGCCACTGTGCCATTTGCGCCCCTGCTCTTTGCCATAATAGGCTACATAAGTATTTACGTAGCCTATCACGGCAAAAGGAGGGATGCAAATGGCATAGCAGCTGCCTTTTGCATCCCTGCCTTTTCCCGTGATAGGCTACGTAAATATTTACATAGCCTATCACGGCCTAATGAAAGGACGCAAATGGCGGCCGCTACAATGCCCTCCCTTTGTGGCCACAGCTGCCCGGCAGGGGCCAGAAGTCCAGCTGCAGCCGGCCGTGGCCGGTGGCTCGACGGCCTTGCCGCAGAGCAGAGCCAGCCAGGGAGTATTCCGCGGGGGAGGGAGGGATTGCCTCCCCCCCCCAGCAGACCCAGGAAGCAGACTGGTAAGTGGGATTTGTACATCCCTAGAAAACTTCCTATTGTGCGGGAAACATATGTCACCAGTTCAAAATGCATCATTTAAATAGGGAAGGCAAGCCATGTCTTGCAACCACTTTCTATCTTCGTATGTTCAGTACTGTTATGTCATGAAATATAGACTCTGCTGAATATTTTGTGGTAAAAATCACAACTCTTCCTTTCCTTGCATTCCTTGAAACAAATTACAACTCTTCCTTTCCTTGCAGGTCAATCATGCTTTTGTTTCTCACCTTCAGAATATTAAAGCGCAGTTCCCATTTTTCTATCCATTAATCCCCAAAGAGAAAACCCCATATGCGAGGATTGTCCAACTGCTGTTGCATTTCAGATGGACATTGGTTGGTCTTGTCGCTCAAGACACTGACTATGGAGAGAGATTCAAGAGGACCTTGACACCTCTCCTTACTAGGAGTGGCATTTGTGTTGTTTTCATGCAAAGCATCTCAAATATGTTTTCACACCAACTACATGTCCAGAAGGCTTCACTCCGCACGTCAGGAGACGTCAATGTTTTCATTTATGGTGCAGAGAGCAGGTTCTTCTTAAATGGAATATACATTACCCAAGCATACAGTGATCACTTCATTAAAAGTGAAGCAGGGAAAGTCTGGATCACCACAGCTGTGTGGGACTTCAATTTGGAATTGGGGATGTATCAAAAACCTTCCAACCCCATTTATATATTTTCCTTCCTTATCCAGCCTAAAAGACGGAGTGAAAATAATGATATTTTGCACCTTTCATTTCTTCTCTTGACATTTAGAGAAAGAGCATTGAATTGCACCTATTCAAAGCATGGGATATCTGTGAAAGGCTGGACAAGGTGCACGGAGAAACCTAAACCGAAGGACCAGTCCGAAGAGGACATGGAGATAATCCTGTCTGCAGACAGCTACATCAATTACAACACCATTCAGGCTGTGGCCCATGCCTTAGACGCTGCCTATGCATCCAGATCCAAGAGGAGGGTGGTGGAGGGTGGAGGCAGGCGAGATGTTCTAAGGTTACAGCCATGGCAGGTATTCCCTTTTCCGTCCCAGATATTTCATCTGAACATGAAGATCAGGGTCATTACCTTAGAGGTGGAAAATGAGAAAATGTCAAATGTTGTAGCAACGTGAAATGTTGTGTATTCTTTCTGGAGCAAACTCAGCTGTGAAATTCCCTGTACTGGAAGAGTGCCTATTGGTCATGATACAAGAGCAAATACAAGATTAACTGTAGCTCCTCAGACTATTAAAGCAGACAGAGAGGATATTCAACCAGAATCCTTGAGAGAGTTGAGAAGACATATATGCACATGAGTCAGGAACGAGTCCTGAGTCCCTGGAGATTCACGCATGACATTTGTCAGCAGAACTAAGCTATCCAAGGTTGCTGCATGTTTACTAACTGGTGTTGTGTTTCATTGTTGGACCTTTTCCTGAGATCCTCCAAGTGCTGCAATACAATCATCATGGAAGGAATGTATTGGGATGAGAATGGAGATCAGGTGGTGGAATGAAACCTTGTGAATGACAGCACACAAGCCCTTGAGTCTGGAATCAGTCCTGAGTCATTGGAGATTCCAGTGTGAAATGGGCAGATCTGAGATCCTGGCTGGGTTCAGATGTCATGCTAAGCCTCAGTGGGTTGTTTTCATTAGTGGTTGCAGAGTGGCTTAGCGTGATGTCGGAACCCGGAGCATTTTTGCCATTGTGGGTAGTTTTGCATGACCAAGCAACCCTGAGAGCCCATGGCTTGTCATAGGGCTGTTTAGGGTGGCTTAGCGTGCTGTCTGACCTACCAGGTTTATTTCTATATGGGTTGCTGGGAACAGCTCAACAGCTAGCTGGCTGAGAGGGGAAGAACCCTCTCCATTTTGTAGCCCTGCCATGAGATGTATCCCAAGTTTGCCCCGGTTTTACTGCTCTGCCATAAGGTTTATGCAATTGTCCTCTCCATTCTACTACTCTGCCAGTAATTCTGCATAATTTTTGTGAGCCTGCTCATTGCTCTGTAACGCTCATGAACATCTGACAGCTAGCAATGGTGCTTGTTGCTGCAGGACTGAAGGTAGAATGACACTGGCATTGGCGGATGATTGTCTGTCTTGAGAAATGGGTGAGTCACCCACCCACCATGGTTGCTTCTCAGGGTGGATGAGCGTGACGTCTGAATGCACCAATTGAAGCAGTTTTCCTGCTCATTAAAAGCTGCAGTTTCCTCTGCCATTCCAGCTTGACCCTTTCCTGAGGAAACTTCAGTTCGACAATATTTCTATCATAGATGGAATGTATTTGAACAAGAACGGAGACCTGGCAGTTGACTTGGACATTGTGAACTGGGTGGTGTTTCCCGATCATCCTATTGTTCGTGAGAAGTTTGGGAGAATGACAAGACAGGGATCCTCAGGGTTCAAGTTCAGCATCGAGGAGGATCCCATGGTGTGGCCCAAGCTGCTCAACAAGGTAGGGGAAATCATTCAGTCCATCTCATTCTACTGAC
Source organism: Heloderma suspectum (assembly GCF_057233095.1). NCBI lineage: Eukaryota > Metazoa > Chordata > Lepidosauria > Squamata > Helodermatidae > Heloderma > Heloderma suspectum. Next base: position 401,187,519 of record NC_139459.1, read on the forward strand.
CATCTGAAATCCTGGAATCCAAAGTATCTTACGCCCCCCCCGATGCCGTCCGTAGGAGTGCTCCCCATCATTAGAGGAGAGGAAGGAAGTTTATACCCCTGATTCCATCTTCTTTACACAATTCTATGGATTTCATAAATCACCACAATTCTGTAATTATACAGGGGAATCTTGGTGACTATGAAGGTGAGGTGCCCTCATACCAATATCTGATGCCTGATAGCACCTCAGGTAGGCAAGTTGTTTCTGGAAACATATGAAAAAGCAATGTTTTCCTCAGAACATCCCATTTCTATGTACCTTGTGACTTGGGAGGGATTTGCTGAAGATTCCCTTTTCATCTGAAAAATGTATGCATCAGAAAGATTGTGTGGGATGGAGGAATTCAAATGGTGAAAACATTCAATGTGAAACCTGTCTGAACTACATAGAGATCAATTTTATACATGGGCAGATGAATGCTGTGTACCACAGGCAGTGTCTAGCAGGCCATAGGATACTTTGGATACTTCGGATACCTGGACCCGAGATCAGAAAGAGGGTTCTGACCTCGGGTCCAGGAATACACAGTCCTTGCCCCTCTCCCTCCCAGCTAGCACAGAGAGAAGAGAACCATGCTGGCTGTGTCTCCGAGGTCAGAAATAAATACAACCTCCGAGAGAGGGGAAAGGTGTCATTCAAGTGGGCGGTAGGTGTAGAAAATCCTTTGGTGGAAATACTGCCTTACTTAGGGCACAATTCAGGATCTGCCAATCGTGTTTAATACACTCCAACTGTGTCTTGTCAGTCGTCAGGTGTTCTCTGCTCCTTTGTCCTTTCATTCAACCATTTCAATTGTTCAGTTCAGTTCAGTGTATTGCTTGTTGACCAAGAAGGCAATACGTGGACAGAAAAAAGAATAAAATACACACCTGAAACAAAAAGTGGCACCAAAAGAGCAAACACAATAATTAAGGAGAGGGATTATAACTATGGATGGATGGGTTCCATCCATCTGGGTTCTCTGTGTGGCTGCCCAGCCCCTGCCCCCATCCAGTGGTCTCCGGACCAGGCTCAAGCCCTGCCCATGTTCGGCAAGCAGCCTGCAACTTGGACATAGAATTATAGGCAAAGAGCTGTTGTGAATTGCCCATAGACTCAGGTTTCACAGTGCTTTTTGAGTATAAGTCTACGGTCATAGACTTTTTTTAAAACAAAGTATTTGTCGGAAAAAGTAAGGGGCTTGAGCTGGGGAAGGTCTCGATGGGCATGGCTGGATGGGCGCCGGTGGCCTGATGGATTTGCAGTCCAAAACAGGGACCTTTGCCATCCCTAATTGTAACAAAGCTCATTAAAATTTCCTAGGGGACTATTAAACATTTCAGAGAGTCTAGGCAATATCTATTGACACAGTATAAGATATTGGCAAGCTTTGTCTTCCATACCAGTCAATAGCTTTTGTTTCTCCAAAGCCCATTGGACAAACTTGGTGGTCATATAGGATGTATGCCTTTATTTCTTTATGTATTTCATTTCTATACCACCCAATAGCCGAAGCTCTCTGGGCAGTTCACAAAATTTAAAACCAAACAGCACACAATAAAACAATTTAAAAAATATGGAACGTTAAAACCACAATACAACAATACAACCACAATAAATCCTAGCAGCAGTGCAGGAATGTAAAATACAGATTTAAAATGCCAGAGTTAAAAGTCTAGAAAGCTAAAAATGCTAAAATCCCTGGCAAAATAAAAAGGTCTTCACCTGGAGCCAAAAGGAATACAATGTAGGTGCCAGGCGAACCTCACTAGGCAGCTCATTCCACAGCGGGGTGCCACAGCGGAAAAGACCCTCCTCCTAGTAGCCACCTGCCTCACTTCCTTCGGCAGGGGCTCCCGGAGAAGGGCAGGCATATATGGGCAGGAACATATGTACAGTACATACACATATGTATTGTAGTCTGTGCCAGTACGATGTAGTAGTACAATGCATAGAGACGATCTGTTACTGGACCCAACTCTAGGGATTCAAGATATTGTTTCCTCAGCTCTGCATTCAGGTGACATTCCATAAGAAAGTTAATGCGCTTTCACCTCCATCAACTGCGGGAAGCTCAGTCTGCTTTAGTCAGAAGCCATCTCAGCCCAAATGAGCCAATATAGGACACATGAGGGGCAAATTTCCTGGGGAGGTCATGATACTTTGACAGAGCATATTGGTGCGGCTCCCAGCAGCAGTGCCCATTGCAGTCTCAGTATCGACCTCATAAAGTCTTGTATAAATCTCCTCCTGGACACCAACATGCCCCCTTGCCAGCCAAGTCATTTGTGAAAAGCCGGGCTTCGAAGTAAGCTGAAAGAAGTGGGCATGTTTAGCCTTGAAAAGAGAAGACTGAGGGGTGATAGGATAGCACTCTTCAAGTTCTTGAAGAGTCATAAGGCCCTGTTTCTGTTGGCTCAACCATTTGCTCCTGCCTCTTATAAACTCAGTCTCCACACACACACATGGCATGATGGGAGAGACAGACAGGACTGGAATTGGAGTGAGAATTGGGCCTGATGGATTCAGGGCCTGACAGGGACAAAGCCAGCCACACCCAGATGGCCCTGATGAACCCTGAGGTCAGAGGTTTTGGTCTGGCAGCTGGAGAAGCTAAAGTCTGAAATGCAGCAATAAGGCAAAGGCAGAACAAAGACCAGGCTCCTTTATGTCCTGCCAGGGGATTCATCCTGCCTTCTGATCATAGAGGCTGCCCACATTGCTCCTGAAAAGGCCGGGCTCTGTGGTTTGTCCACAGAATCCGCAATCACTCACAAGCCAGATTCCCATCATACAACTACTAGGTTCCCAGACAGAGCGCCAAAGTGCAGGAGAACCACTCTGGAAGGTGTCTTGGAAGAAGCTGCTGTAGGCTCATGGGCTTGGCTCACTAGATACAAGGAACTTGTGCCAAGCCCCTCTTGAGACAATGGGCTGGATTCTTCTTGCAAGACCTCACCTTTCCCTCGTTGGGCATCTGCGTGTGGTCTCCATAGCTCCTTATGACCCTCCTCAGTCAGTGGGTGTTTGAAGTCACACACATGGTGAAGACAAGACTCGAATCCACTCAGGAGATGCTGGCAGGGAAGGGTCCATGTGTAGAGGCAGCTGTGAACAGCCACCAGTGCCCCAATAACCAGACCCCTCCCTGCCTGCATCTCCTGAGTGGATTCCAGTCTTCCCTCCACAAAGGGAAACATTGACTTCACTGCAGAGCAGACCTGCCTGTGATTCTGCTTCTCAGGACTGTACTGGAGCTCTACTCTATGCCATGGGAGGACGCCATGTTTCTCTTTGATGTTATGAGTGCTTGGGAATAGGGAAAACATTCTGTACATGCTCTGGCATAATGTGATGTAGTATGAAATATTGTATGGAATGTACGAACAAAACCAGCAAGATTTTCTACTTCCACTACTGGGAAGCCATAATCTCCTTGCATCAACCAGATCATGGGTCTGGTCTGGGCCAATCCCTGGAGTATTAAGTTCTCAAATACAGTCAGGTTCCTAGATCCACTTTCTAGCAGAATGCCCATTGTACATCGATTTGGGGAAGCAATATCTTGAGCCCCTGTTAGCTGCGCTTGTGGATACTTCCAGTGCAAGCATAACTCGACTATTATTAGCTGGAATAGATCATTATACATCATATAGGACTGCTAAGTTTGTCAGTCGAGCCCTGGAGATGCAGAAGTCATTGACTGTTAAAAAAAACAAAATCTGTAAACATGGTAAGAACAAGCTAGCAATTTTTTTTTAGGATTTTAAAATATTTTTACTTTGTTTTTGTTAACTATTTTATTAACAATTTGTATTTTGGTTCCCCTTCTGCTTGATATGAGAATTCTATTTGTTTTTGTATGTGGATGGCCTGATTGGCCAAAAAGCAATAAATTTATATATATACCATCTAAAATAGGATACAGAGGAAGCCAGCAAGGAAGTGCAGGGACATGGTGGGACCAGCGGTAAACAGGTAACCAAGATGCCATTGTTGCAGATGAACATACATAGGTTCACCTACAGGTGTCAAGTTAAACTTGGGCTAGAGGTTTGTCTTGTGTCCTTTCCAATTCCGTGTCTCCACTGAGAAATTAGTCCTACCCATGTTCCTTGGTAGCCCTTGTTTTTGTCCTTAGCCCCTGCCACATTCCAGATGTGTGGAGAGCTGTCGCCCGGGGTTCATGAAGGCGGTTCAAGAAGGAAAGCCATCTTGCTGCTATGACTGTGTCCCCTGTGCAGAAGGAACCATCTCCACTCAGGAAGGTGGGTGACTCAGAAGGTCATCTTGTGGCTTAGGGCAAGGGCAAAGACTCATCCAGATATTTTCTGTGAAGTATTTGTACAGACATGGTGCAAGAAATAACCTTGGAAGATGCACTGGGGTGAAGGCAAGCACTGGATTGGGCAGGGATCAGCACCACCAGCAGCCCATGTGTGGCATCTTCATATATTGAATGGTGACACCACGTCGACCTGGCCGAACCCTGCCTAAAGTGAATGCATGCCTTAGATTGGGGGTACACAGAAGGTCAATCAGTCACTGACCACCATGGCCTGCGAAGTGCAGGGAGGCAGGAAGGAGGAGAGCAGTGGCCAGGTAAACTCTCTGGCAAATTGACACAGATCACAACCAAGGTCTTTATTTATCAGGTTATGCAGTTCACCTTTCCAGGGATCGTGGCCTGTATTATCCTCGGTAAGTCAAATGGCCAATGCAGAAGCTATCAGCACACTGCTTTCTTCAAGAAGCCGCCTCAAGGCTAGAAATCATGCAGAGCAGAGTCCCAGCAATATACTGCAGGTCAGAATCTTAGTGGTAGTGATTACTGTTATTAGTGTTACAAGGCAGAGAAGAGTTCAACATTCCTCATAGGTCCAGACCAGAACACATTGCAGGCATTCAAGGTGTTCCCAGCAAAGGCTGTTCAGCCTGAGCACCAGTTATACAGAGGGAAGCTGCTGGTAAATGTCCTCTTCTGATGTTCTCTCCTGACAGGGGCATCTGCCAGTAAACAAGCACTATGTCTAAGAGAGACATATTTTCAGCCATCTTGAATGGACACCTCAAATTGGGTGATGCCCCCTAAGTCACCTCCCCTGGAGAATGTTCCCCTTGCTTGGCTCTCCCAGTCCAAAAGTCTAACTCAAAGGTCTCCTTCAAGGCCGCATTTTCCAGTTGTGGCTGAAAGGGAGTATTGGTCTGCACTCACCCAGGAAGCTAGGCAGAGCCAACATTCCAGGTGTCCAGCTTCCTATGACTGGACCTGGTTCTAACTCATCCCCCTTAATCTCTGAATCAGATTCCAGCTCTGAACTCGTAGCGCCCACAGTGGCACGTGGGCGAGGCCCAACAAGTTGTTGTGTGAATTTGTGCTCCCCCCGCTTTCCTTGGTCTCTTGAAAGAAAGAAAGACATAAGAGGCAGCTGGATAGGAAGACATTGACAATGATCTTGGGGGTGGGAGGGGAAACAGACTAAGCATGTTGAGGTGAGTCAAAGGCCAATATCAAGATGTGCCAGGGAGGTGAAGTTTGTTTGTCTTAAAGATGCAAGTGGCTGTGCTGAGAACCAAACACTTCTAGTCTCTGCTGGGTAGGGATGGAGGAAAGGGACTTACCTTGTCCCGCAGCTTGCTTCCTGATGGGGGGGAGGCGCGTCGCGTCTCCCCCTGAAATTCAGCCCGGGGGGTGAGGCACCCCTACTCGACCACCCGAAATTCAGGCCGGGGAGAAGCGCCCCATCTCCCTGGCCGTGAAATAAAAACTGAAAAAAAAACCCGTGATAGGCTACGTAACGATTTACGCAGCCTATCACGGCTACATTTCCAAAGTCAGCCATGATAGGCTACGTAAATCGTTACGTAGCCTATCACAGGTGACTTTGAAAAAAAAGAAAAAGCACGTATGCGGCGTTGCCCTTATTTTCGCCGTAGTCTACGTAAATCTTTACATAGACTACCGGGACCAAATAAGGAATGCAAATGGCGGCGCCCCATGGGTGCTGCCATTTGCGTACATGCTTTTTTTTTTTCAAAGTCACCCGTGACAGGCTACGTAACGATTTACGTAGCCTATCATGGCTGACTTTGGAAATCTAGCCGTGATAGGCTATGTTAATCATTACGTAGCCTATCACGGCGTGTTTTTTTTTTCACTTTACTTGTAATGGCAGCGGTGGCAGCCGGTCGAAAGACCGGCCGCTGCCCCCTCCCCTGATGAAAAGCCGACAAACCGCTGCCGGGACCCGCTGCCAGGAGGGACATTCGCCAAAGGTAAGTCCCATCCCGGGGGGGGCGGGGGGGCAGAGAATTTCACCGCTGATTTCATTGCGTTGGCACTCAGCCCCCCGAAGATTCGGGGAAAAATTCTCCGCCATCCCTACGCTGGGAATGAATGCTAGGTGGCGCTTGCTGGTGTCATGCTGCCTCACTGCTAACATATATGGTATAAAACCCATTGTACCCCATGGCTCGGGCTTCAGAGAAGCTGTCTGATCCAAACATTGGGTGTGCCTGTGTGCTGTCAGTTACTCAATAAGGTACTCCTTGTAAGTAAACCTGGATCTGATTTATCACTATCTTGGACCTCTAACCTCAGAGTTCGAAGCCCACAGCTGGGACAATACACGCCAACTCACTGTTTCTGTATCAGCTTAGGTGCAGATGTGCTGAAGAGAAGCTGGGGCTTCTGCCATCCAAGCAACCCCCCCTCTACTCTTGAACATGCCCTCCCCTTCACAATTCCTGACCCCCCCCCCCGAGTACAAACTTGGCCCTTCTGGGCTTTTGGTGGAAATGATCACCCTCAAATATACCTTTCATTGACTGAGAAAGAAAAGAGACTATAACAGATGTATAAAGTTAATCTTTCTCCTTTTCTTTGCAGATGCAGAGCATTGCGACAGATGTCCAGACCATCAGCATCCAAATAAGGACCGTGATCTGTGTATCCCCAAGTCTATTACATTCCTCTCCTATGGAGAATATTTAGGGATCATCCTGGCTTCCTTAGCCCTATTCTTGTCCTCAACCACAGGCGCTGTGTTAGGAATCTTCATAAAATTCCACGAAAGCCCAATAGTCAAAGCCAACAATCGGGACCTTTCCTACATTCTCCTCATCGCCCTCCTGCTTTCCTCCTTGTCCACCTTCCTGTTCATTGGCCATCCAATGAAAGCAACCTGCCTGCTCCGACAAACAGCCTTCAGCATCATTTTCTCAGTTGCCATCTCTTCAGTCTTGGCCAAAACGATCACCGTGGTGTTGGCCTTCCTGGCCACAAAGCCAGGGAACAGAGTGCAGAGATGGCTGGGGAAGAGGTTGGCCAACTCCATTCTCATTTCCTGTTCCAGCATTCAAGTGGTCATCTGCACCATCTGGTTGATTATCACTACTCCATTCCCAGATGCTGACATGCACTCCCAGCCAGGAAAAATCCTACTGCAGTGTAATGAAGGGTCTGTTGCCATGTTCTATAGTGCCCTTGGCTACATGGGCTTCCTGTCTGCCATCTGCTTCACAGTGGCTTCCCTAGCCAGGAAGCTGCCTGGGGCCTTCAATGAAGCCAAGTTGATCACCTTCAGCATGCTGGTCTTCTGTAGTGTTTGGGTGTCGTTTGTGCCCAGTTACCTGAGCACCAAGGGGAAATACATGGTAGCCGTGCAGGTCTTCTCTATCTTGGCCTCCAGTGCTGGCTTACTGGCCTGCATCTTTCTTCCCAAGTGCTACATTATTGTCTTGAGGCCTGATCTGAATACGAGGGAATATCTGACAACAAAACACTAATACTGGTATTTGATTCATATGGAGTTCTTGTTTAGGGACGTTATTTAGCAAGCAGCTGCTTCCCTCCATGAGTGTTTCAGATCATATATGAGGATACTTCAGGAAACCTATATCTCTGACTGCCTTACTGGTTCTTGACCTGGAATGAGAGTAGGGATGTACGAAAGTCACGTACTGTTTTGCGGATCTGCTTCACATTGTGGGAGGTGCTCCGTCCCTCCCCCCAGAATCCTGCATGGGGATTCTGTGGAGCCGCCGGCCAGCTCCGCCCGCAACCGGACATGCGGCCGCTGGGCAGCAGGGAAGCAAATGGCGGCTGCCATAGCCGGTGCCTTTTTGCATCCCTGTATTTAACTGTGATAGGCTACGAAAATATTTACATAGCCTATCATGGCAAAGTAACAAAAAGAAACGCATACGCAAATGGTGGCGGATACGGCGGCCGCCATTTGCGTTCCTTATTTTTCGCTGTTTTAATCTACATAAATATTTACGTAGACTATTACAGCGAAAAAAAAGGGAATGCAAATAGCATTGTGGGCGCTATTTGCATTCCTTTCTTATTCGCCGTTTTAGCCTACATAAATATTTAAATATTACGTAATTTAAATATTACGTAAAATATTTACGTAGGCTAAACCGGCGAATAAAAAAGGAACACAAATAGCGCCCACTACGCTATATGCATTACCTTTATTTTTTGCTGTAATAGTCTACGTAAATATTTATGTAGACTAAATCGCTGAAAAATAAGGAACGCAAATGGTGGCCACCGTAGCCGCCATAACTTGCTAAAAGGTTTTTTTTTTTTTACCCATTCATGATAGGCTATGCAAGTCTTTACATAGCCTATCACGTCTGGGTAAAAAAACAAAACACAAGACTGAAACAGCGGCCGTGGCAGACGGACAGAAGACCAGACGCTGCTGCCGCAGCCACCTCTGGAGCTGCCGCCGTCCGGAAGATCTGTCCCAGGTAAGTCTCATCCCGGGGGTGGTCCTTGGGTGGGCAGGGGGTGGCAGGCCCTTCCTCCACGGATTTCACTGAAATCCGTGGCGGAATTCTCCACCCTCCCTAAATTAGAGTTGTACCTTTCTAATAGAAAAGCATTTTGTTTTTCAGTCATTCAGTCGTGTCTGACTCTTCGTGACCCCATGGACCACAGCATACCAGGCCTTCCTGTCCTGTGCTCTCACACGGAGCGTGCTCAAGTCCATATTCATTGCATCACTGAGGCTATCTAGCCATCTCATCCTCTGCCATCCCCTTCTCCCTTTGCCTTCAGTCTTTCCCAGCATCAGGGTCTTTTCCAGAGAGTTTTCTCTCCGCATTAGGTAGCCAAAATATTTGAGCTTCAGTTTCAGTATCTGTCCTTCCAATGAGCAGTCAGGGTTGATTTCCTTTAGGATGGACTGATTTGTAGGGATGTACGAAAGTCACTTACCTTTTCGAAGGGTGACATTTGTGGTGGGGGGGAGGCGCTCCGTCCCTCCCCCCCCCCGAAATTCTGGCTGGCCGGCTCTGCTCCGCAGGGATTCTGCGGAGCCGCCAGCTGGCTCTGCCAGCCGCCGGACATCCGGCCGCTGGCTAGAAGGGACACAAATGGCAGTGGCAGTAGCCGCCGCTGTTTGCATCCCTGCAGTCAGCCATGCAGGGATGCTGTGCAGCCCTGCAGTCAGCCGTGATAGGCTACGTAAATGTTTACGTAGCCTATCACGGCTGATTTAAAAGAAAAAAAAAGCGCATACGCAAATGCTATTTGCGTTCCCCTTATTTTTGCCATCTTAGTCTACCTAAATGTTTACGTAGACTAAGACGTGCCAAAATAAGGAACGCAAACAGCGGTGGCTGTGGCTGCCGCCATTTGCATACGCACATTTTTTTTTTAGTCAGCTGTGATAGCCTACGTAAACATTTACGTAGCCTATCACAGCTGACTGCAGGGACGCAAACGGCGGCGGCTACAGCCGCTGCCATTTGCGTCCCTGCTAGTCAGCGGCCAGATGTCCGGCTGCTGGCGGAGCCAGCCGGCGGCTTCGCAGAATCCCTGCAGAGTACAACCGGCTGGCCAGGATTCGGGGGGGGGGGAACGGAGTGCCTCCCCCCCCAGCGAGGATTCCAGGGGGAGGGATGGAATCCCTCCCCCCCAAACATAAACATAATCCGTGAATGGTAAGTGCCTTTCATACATCCCTATTCCTAAGGCCCACTTGACTTCACTCTCGAGGATGTCTGGCTCAAGTTCAGTGACCGCGCTATCATGGCTATCAAAGACATTCCTATAATTATCATAATTATAAGAATTGGGCATGTTTAGCCTTGAGAAGAGAAGACTGAGGGGAGATATGATAGCACTCTTCAAATACTTGAAAGGTTGTCACAGAGAGGAAGGCCGGGATCTCTTCTTGATCATCCCAGAGTGCAGGACACGGAATAATGGGCTCAAGTGACAGGAAGCCAGATTCCGGCTGAACATCAGGAAAAGCTTCCTGACTGTTAGAGCAATACGACAATGGAACCAAATCCCTAGGGAGGTGGTGGGCTCTCCCACACTGGAGGCATTCAAGACGAGGCTGGACAGCCATCTGTCAGGGATGCTCTGACTTGGATTCCGCACTCAACAGGGGATTGGACTCGATGGCCTTGTAGGCCCCTTCAAACCCTACTATTTTATGATTCTATGATTCTATGAAACCTATTGCCTCGTTGTGATCTTTTGAATGTACTTTTTACTTCCTCTCAAGAAGATATGCCTTTATCAAGCAACTGTATCTTCACTCTCCAAATCCCCTTAATGCTTTAAAGTGCTGAGTTTTGGCATGCTCTGTGTTAAAAGAACCCTTCAGGTGTCCAGGTTGCATGTCTGAAGATGTGCATCCATGGAAAAGGGGTCACTTGCTAACCAAGGACAGGGCTGAAATTGGTTCCTAGTTCCCAGTTCCAGATTCTCCATTGCCCTGTTCTGTCCTTACATCCAAGGAGGGTAGAGGAACACATGCAAGTGGTACTGGGTGGTGTGCAGGGACAATGGCAGAGTAAGAGAACAGGAGACAGTCTACTGACCCTAGAGAGGTTCTCTATGGCGCCTAAGTTGTAGTCCTGCTGGCACCAAGGCAAGACCTTTTTATTTTCCAGGCAGTTTAGCATTTTAGTTTCCTAGTCTTTTAGCTTTGGTGTTTTAAATCTGCATTTTAAATCTCTGCATTGCTGCTAGGTTTTGTTCTGGTTGTATTCTGGTTGTGTTGTTGTATTGCTATATTGTGGTTTTAATGCTTTTTATACTTTATATTGTTTTATCCTGCACTTTTTGTTTTTGATTTTTGTGAACCGCTCAGAGAGCTTCTGCTGTTGGGAGGTATAAAAGTCAAATAAATAAATGAATAAATAAATAAACATATGCGGATAGCTAGGGCCATCTCTTGCTTGACTGAGGAGAACTGGGTCACAAAAGGGTTGGGATTCACTCTTCACTTCAGTGTAGTAAATGAGGATGCCCCACAATCTCTCTCTGCTCACTCATTTCCTCATGGCAGTCGACAAGGGGGCATGTGTGACCAGAAGGCCAAAGTATTGGGTAGGGGGTGAGAGAGGCCATATGTTTTGTATTCACATAGTTCCATGTATTATGACTAATAAAGTCTTCCTCTTTGAGGTGGGGATGACTGCACTGTTGAAAACCATTTCCTTGCGCATTTCACAGATTGTCAGGGACCTGTCGTTCCATTGTCCATTATGATGTTATCGTGTGTTCAAGTTCCCAGATTTGTGCAACTTTGCACTGGCAATTTCTTGTAATTCAGCCTATGGGGGAAATGAGAATTTATGGCCAGTGTTTTTCTATCTTATGTATTTATGTACATCTAAATTTCTGCAGAATTTGGACAAGTTTAAAAAAAAAAAAAGTCCACAAGTCCCTGGAAACTGTGCAACTTGTGAAAAGCTGGCCCACTGCTGAATCTGCAGGTACAGTTCATAGAAATGTGAAGCCATTGGATTCTGTCATGGATTTCTCTGACATCTCTAATTTTGGATGCATTCCATACTCCCCCAACCTTGGATGGACTTCTGGAAGAACAGATACATTTACTGTCCTGCCCCAATCATGAAATATAACATAGGAAGTGAGGGTGTGGTGCATTCCGCTGAGATGTATTGGCATCTTCGCGTGGTTTTTTAGGGGAAACCCTTTCTGCGTTGATGTGGATGGTGGAGGGGATCTTGTCCCTGCTGCTGCACCAGGCAATGGAATGGACAGCCTGAGTATATGCAGGGACCACTTCCCTTTGTAGCATCCCAGTTCCTGCCCAATAGAGAGAGACCCGAGAGGCCACAGACCCTCATTGAGTGGAATGGGATATGCATCCCATTCTGGAACTCTGTACTCCTCCCTGTCTCCCAATCTGATCCCCCCCAAACAGCTCTACTCTTAGGCAGGGTTTCCAAAAAATAATGAAAGCCTTAAGGCTGCTTGGCAGGAGGCCTCTCCCATCGGTCACACAGCTGTGTGATGGTTCATCTTGCTATGCCCACAGCACTTCCAGGAGTGGTGGTGAGTTCCTGGGCTGCAGTGCATGCTCAGGTGTGGAAGGAGCTTTGTCATCTTTGGTTTATTTGCATGTACACAGGTTGGAATCATGCAGGTCCAGGGCTCTGGCAGACAGCCAAATCCCCTGCCCCGCACCCGATCTCCAGAGATGCAGCCAGGATGCCAAAAAGATTCCACATCTCACCACTCAGTATTGTTTGTCTCTTCCCCACCCCCATCTGCCCAAGTATTTCTATTATCTTCCACTCACACCTGGCTTTCCCCTCCCTCTGGGGAGATGGAACATGGTTGGGACATCTTCTTCCTCCTCTACTAGCCTTCCAGGGCCATAGCTGCATAGGGAGGTGAGCTTATGGCAGAGGCCATGTTCCTTCTCCTTGAAATTATCAAAACCATGGTGATGTATTTTCTTCTCCTTGCCAAACCTCCAGGGACTTTCCCTGTTATTGCCTTGGCCATTAACAGCAGAACCCGGAGCAACATGGGGTGACATCTCGATGTGAGCCTAAAAGGATGGCATATAAATATGTCCTGCACCTCTGAACTCTTGGGTTCAGATTTAAGGCCACTGAGTAGGACCCTGTGGGGGTCAGGTTTACTTCTTCTCACTCCCATCAGATGTGTCGCCTTGGCTGGGCTCCATCACTACTGGGAAAACGAGAGAACCCTCGGTCTTGCAAGGGGACCCTGGCGTCTTCTAATCATTCTTCCAGCTAGCTGAGAGGTCCAAGGTGGAGGCTGTAGGAGCCATACTGAGAATGATTCTGCTCTTCGTGCTGCTGCTGCTGCTCCCCCAGGCCACCTGTGGGATGCTCAAAGCCAAATGCCCCTTGACTCTGAAAAGGGATAAAATTGAGCCATGGAGTTTTTACAGGCCAGGAGACATTCTTATTACTGGATTCATTTCTGTACAATATCCAGAACGCTTAGATGGCAACACTTTCACAAAGCAACCATCCATCATCCTTTTCCCTCGGTAAGTAATTTTGTGGTAACCATGTTTATTGCTACTTCACTTTCTACTGATTTCATGAGCTCCAGTTATCCTGGCATTTCCAGAGTCTTTCCCCATTCTCTCCTGCCTTACTCAGGCAATGAGCTTTTCCTATATTGTCCTTTGGCAAATCTTTAGGGGCAGCATCAACAGGCAGGCCCCCTCCAACGCACAGCCTGCCCTTACACGTGCTACAGCTGACCAGGTTCCTTTCAAAAAGTGTAGCTACACAGTGTAGGACAATGGGCTCTTTGGGCCATAACTTTAATAAGGACAAGAAACATCCAGTTTCCTTGTAAGGCTTGGGAAGGGAGGCAGGACGCCTGCGGATGAAGGAATTCATTCTTCTTTGTCCAAGTGTAAAAGGCCATATCACTGGTCCTCCCATGTGTAACTTTCAGGTGAACTGACAGGGCAAATATTGATGAATGTGTTTTTCTCAAAGATGGAAAGGGCTGTATTTAGGTCTGCGGATGTGCCTGTGTAGCAAGAGGAGGGCAGGCTGCTGTACGGCAAACAAATCCAACACAAGGAAGGCAGGCAGAACAGAACCAGCAGTGAGCAGTGGTGGGAGACAAGGAACAGGGGGAATTACTATTTTCAACTATTAAAAAATGGGAGTAAGAGTGTTTTTAGCTGCTGCATGTGTTTGGGAGAGACAGAGATGCAAAGGGCAGGATGTGGACGCCCATGTGGACCCCAGCAGGTGGCCCCCTGCTTTCCCCCAAAGCCCTTTGGCCATGTTCTTCTTCCTCTTCCTCTTCCTCCACCTCTTCCCCTTCCTCCTCCTCCTTGCTTTTTCTGCATCTTCACCTATCCTGTTCAAGTGTGGGAGCAGTGCTAAGTGGAAGGTTATTTCCTTGCAAGACTATTTGCATGTATAAATACAACTGGTAGGTTTCCTAATGGGTAGGACGATAGTTCAGTTATTCCAGCTATAAAAAAAAGAAAAAAAAAACTGAATCCGGAATTTATAGACCGATTAGATATTAAATGTAACCTCTAAATTATATGCAACCTTTCCATTGAATAACTAAAATTATTTCATATATTATTTTATTGTAATGCTGTATAGTTCCCTTTACACTGCTGTTTAACAGGGGATTGGTGTGTTCACAGCAGGAGGACACTGGGTCAGTCTTGTCACTGAGCTGCCCACCACAACCCCATGGTCTCTTTCTTGGTCAGTCACCACTAACTCAACTGGCGGCCATCACTGCATCTCGTGGTAGTGAACCGCATAGTTTAACTATGTGCTCTGTGAAGAAGCCCTTCCTTTTATCCCTCCTTCATCTCCCACCTCTCAGCTTTATAGAATGACCCCAGGTTCTAGTATGATGAGAGAATGAGGGAAATGTCTCCCTATCCATTTTCTCCACACTAGGCTTAGTTCTCTATACCTCTGTCAAGTCTCCTCTTGGTTGCCTTTTCTCTAAAAGCTGTAGCCTTACCACAGAGGGGAGTAGCTCCAGCCCCTTAATCATTGTAGTTGCCCTTTTCTGCCCTTTCTCCGACTCTAGAATGTCCTTTTTGAGGTATGGTGACCAGAGGTGTACACAGTATTCCAAGTGTGGTCACATCACAGGTTGGTATGAGAAGAGTATGGTCTTGGAAGTTCAACTCGCAATTCCTTTTCTAATCATGCCCAACATGTAATTTGGGAAGAATTAGACATTTTCATTGAGCTATCCACCACATATCTGATTTCTCTTTCAAAGGTTGTGCATGCCTTATTCCAGCCCTGGAATGTATGTAAGGCCTGGTATTGTTTTCGAACTGTGTCATCCCCTCACCCATCAGCCCTCATTTCCACCACATCTTCCAGCTGGTGAGGGGCCAAACCCAGAGCGGCAGCTGCATCTTGGTGGTCTCCTCAGGTGTAATTGACATATGTGGAGAAGCTGCAGTTTGAGCTGGGTGTCATCTGAGTGATCCTCAGCTGGAGGGTGGTGGTAGGAATTCAGGGAGAAGAACTCAAGCTCTGCCATTCAAAAAGCTAAGAGAGCAGACTAGAGGAAGGGGACGGAAATTCTCAAGGTTCAACAGAGGAATGGGAAAGCCACACACCTCACCCTGTACAAGGAATGTGATCATCACAAGATGATATGGAGACTGGAGGAAAGAGAGGCCTCCAGAACCACCAGGGAGGAGACTTAAAAGGCACCCTGAAAGGGGGACAAATATCCTCAACTGCTTTCAGGGCAACCAGGTACTCCCAAAGGTGTTGGAGACCCATTTCAATCTTTTTGTTCTGCGGGACAAGGTGGGTGGGTGGGTGGGTGGGTGGGGGAGGAAAGGGTAACAGATCTTGGACAATGGTCAAGAGAAGTGACTGCAAAAGGGTTTGTTCCTTTAGATTCTTGCCTGTCAAATGCCAAGCAGACTTATATTGCCTTGTCTCAGCAGAGAAGTAATCTCTGTGGCGGAGAATCCTTCTCATCTGCAGGAAGGAGTCTTTATTCATGCATTTGTTTGTTTTGTACCTCACATTTCCACCTAGAATTGTCACTCAAGTTGTCCCTCTGTGCCTTGAGTTCTAGAAATTGTGATAGTGCACCTGCCTGTTGCATTAACTAGAAAAAAAATGCACTGTTTTCTTAAAGATGAAGTAAAACACCATTTTTGTGGGGAGGAGTCTACTTTCCTTTCTTTACTATTGGAACCAATGTAGTCTGGGGGGCTGATATTCCTTTTCTACCCACTCACCCTTCAGAAACTAGATTATTGACCCTGGAACAAGGATATTTAGCACATAAAGAGATACTGAACTAACACAAAAACAATTAAGTGTGATTGGGTGCTTTGGTTCTAGGTTGCACTTTGCATCAGTGTTCTCATGACTGACGTACTATAAAGGGAATCCAGAGGTCTATCTTGCCTGGAATGGTTTCTGGGATCAAGAAAGCAACATATGGCCATGGTATTTTGTTTTCTGTGTTCTTGCAGGGAAGAGGGGACAAGATACTGGGAGATTATGTCCATCCAGTATGCCATTCAGAACATCAACCAGAATCCCAGCCTCTTACCCAACATCACCCTGGGCTACAGCATCTATGACAGCTATTACGATGGTAGAATGACGTCTGATGCCTTGTTAGACATGCTCTCCACTGGGCAGGCAAATGTTCCCAACTACAACTGTGGGAGATGGAACGAACCATCGGTTGTTCTGGAAGGATGCCATTCTGACATCTCCATCCAGATTTCAAACATTTTGGGCATCTACAAAATCCCACAGGTGAGGGTGGTGGGCTGTTTGCAGGCTGAATCTAATTCCACTTTGCATTTTCTCCAAAGCACTGAAAAAGTCAGCAGTGGCCATCACAGTGAGACTGCAAATGCAGTGCTGCAAGTAACCGGGTTTCAACTGAGTTTAAAATGCTTTCAGCTGCCGGGAAAATCCAGCCACTATTGTGATATTTAGACAACCTGTGCACTGCATGCCTATCTGTGTTTACTCAGAAGTAAATCCTCTTGCATTCGAGGGTGTTTGAGCTTTGCAGCTTTAGGCTCTTCCTTTCACTTTATTAAAAAGTAAAGAGGGAGGGGTGGACAAGAAGGACTGCGGGATCAATCAGTAGCAGGATGTGTTCTATTTCGTGACTTCAGGAGGACGTCTGGTTGACCACTGAGGGAGCAGAATCCTGCACTTGCTGGGGCCTTGGTCTGATTCAACAGGAGCTGCTGATGTTCCATGCCCAACAGTGTGTGGTGGGAGGAAAGGGGGTCCCATTGTTTGCCAGGTGATATATTGGAGTGTCTGCCCATTGTTCCTTCCCATTCTGTCAAAGGAATACCCTTTGTATAGTTGGCGCGGCCGCAGAATACAAACTGGGCCATGGAATGGCTGGTGCATAGGAATGTCGGAAAAGCTTCTGTTCTGCCTGCAGAAGTTCTCCAAATTCCAACTCCAAGCTTCTTCCAACACAACCCATATCACATTGCACGTTTTGCTCTTTTCTTTTTGCAAGAGAATCTGGGAGCATTTTTGTGCCTATTTTTTTTCAGAATGTATGCATCAATTGTGCACATCTTTGAAATGTATGTATTCTTCTCCCTCTGATTAAAGCAGAGTCGGGTGCATTTTGAAAAGTAAGCATGCTGTGCAACATACTTCTTTGGATCCTCAAAGCACATTGTGAGCTTGGGAGGTGTGACCTGGGTAAATCCTGATTAAAAATGAACTGAATGAATTGTTCCTATGTCCCAACTGGCACCTTAGCCTTTCAGAGCTCTCTTGTAATGATGCCTGAAAATGTTCTCCATCATAAAATTAGGACCAACTGATCCATCCTCATGAAAACATGGTGCAGACAGTCTACCCAGAAAATAGTGTAATCTGACCAGATGTCTGAAACTTTAGATGAAGAATGGTGGAGTTAAACTAGCTTTTCCATGTTGCATTGACACCCACGAACAGGGGCCCTACTGAGATAGGTTCAACAAGGGTGAGCAAAGCAAGCAGGGGAGCACTCTCCCCATCCAAGGGATCTCCTGGAGCAGGATGGGATGGCTCCCTGCATCAAGAAGCACAGCATCTCTCCACAGACGTTTTTGCACTCTCCACTTTCGGCAAGACTCCTGCACCAACCTGCATTATAAGGTGCCTTGCAAATATTCATTCAAAAGGAAGAGTATAGATCTTCCACATACTTCTCTCGCAGGTGTTAACTTTTCATAGGGAAAGAAAGGATGTGTTAAACTGTATTATGGTTGAGAATTCGATTCAGCTTGTTTTCAGCAGACACATTTGTCCTTACAGACTTTTCCTTGTCTTTGCAAACTTTTCACTAAACTCTCAGCCTGTGAAGTAGAATCAACCCAGGAAAAGCAAGGGGTTCAATCGACAATCAGGAGAAATATTTAACATTTAAGACAGTTGGGAAAACGAGAATAGCATATTAGAGAATTCTGTGGTAAGCTGAACATGTACATGAGCATACAGTATAGTAAGAAGTAAACAGACCCAAGGAAAAGAAATGGGGGCAACCTGTGTTTATGGAAATGTGTAGCTCAGCAAACTTGACATGTCCTGAACTAAATACATCAATCTAAATCATAGCTACCAACTTTGGAAAAAATAACAACAAATTGCTCGAAAACTTTTAGGGATGTTGGAGAATTCTGCCACAGACTCCAGTGAGGCTGGATTATTTAGAATCCGGACCCCGGCCTCCGTGGCGGAATGGACTGCCCCCCCGTCACCCCCAGAACTCCCCCCCAGAATGGACCTACTTGGCGGTGGCAGCAGCTCCAGGTCGTCTTCTGGCCATTGCCAGGCTGCTGCGGCTGCAAATTTGCAGCTGCAAATTTGCCACTGTGCCATTTGCGCCTCTGCTCTTTGCCGTAATAGGCTACATAAGTATTTACATAGCCTATCACGGCAAAAGCAGGGATGCAAATGGCATAGCAGCTGCCTTTTGCATCCCTGCCTTTTCCCGTGATAGGCTACGTAAATACTTACATAGCCTATCACGGCCTAAAGCAAGGACGCAAATGGCAGCCGCTACAATGGCCTTCATTTGTGGTCACAACCGCCCGGCAGGGGCTGGAAGTCCAGCTGCAGCCGGCCGTGGCCGGTGGCTCCACGGCCTTGCCGCAGAGCAGAGCCAGCCAGGGAGTATTCCGCGGGGGAGGGAGGGATTGCTTCCCCCCCCAGCAGACCCAGGCAGCAGACTGGTAAGTGGGATTCGTACTTCCCTAGAAAACTTCCTACTGTGCGGGAAACATATGTCACCAGTTCAAAATGCATCATATAAATAGGGAAGGCAAGCCATGTCTTGCAACCACTTTCTATCTTCATATGTTCAGTGCTGTTATGTCATGAAATATAGACTCTGCTGAATATTTTGTGGTAAAAATGTAAAAAAATAAAAGAAAAAAAGACAAGCCTGGTGCCAGAGTCCCCAATTAAAAAACCTTGTGTGTTAATAACAGGAATTTTGTAAAATGACAATTTCAGAGACACTTTGCTCTGGAACATGGCATGGGCCTTGTAAGCTGCTGATCACTGATCAAGCTTAATGCAGAAACCCACGTGAAAAAGAAAAAAAAAGTAAGAAAACCCTGAAGACAAGGACAAATCTGACACACCAGTCATTCTTATCAATGTTAGGGTAACCAGTACTTGAGCTTCATTCTGAAACGAATTACAGCTCTTCCTTTCCTTGCAGGTCAATCATGCTTTTGCTTCTCAACTTCAGAATAATAAAGCGCAGTTCCCGTTTTTCTATCCATTAATCCCCAAAGAAAAAAACCCATATGCAAGGATTGTCCAACTGCTCTTGCATTTCAGATGGACATTGGTTGGTCTTGTCGCTCAAGACACTGACTATGGAGAGAGATTCAAGAGGACCTTGACACCTCTCCTTACTAGGAGTGGCATTTGTGTTGTTTTCATGCAAAGCATCTCAAATATGTTTTCACACCAAATACATGTCCAGAAGGCTTCACTCCGCACTTCAGGAGACGTCAATGTTTTCATTTATGGTGCAGAGAGCAGGTTCTTCTTAAATGGAATATACATTACCCAAGCATACAGTGATCACTTCATTAAAAGTGAAGCAGGGAAAGTCTGGATCACCACAGCTGTGTGGGACTTCAATTTGGAATTGGGGATTTATGGCCCAGGTGAAACCCCCATTTATATATTTTCCTTCCTTATCCAGCCTAAAAGACGGAGAGAAAATAATGATGTTTTGCACCTTTCATTTCTTCTCTTGACATTTAGAGAAAGAGCATTGAATTGCACCTATTCAAAGCATGGGATATCTGTGAAAGGCTGGACAAGGTGCACGGAGAAACCTAAACCGAAGGGCCAGTCCAAAGAGGACATGGAGATAATCCTGTCTGCAGACAGCTACATCAATTACAACACTGTTCTGGCTGTGGCCTATGCCTTAGATGCTGCCTATGCATCCAGATCCAAGAGGAGGGTGGTGGAGGGTGGAGGCAGACAGGATGTTCAAAGGTTACAGCCATGGCAGGTATTCCCTTTTCTGTCCCAGATATTTCAGCTGAACATGAAGATCAGGGTCATTACCTTGGAGGTGGAAAATGAGAAAATGTCAAATGTTGTCGCAAGGTGAAATGTTGTGTATTTCTGGAGCAAACCCAGCTGTGAAATTCCCTGTACTGGAAGAGTGCCTATTGGTCATGTCTGATACAAGAGCAAATACAAGATTAACTGTAGCTCCTCAGACTATTAAAGCAGACAGAGAGGATATTCAACCAGAATACTTGAGAAAGTTGAGAAGATGTATATGCACACAAGTCAGGAACGAGGCCTGAGTCCCTGGAGATTCACGCATGACATTTGTCAGCAGAACTAAGCTATCCACGGTTGCTGCATGTTTACTAACTGGTGGTGTGTTTCATTGTTGGACCTTTTCCTGAGATCCTCCAAGTGCTGCAATACAATCATCATGGAAGGAATGTATTGGGATGAGAATGGAGATCAGGTGGTGGAATGAAACCTTGTGAATGACAACACACAAGCCCTTGAGTCTGGAATCAGTCCTGAGTCATTGGAGATTCCAGTGTGAAATGGGCAGATCTGAGATCCTGGCTGGGTTCAGAAGTCATGCTAAGCCTCAGTGGGTTGTTTTCATTAGTGGTTGCAGAGTGGCTTAGCGTGACGTCGGAACCCGGAGCATTTTTGCCATTGTGGGTAGTTTTGCATGACCAAGCAACCCTGAGAGCCCATGGCTTGTCATAGGGCTGTTTAGGGTGGCTTAGCGTGCTGTCTGACCTACCAGGTTTATTTCTATACGAGTTGCCGGGAACAGCTGAACAGCTAGCTGGCTGAGAGGTGAAGAACCCTCTCCATTTTGTAGCCCTGCCATGAGATGTAATCAAAGTTTGCCCCGGTTTTACTGCTTTGTGATATGATTTATGCAATTGTCCTCTCCATTCTACTACTCTGGCAGTAATTATGCATAATTTTTGTGAGCCTGCTCATTGCTCTGTAACCCTCATGAACATCTGACAGCTAGCAATGGTGCTTGTTGCTGCAGGACAGAAGGTAGAATGAAACTGGCATTGGCAGATGATTGTCTGTCTTGAGAAATGGGTGAGTCACCCACCCACCGTGGTTGCTTCTCAGGGTGGATGAGCGTGACGTCCGAATGCGCCAATTGAAGCAGTTTTCCTGCTCATTAAAAGCTGCTGTTTCCTCTGCCATTCCAGCTTGACCCTTTCCTGAGGAAACTTCAGTTCGACAATATTTCTATCATAGATGGAATGTATTTGAACAAGAATGGAGACCTGGCAGTTGACTTGGACATTGTGAACTGGATGGTGTTTCCCGATCATCCTATTGTTCGTGAGATGTTTGGGAGAATAACAAGACAGGGATCCTCAGGGTTCAAGTTCAGCATCGAGAAGGATCCCATGGTGTGGCCCAAGCTGCTCAGCAAGGTAGGGGAAATCATTCAGTCCATCTCATTCTACTGACCATCTGAAATCCTGGAATCCAAAGTATCTTATGCCCCCCCCCGATGCCGTCCGTAGGAGTGCTCCCCATCATTAGAGGAGAGGAAGGAAGTTTATACCCCTGATTCCATCTTCTTTACACAATTCTATGGACTTCATAAATCACCACAATTCTGTAATTATACAGGGGAATCTTGGTGACTATGAAGGTGAGGTGCCCTCATACCAATATCTGATGCCTGATAGCACCTCAGGTAGGCAAGTTGTTTCTGGAAACATATGAAAAAGCAATGTTTTCCTCAGAACATCCCATTTCTATATACCTTGTGACTTGGGAGAGATTTGCTGAAGATTCCCTTTTCATCTGAAAAATGTATGCATCAGAAAGATTGTGTGGGATGGAGGAATTCAAATGGTGAAAACATTCAATGTGATACCTGTCTGAACTACATAGAGATCAATTTTATACATGGGCAGATGAATCCTGTGTACCACAGGCAGTGTCTAGCAGGCCATAGGATACTTTGGAAACTTCAGATACCTGGATCCGAGATCAGAAAGAGGGTTCTGACCTCGGATCCAGGAATACACAGTTCTTGCCCCTCTCCCTCCCAGCTAGCACAGAGAGAAGAGAACCATGCTGGCTGTGTCTCCGAGCTCAGAAATAAATACAACCTCCGAGAGAGGGGAAAGGTGCCTTTCCAGTGGGCGGTAGGTTAGAAAATCCTTTGGTGGAAATACTGCCTTACTTAGGGCACAATTCAGGATCTGCCAATCGTGTTTAATACACTCCAACTGTGTCTTGTCAGTCGTGAGGTGTTCTCTGCTCCTTTGTCCTTTCATTCACCCATTTCGATTGTTCAGTTCAGTTCAGTTCAGTTCAGTGTATTGCTTGTTGACCAAGAAGGCAATACGTGGACAGAAAAAAGAATAAAATACACACCTGAAACAAAAAGTGGCACCAAAAGAGCAAACACAATAATTAAGGAGGGGGATTATAACTATGGATGGATGGGTTCCATCCATCTGGGTTCTCCGTGTGGCTGCCCAGCCCCTGCCCCCATCCAGTGGTCTCCGGACCAGGCTCAAGCCCTGCCCATGTTCGGCAAGCAGCCTGCAACTTGGACATAGAATTATAGGCAAAGAGCTGTTGAGAATTGCCCATAGACTCAGGTTTCACAGTGCTTTTTGAGTATAAGTCTACGGTCATAGACTTTTTTAAAACAAAGTATTTGTGGGAGAAAGTAAGGGGCTTGAGCTGGGGAAGGTCTCGGTGGGCATGGCTGGATGGGTGCCGGTGGCCTGATGGATTTGCAGTCCAAAACGGGGACCTGTGCTATCCCTAATTGTAACAAAGCTCATTAAAATTTCCTAGGGGACTATTAAACATTTCAGAGAGTCTAGGCAATATCTATTGACACAGTATAAGATATTGGCAAGCTTTGTCTTCCATACCAGTCAATAGCTTTTGTTTCTCCAAAGCCCATTGGACAAACTTGGTGGTCATATAGGATGTATGCCTTTATTTCTTTATGTATTTCATTTCTATACCACCCAATAGCCGAAGCTCTCTGGGCAGTTCACAAAATTTAAAACCAAACAGCACACAATAAAACAATTTAAAATATATGGAACATTAAAACCACAATACAACAATACAACCACAATAAATCCTAGCCGCAGTGCAGGAATGTAAAATACAGATTTAAAATGCCAAAGTTAAAAGTCTAGAAAGCTAAAAATGCTAAAATCCCTGGCAAAATAAAAAGGTCTTCACCTGGAGCCAAAAGGAATACAATGTAGGTGCCAGGCGAAACTCACTAGGCAGCTCATTCCACAGCGGGGTGCCACAGCGGAAAAGGCCCTCCTCCTAGTAGCCACCCGCCTCACTTCCTTCAGCAGGGGCTCCCGGAGAAGGGCAGGCATATATGGACAGGAACATATGTACAGTACATACACATATGTATTGTAGTCTGTGCCAGTACGATGTAGTAGTACAATGCATAGAGACGATCTGTTACTGGACCCAACCCAACTCTAGGGATTCAAGATATTGTTTCCTCAGCTCTGCATTCAGGTGACATTCCGTAAGAAAGTTAGTACGCTTTCACCTCCATCAACTGCGGGAAGCTCAGTCTGCTTTAGTCAGAAGCCATCTCAGCCCAAATGAGCCAATAGAGGACACATGAGGGGCACATTTCCTGGGGAGGTCATGATACTTTGATAGAGCATATTGGTGCGGCTCCCAGCAGCAGTGCCCATTGCAGTCTCAGTATCGACCTCATAAAGTCTTGTGTAAATCTCCTCCCGGACACCAACATGCCCCCTCGCCAGCCAAGACATTTGCGAAAAGCCAGGTTTCGAAGTAAGCTGAAAGAAGTGGGCATGTTTAGCCTTGAGAAGAGAAGACTGAGGGGAGATAGGATAGCGCTCTTCAAGAACTTGAAAGGGTGTCACAGAGAGGAAGGCCAGGATATCTTCTCGATCATCCCAGGGTGCAGGACACAGAATAAGGGGCTCAAGTGACAGGAAGCCAGATTCCATCTGAACATCAGGAAAAACCTCCTGACTGTTAGAGCAATACGACAATGGAACCAATGACACAGGGAGCTAGTGGGCTCTCCCACCTGGAGGCATTCAAGATGAGGCTGGACAGCCATGTGTCAGGGATGCTCTGACTTGGATTCCTGCATTGAGCAGGGGGTTGGACTTGATGGTCTTGTAGGCCCCTTCCAGCCCTTCTATTCTATGATTCTATGAATTATAGTTTTTCTCCATTCTTGCTGGATGGATGTGTCGCAGTTTTGAATAACCTATCATACAATGGCCTGCCAGTCCAGACATCACAGCAAGCCACCCTGAGGGCACACAAACCCAATCACAGATCTGTCAGATAGCTCTGAAGGCAACTTTAATAGAAGTAAGCCAATATATATATTAATGTCTCCTATATCAATTGCTATTTGTTTTCTTGGATGAATTTATGCCTTCTGCCTTTTTGGTTGTTGTTGGTAAAAAGTTTCATTTCCTATTGTGTTTTCTACCAGCCCATGCAGAAAGCCCCCCAATACAAGTGGGCTGAAATTATTGTGGCTTGCGAGCCGCAGAAATGGGTTCCATTGGTTGTAGGATTTGTATTGGATGTTATCCAGGGCTTTCGTTTTGGGGGAAGGTTCCCTTTTCATTTATTCTGAGCACATCTAGCCTGATGCTTTTGACACAGACTGGCAGCAATTCCTCTCCAGGGTTATAGGCAGGATTCTTTCCTGCCCTAGCAGGAGATGTGTGGATTGGACCAGGGCCTCCTGCATGCAAAGCAGGGAGTCCATCACTGAATGCAGCCAGCAACCAAAGTGATGCCCAGGACTGGCGACAGGGAGCATTTGCCTGCCATGTTACAGCAGCTTCACAGCGTTCCCCTCTGGTTCCAGGCACAGTTCGTCTTAGTGCTGGTAATAACCTAGAGAGCCCTACTTGAGGTTGGAGCAGTTGTCCTGGAGGACCACTGTAAAATCACCCTCCCTCAGGTCCATCTGCCTCCACTTTGGGACAGTTGTCCTCACTGTCCCACAAGCTTCAGCCCCAACATTTCCCAGGGGAAAGAAATGCCCATTATGCCTCATTGGTTCCCCTTCCCCAACCAGGAGAATTACCCAGGAAATCTGAGCACTCTTGGTAGTACAGACAGATGAACAAAACATGGGAATGTCTAATTTGTAAACAAAAAATAAAGTGCATTTCATGCAAGAGACATTATATCTTATAATTAATTGCTCCATTCTCTGTCTTACCCTGCCTTCTCTTCTAACTCCTTTTCCCACAACCCCACTATCTAGATGTAGCTTCAGCGAGCCATAAGGCCCTGTTTCTGTTGGCTCAACCATTTGCTCCTGCCTCTTATAAACTCAGTCTCCACACACACACACACACACACACACACACACACATACACCAGCCCCCCCCCACACACACACACATGGCATGATGGGAGAGACAGACAGGACTGGGATGGGAGTGAGAAGTGGGCCTGATGGAGTCAGGGCCTGACAGGGACAAAGCCAGCCACACCCAGATGGCCCTGAGGAACCCTGAGGTCAGAGGTTTTGGTCTGGCAGCTGGAGAAGCTGAAGTCTGAAATGCAGCAATAAGGCAAAGGCAGGAGAACAAAGACCAGGCTCCTTTATGTCCTGCCAGGGGATTCATCCTGCCTTCTGATCATAGAGGCTGCCCACATTGCTCCTGAAAAGGCCGGGCTCTGTGGTTTGTCCACAGAATCCGCAATCACTCACAAGCCAGATTCCCATCATACAACTACTAGATTCCCAGACAGAGCCCCAAAGTGCAGGAGAACCACTCTGGAAGGTGTCTTGGAAGAAGCTGCTGTAGGCTCATGGGCTTGGCTCACTAGATACAAGGAACTTGTGCCAAGCCCCTCTTGAGACAATGGGCTGGATTCTTCTTGCAAGACCTCACCTTTCCCTCGCTGGGCATCTGCGTGTAGTCTCCATAGCTCCTTATGACCCTCCTCAGTCAGTGGGTGTTTGAAGTCACACACATGGTGAAGACAAGACTCGAATCCACTCAGGAGATGCTGGCAGGGAAGGGTCCATGTGTAGAGGCAGCTGTGAACAGCCACCAGTGCCCCAATATCCAGACCCCTCCCTGCCTGCATCTCCTGAGTGGGTTCCAGTCTTCCCTTCACAATGGGAAACATTGACTTGATTGCAGAGCAGACCTGCCTGTGATTCTGCTTCTCAGGACTGTACTGGAGCTCTACTCTATGCCATGGGAGGAAGCCATGTTTCTCTTTGACGTTATGAGTACTTGGGAATAGGGAAAACATTCTGTACATGCTCTGGCATAATGTGATGTAGTATGAAATATTGTATGGAATGTACGAACAAAACCAGCAAGATTTTCTACTTCCACTACTGGGAAGCCATAATCTCCTTGCATCAACCAGATCATGGGTCTGGTCTGGGCCAATCCCTGGAGTATTAAGTTCTCAAATGCAGTCAGGAAGTTCTCAAATACACTCAGGTTCCTAGATCCACTTCTAAGGCCATTGGCTGACTAGAAACAGCCTGTCACTCAGTGGGAATGCTTGTCCCAAAAGCTGCCATTTTCTTCTGGTTAAAGATAGTGTTCCAACTGGCCTTCCCCTTGGTCATATCAGCATATGAAGCAATGGGAAGAGGCTCATGGGCAGACAAGATAATCACATCTATTTCTGAGCTGGGCTTTTCACAATCGTATTTGCTTGCGAGGGGCTATGATAGAGCAAGGGAGGAGATCTCAAAGAGATTACAAGGTGTTGATATCCTAACAACAATGGCTGTTGCTGCTGAAAGTCACTCTAACAAGATCTATAAAAGCATCATGACCTTTCCGGGGAAGGTTCCCCCTTATTTGATTTCCATCACGTCATATGAATTGAGATGGCTCATGACTAGGTGCAGACTGAACTCACTCCAACTGATGGAGGTGAAGGCACGTTATTGGACCCATCATGGCATGAGTGCAGATTGTCCAGCTGGTTGCCCCAAGGTAGAGGACATGATGCACTTTCTTGCAGAATGCCCATTGTACATCGATTTGGGGAAGCAATATCTTGAGACCCTGTTAGCTGCGCTTGAGGATACTTCCAGTGCAAGCATAACTTGACTATTATTAGCTGGAATAGATCATTATACATCATGTAGGACTGCTAAGTTTGTCAGTCGAGCCCTGGAGATGCAGAAGCCATTGACTGTTAAAAAAAACAAAATCTGTAAACATGGTAATAAAAAGCTAGCAAATAATTTTTTAGGATTTTAAAATTTAAAATTTTAAAATATTTTTACTTTGTTTTTGTTAACTATTTTATTAACAATTTGTATTTTGGTTCCCCTTCTGCTTGATATGAGAATTCTATTTGTTTTTGTATGTGGATGGCCTGATTGGCCAAAAAGCAATAAATTTATATATATACCATCTAAAATAGGATACAGAGGAAGCCAGCAAGGAAGTGCAGGGACATGGTGGGACCAGCGGTAAACAGGTAACCAAGATGCCATTGTTGCAGATGAACATACATAGGTTTACCTACAGGTGTCAAGTTAAACTTGGGCTAGAGGTTTGTCTTGTGTCCTTTCCAATTCCGTGTCTCCACTGAGAAATTAGTCCTACCCATGTTCCTTGATAGCCCTTGTTTTTGTCCTTAGCCCCTGCCACATTCCAGATGTGTGGAGAGCTGTCGCCCGGGGTTCATGAAGGCGGTTCAAGAAGGAAAGCCGTCTTGCTGCTATGACTGTGTCCCCTGTGCAGAAGGAACCATCTCCACTCAGGAAGGTGGGTGACTCAGAAGGTCATCTTGTGGCTTAGGGCAAGGGCAAAGACTCATCCAGATATTTTCTGTGAAGTATTTGTACAGACATGGTGCAAGAAATAACCTTGGAAGATGCACTGGGGTGAAGGCAAGCACTGGATTGGGCAGGGATCAGCACCACCAGCAGCCCATGTGTGGCATCTTCATATATTGAATGGTGACACCACGTCGACCTGGCCGAACCCTGCCTAAAGTGAATGCATGCCTTAGATTGGGGGTACACAGAAGGTCAATCAGTCACTGACCACCATGGCCTGCGAAGTGCAGGGAGGCAGGAAGGAGGAGAGCAGTGGCCAGGTAAACTCTCTGGCAAATTGACACAGATCACAACCAAGGTCTTTATTTATCAGGTTATGCAGTTCACCTTTCCAGGGATCGTGGCCTGTATTATCCTCGGTAAGTCAAATGGCCAATGCAGAAGCTATCAGCACACTGCTTTCTTCAAGAAGCCGCCTCAAGGCTAGAAATCATGCAGAGCAGAGTCCCAGCAATATACTGCAGGTCAGAATCTTAGTGGTAGTGATTACTGTTATTAGTGTTACAAGGCAGAGAAGAGTTCAACATTCCTCATAGGTCCAGGCCAGAACACATTGCAGGCATTCAAGGTGTTCCCAGCAAAGGCTGTTCAGCCTGAGCACCAGTTAAACAGAGGGAAGCTGCTGGTAAAGGTCCCCTTCTGACGTTCTCTCCTGACAGGGGCATCTGCCAGTAAACAAGCACTATGTCTAAGAGAGACATATTTTCAGCCATCTTGAATGGACACCTCAAATTGGGTGATGCCCCCTAAGTCACCTCCCCTGGAGAATGTTCCCCTTGCTTGGCCCTCCCAGTCCAAAAGTCTAACTCAAAGGTCTCCTTCAAGGCCGCATTTTCCAGTTGTGGCTGAAAGGGAGTATTGGTCTGCACTCATCCAGGAAGCTAGGCAGAGCCAACATTCCAGGCGTCCAGCTTCCTATGACTGGACCTGGTTCTAACTCATCCCCCTTAATCTCTGAATCAGATTCCAGCTCTGAACTCGTAGCGCCCACAGTGGCACGTGGGCGAGGCCCAACAAGTTGTTGTGTGAATTTGCGCTCCCCCCGCTTTGTTGGTCTCTTGAAAGAAAGAAAGACATAAGAGGCAGCTGGATAGGAAGACATTGACAATGATCTTGGGGGTGGGAGGGGAAACAGACTGAGCATGTTGAGGTGAGTCAAAGGCCAATATCAAGATGTGCCTGGGAGGTGAAGTTTGTTTGTCTTAAAGATGCAAGTGGCTGTGCTGAGAACCAAACACTTCTAGACTCTGCTGGGTAGGGATGGAGGAAAGGGACTTACCTTGTCCCGCAGCTTGCTTCGTGATGGGGGGGAGGCGCGTCGCGTCTCCCCCTGAAATTCAGCCCGGGGGGTGAGGCACCCCTACTCGACCACCCGAAATTCAGGCCGGGGAGAAGCGCCCCATCTCCCTGGCCGTGAAATAAAAACTGAAAAAAAAAACCCGTGATAGGCTACGTAACGATTTACGCAGCCTATCACAGCTACATTTCCAAAGTCAGCCATGATAGGCTACTTAAATCGTTACGTAGCCCATCACAGGTGACTTTGAAAAAAAAGAAAAAGCACGTATGCGGCGTTGCCCTTATTTTCGCCGTAGTCTACATAAATCTTTACATAGACTACCGGGACCAAATAAGGAATGCAAATGGCGGCGCCCCATGGGTGCTGCCATTTGCGTACATGCTTTTTTTTTTTCAAAGTCACCCGTGACAGGCTACGTAACGATTTACGTAGCCTATCATGGCTGACTTTGGAAATCTAGCCGTGATAGGCTATGTTAATCATTACATAGCCTATCACAGCGTGTGTTTTTTTTCACTTTACTTGTAATGGCGGCGTTGGCAGCCGTTCGAAAGACCGGCCGCTGCCCCCTCCCCTGAGGAAAAGCCGACAAACCGCTGCCGGGACCCGCTGCCGGGAGGGACATTCGCCAAAGGTAAGTCCCAACCCGGGGGGGGGCGGGGGGGCGGAGAATTTCACCGCCGATTTCATTGCGTTGGCACTCAGCCCCCCGAAGATTCGGGGAAAAATTCTCCGCCATCCCTACGCTGGGAATGAATGCTAGGTGGCGCTTGCTGGTGTCATGCTGCCTCACTGCTAACATATATGGTATAAAACCCATTGTACCCCATGGCTCGGGCTTCAGAGAAGCTGTCTGATCCAAACATTGGGTGTGCCTGTGTGCTGTCAGTTACTCAATAAGGTACTCCTTGTAAGTAAACCTGGATCTGATTTATCACTATCTTGGACCTCTAACCTCAGAGTTCAAAGCCCACAGCTGGGACAATACATGCCAACTCACTGTTACTGTATCAGCTTAGGTGCAGATGTGCTGAATAGAAGCTGGGGCTTCTGCCATCCAAGCAACCCCCCCTCTACTCTTGAACATGCCCTCCCCTTCACAATTCCTGACCCCCCCCCCCCGAGTACAAACTTGGCCCTTCTGGGCTTTTGGTGGAAATGATCGCCCTCAAATATACCTTTCATTGACTGACAAAGAAAAGAGACTATAACAGATGTATAAAGTTAATCTTTCTCCTTTTCTTTGCAGATGCAGAGCATTGCGACAGATGTCCAGACCATCAGCATCCAAATAAGGACCGTGATCTGTGTATCCCCAAGTCTATTACATTCCTCTCCTTTGGAGAATATTTAGGGATCATCCTGGCTTCCTTAGCCCTATTCTTGTCCTTAACCACAGGCGCTGTGTTAGGAATCTTCATAAAATTCCACGAAAGCCCAATAGTCAAAGCCAACAATCGGGACCTTTCCTACATTCTCCTCATCGCCCTCCTGCTTTCCTCCTTGTCCACCTTCCTGTTCATTGGCCATCCAATGAAAGCAACCTGCCTGCTCCGACAAACAGCCTTCAGCATCATTTTCTCAGTTGCCATCTCTTCAGTCTTGGCCAAAACGATCACCGTGGTGTTGGCCTTCCTGGCCACAAAGCCAGGGAACAGAGTGCAGAGATGGCTGGGGAAGAGGTTGGCCAACTCCATTCTCATTTCCTGTTCCAGCATTCAAGTGGTCATCTGCACCATCTGGTTGATTATCACTACTCCATTCCCAGATGCTGACATGCACTCCCAGCCAGGAGAAATCCTACTGCAGTGTAATGAAGGGTGTGTTGCCATGTTCTATAGTGCCCTTGGCTACATGGGCTTCCTGTCTGCCATCTGCTTCACAGCGGCTTCCCTAGCCAGGAAGCTGCCTGGGGCCTTCAATGAAGCCAAGTTGATCACCTTCAGCATGCTGGTCTTCTGTAGTGTTTGGGTATCGTTTGTGCCCAGTTACCTGAGCACCAAGGGGAAATACATGGTAGCCGTGCAGGTCTTCTCTATCTTGGCCTCCAGTGCTGGCTTACTGGCCTGCATCTTTCTTCCCAAGTGCTACATTATTGTCTTGAGGCCTGATCTGAATACGAGGGAATATCTGACAACAAAACACTAATACTGGTATTTGATTCATATGGAGTTCTTGTTTAGGGACGTTATTTAGCAAGCAGCTGCTTCCCTCCATGAGTGTTTCAGATCATATATGAGGATACTTCAGGAAACCTATATCTCTGACTGCCTTACTGGTTCTTGACCTGGAATGAGAGTAGGGATGTACGAAAGTCACGTACTGTTTTGCGGATCTGCTTCACATTGGGGGAGGTGCTCCGTCCCTCCCCCCAGAATCCTGCATGGGGATTCTGTGGAGCCGCCGGCCAGCTCCGCCCGCAACCGGACATGCGGCCGCTGGGCAGCAGGGAAGCAAATTGCGGCTGCCATAGCCGGTGCCTTTTTGCATCCCTGTATTTAACTGTGATAGGCTACGAAAATATTTACATAGCCTATCATGGCAAAGTAACAAAAAGAAACGCATACGCAAATGGTGGCGGATACGGCGGCTGCCATTTGCGTTCCTTATTTTTCGCTGTTTTAATCTACATAAACATTTACGTAGACTATTACAGCGAAAAAAAAGGGAATGCAAATAGCATTGTGGGCGCTATTTGCATTCCTTTCTTATTCGCCGTTTTAGCCTACATAAATATTTAAATATTACGTAATTTAAATATTACGTAAAATATTTACGTAGGCTAAACCGGCGAATAAAAAAGGAACACAAATAGCGCCCACTACGCTATATGCATTACCTTTATTTTTTGCTGTAATAGTCTACGTAAATATTTATGTAGACTAAATCGCTGAAAAATAAGGAACGCAAATGGTGGCCACCGTAGCCGCCATAACTTGCTAAAAGGTTTTTTTTTTTTTACCCATTCATGATAGGCTATGCAAGTCTTTACATAGCCTATCACGTCTGGGTAAAAAAACAAAACACAAGACTGAAACAGCGGCCGTGGCAGACGGACAGAAGACCAGACGCTGCTGCCGCAGCCACCTCTGGAGCTGCCGCCGTCCGGAAGATCTGTCCCAGGTAAGTCTCATCCCGGGGGTGGTCCTTGGGTGGGCAGGGGGTGGCAGGCCCTTCCTCCACGGATTTCACTGAAATCCGTGGCGGAATTCTCCACCCTCCCTAAATTAGAGTTGTACCTTTCTAATAGAAAAGCATTTTGTTTTTCAGTCATTCAGTCGTGTCTGACTCTTCGTGACCCCATGGACCACAGCATACCAGGCCTTCCTGTCCTGTGCTCTCACACGGAGCGTGCTCAAGTCCATATTCATTGCATCACTGAGGCTATCTAGCCATCTCATCCTCTGCCATCCCCTTCTCCTTTTGCCTTCAGTCTTTCCCAGAATCAGGGTCTTTTCCAGAGAGTTTTCTCTCCGCATTAGGTAGCCAAAATATTTGAGCTTCAGTTTCAGTATCTGTCCTTCCAATGAGCAGTCAGGGTTGATTTCCTTTAGGATGGACTGATTTGTAGGGATGTACGAAAGTCACTTACCTTTTCGAAGGGTGACATTTGTGGTGGGGGGGAGGCGCTCCGTCCCTCCCCCCCCCCGAAATTCTGGCTGGCCGGCTCTGCTCCGCAGGGATTCTGCGGAGCCGCCAGCTGGCTCTGCCAGCAGCCGGACATCCGGCCGCTGGCTAGCAGGGACGCAAATGGCAGTGGCCGTAGCCGCCGCTGTTTGCATCCCTGCAGTCAGCCATGCAGGGATGCTGTGCAGCCCTGCAGTCAGCCGTGATAGGCTACGTAAATGTTTACGTAGCATATCACGGCTGATTTAAAAGGAAAAAAAAGCGCATACGCAAATGCTATTTGCGTTCCCCTTATTTTTCCCGTCTTAGTCTACCTAAATGTTTACGTAGACTAAGACGTGCCAAAATAAGGAACGCAAACAGCGGGGGCTGTGGCTGCCGCCATTTGCATACGCACATTTTTTTTTAAGTCAGCTGTGATAGCCTACGTAAACATTTATGTAGCCTATCACAGCTGACTGCAGGGACGCAAACGGCGGCGGCTACAGCCGCTGCAATTTGCGTCCCTGCTAGTCAGCGGCCAGATGTCCGGCTGCTGGCGGAGCCAGCCGGCGGCTTCGCAGAATCCCTGCAGAGCACAACCGGCTGGCCAGGATTCGGGGGGGGGAACGGAGTGCCTCCCCCCCCAGCGAGGATTCCAGGGGGAGGGATGGAATCCCTCCCCCCCAAACATAAACATAATCCATGAATGGTAAGTGCCTTTCATACATCCCTATTCCTAAGGCCCACTTGACTTCACTCTCGAGGATGTCTGGCTCAAGTTCAGTGACCGCGCTATCATGGCTATCAAAGACATTCCTATAATTATCATAATTATAAGAATTGGGCATGTTTAGCCTTGAGAAGAGCAGACTGAGGGGAGATATGATAGCACTCTTCAAGTACTTGAAAGGTTGTCACAGAGAGGAAGGCCGGGATCTCTTCTTGATCATCCCAGAGTGCAGGACACGGAATAATGGGCTCAAGTGACAGGAAGCCAGATTCCGGCTGAACATCAGGAAAAGCTTCCTGACTGTTAGAGCAGTACGACAATGGAACCAATTCCTAGGGAGGTGGTGGGCTCTCCCACACTGGAGGTGTTCAAGACGAGGCTGGACAGCCATCTGTCAGGGATGCTCTGATTTGGATTCCTGCATTGAGCAGGGGGTTGGACTCAATGGCCCTGTTGGCCCCTTCCAGCCCTGCTATTCTATGATTCTATGATTCTATAACTGGCAATGTTTAGCCTCGAGAAGAGAAGACTGAGGGGAGATAGAATCGCACTCTTCAAGGACTTGAAAAGTTGTCACAGGGAGGAAAGCCAGGATGTCTTCTCGATTGTCCCAGACTGCAGGGCAAGGAATAATGGGCTCAAGTGACAGGAAGCGAGATTGAGGCTGAACATCAGGAAAAACTTCCTGACTGTTAGAGGAATACAACAGTGGAACCAACTACCTAGGGAGGCAGTGGGCTCTCCCACACTGAAGGCTTTCAATATGAGGGTGGACAGCACTGAGCAGGGGGTATGGAGGGTTTGAGCTTTGTGAAGAGAAGAACAAACCACTCTGATTTAGAAAATTATAGCGAGGAGAACCGAGATCTCTGCACCATCCTGAACTCTGCATGGCTCCAAGCACAGGTGCACAGCAAGAGAAAAAAACATGTTTGTGCACACTCATTACTGAAGCTGCTCAATATTCTGATGAGGCATCAGCAAATATTTAAGAACAAAATTTTATTTAAAAGAAAAAGTGCATGAAGTCTTAGAAGCAAGGAAATGAGATACCTTTTGCTAATAATCATACATAAGCCCAACTCACTACTACCAATTAAAGGCAAGAAAGCCATTTGACCCAAGAACTGCTGGACCAGCCCAAGGAGCATCTATCCATTACATCCCTCTTTTCCCAAGAGCAGCTCATCGAAGGCCTCTGGACGCTCATCAGATGGGCAAGAAAACAATGGCCAATTCATCTCAGTGTCAAAACATTTGGCAGACAGTGAGAGTGAGAAGCAGATTTGGCAGCTGGACACATAAAATGAAATGCGTATTCAAGCAGTCCATATCTAAACTATGGAGCTCACTTCCGAAAGACATAGTGATGACCAGCAATTCAAAAGGGGACAGTGGACAAATGGTGCATAAAGCGATCAATGGCCAATGGTCCTGATGGGTGTCTGCTACCTCCACTATCAGAGGTGGTAAGCCCAGGCACACCAGTTGCTGAGCACAAGTCAGAGAGTGCAACTGCACTCATGCCCAACTCGTGGGTTTCCCAAGGGAAGGTGGTTGGCCACTCTTTGATCAGAATTCTATTCTCTATGGACCTTTGATCTGACCTGGCCTCAGGGCTCTTCTTACGTTGTTAAAGCCCTCCATGGTAGGGATGGCGGAGAATTTCTCCCCGAATCTTCGGGGGGCCGAGCACCAACGCATTCAGCCCCCTGAAATCGGTGGTGAAATTCTCTGCCACCCTCCACCACCCCCCCGGGATGGGACTTACCTTTGATGAATGTCCCTCCCGGCGGCAGGTCCCAGCGGCGGTTCGGCGGGTTTTCAGCAGGGGCGGCAGCCGGTCTTTCAACCGGCTGCTGCCGCCACCATTACAACTAAAGTAAAAAAACCCAACAACCCCGTGATAGGCTACGTAACGATTAACGTAGCCTGTCACGGCTGACTTTGAAAAAGAAAAAGAAAAAAGCGCGTACGCAAATGGCGGCCCCATGGGGCGCCGCCATTTGCGTTCCTTATTTGGTCCCTGTAGTCTATGTAAAGATTTACGTAGACTACGGCGAAAATAAGGGCAAAGCTATTTGTGTTGCCCTTATTTTTGCCGTAGTCTACGTAAATCTTTACTTAGACTACCGGGACCAAATAAGGAATGCAAATGGCGGCGCCCCATGGGGGCCACCATTTGCGTATGCGCTTTTTTTTTTCCTTCAAAGTCACCCGTGATAGGCTACGTAATGATTTACATAGCCTATCACAGCTGATTTTGCAAATCTAGCCGTGATAGGCTGCGTAAATCATTACGTAGCCTATCACGGTTTTTTTTTTTTTTACTTTTGTAGTTCGCGGCCAGGGAGATGGGGCGCTCCTCCCCGGCCTGAATTTCGGCCGGGCGAGGCAGGGCGCCTCCCCCCCTGGCCTGAACTTCGGGGGGAGAACCGAAGTGCCTCCCCCCTACTGCGAAGCAAGCTGTGAGACCAGGTAAGTGACTTTTGTACATCCCTACTCCATGGTTTGGGATCAGGGGACTAAAGGATTGTTCATGTTCTAAGGAACTGTCTGTACACTGCAATCTTCATCAGATGCCCCTCTCTAGGTACCTCCACTCTCCTAGGTTTTATCAGGAGTTATAAGAGAAAAGGCCTTCTCAGTGGTGGCATCCCACTTCAGAAATTCCCTTTCCATATCCCTTAGCTTGTGTTACTCATGTTGTTGTTGTTGTTGTTGTTGTTCTATCTGCTTTTCTTTTGCTGTTGGATGTGCGTGCATCCATGCATGTGCTGTGTGAATGCAGCATACACATTATTGTGCACAAGAAGCAAACAGTGTGTGGTCCAGTGGCTGTGATTTGGCTCCATAGAATGCACCCCCCCCCCCAATTTCAGGAAACACTGTGAAACATTCACCTGTGGCAAAAGCCACTGGACCTACCTGTGAAACTTGGCAGGGTCATCAACTAGCTCTGTAGGGGCTACCCCTATGTCCCAAAGTTGGCCTTATATATATAAAAAAGGATGTTACATCTACTCATTTTGGCTGATTTTCCAAGACACTTTGCCTCTTGCTTGCTTTCCCATGAGGACATTTAATGACCATAAGAAGAAGATGATCACAGTAGGTTCTATGCATGAAAATGAAAATAATAATAACAATAAATGTTTGCTTCATCTTACCCTTCTTTGTACAAATGTGGAAGAGGGCTACCAAAATGATCAGGGGGCTGGAACAACTCCTTTCTAAGAAAAGGCTTCAATGTTTGGGCTATTTAATTTAGAAAAAGAAATGCAAATAGGGGAGAAGTGTTTTTTTTTTTAAAAAAAAATATTGAGTAGAGAAAGTGGAGCCATGCAATAAATATACTCCAGTGAGTTCAGTATGGCTTATTCCAAGATAATGTGTATTGCAGCCAAAGAGATGTTTAACTTTTTTCTAGGGATGGGGGAGAATTTCTCCCCGAATCTTCGGGGGGCCGACTGCCAACAGATTCGCCCCCCCGAAATCGGCGGTGAAATTCTCCACTGGCCCCCCGCCCCCCCCTGGGATGGGACTTACCTTCCCCGAATGTCCCTCCAGGTGGCAGGTCCCGGCGGCGGTTCGGCGGCGGTTCGTGTGGGGCGCGGGCGGCAGCCGGTCTTTTGACCGGCTGCCGCCGCCGCCATTACAAGTAAAAAAAAAAAAAAAACCCATGATAGGCTACGTAACGATTTACGCAGCCTATCATGGCTAGATTTTCAAAGTCAGCCATGATAGGCTACGAAAATCGTTACGTAGCCTATCACGTGTGTGTGTGTTTTTTTAACATTCACTTTTTTATTTCATGGCCGGGGAGATGGGGCGCTTCTCCCCGGCCTGAATTTCAGCCGGGCGAGGCAAGGCGCCTTCCCCTCTGGCCTGAATTCGGCTGGACGAGGCGGGGCGCCTCCCCCCCCGGCCTGAACTTCGGGGGGAGAACCAAAGTGCCTCTCCCCCACCGTGAAGCAAGCTGCGGGACCAGGTAAGTGACTTTCGTACATCCCTAGTGGGCAAGAATCCGGAGCAGGCCAGGCAGGACTCCAGGGGGAGGGACGCAGCACCTCACCCCCCATCGAGGATTCCGGGGGGAGGGAAGGAGCGCCTCCCCCCCACCGCGAAGCAGATCCGCGAAACAGTACGTGACTTTCGTACATCCCTACTCTCATTCCAGGTCAAGAACCAGTAAGGCAGTCAGAGATATAGGTTTTCCTGAAGTATCCTCATATATGATCTGAAACACTCATGGAGGGAAGTAGCTGCTTGCCAAATAATGTCCCTAAACAAGAACTCCATATGAATCATATACCAGTATTAGTGTTTTGTTGTCAGATATTCCCTCGTATTCAGATCAGGCCTCAAGACAATAATGTAGCACTTGGGAAGAAAGATGCAGGCCAGTAAGCCAGCACTGGAGGCCAAGATAGAGAAGACCTGCACGGCTACCATGTATTTCCCCTTGGTGCTCAGGTAACTGGGCACAAACGA
Source organism: Heloderma suspectum (assembly GCF_057233095.1). Lineage (NCBI taxonomy): Eukaryota > Metazoa > Chordata > Lepidosauria > Squamata > Helodermatidae > Heloderma > Heloderma suspectum. The sequence continues at coordinate 401,225,838 of NC_139459.1, forward strand.
CACCCAAACACTACAGAAGACCAGCATGCTGAAGGTGATCAACTTGGCTTCATTGAAGGCCCCAGGCAGCTTCCTGGCTAGGGAAGCCACTGTGAAGCAGATGGCAGACAGGAAGCCCTTGTAGCCAAGGGCACTGTAGAACATGGCAACAGACCCTTCATTACACTGCAGTAGGATTTCTCCTGGCTGGGAGTGCATGTCAGAATCTGGGAATGGAGTAGAGATTCCCAACCAGATGGTGCAGATGACCACTTGAATGCTGGAACAGGAAATGAGAATGGAGTTGGCCAACCTCTTCCCCAGCCATCTCTGCACTCTGTTCCCTGGCTTTGTGGCCAGGAAGGCCAACACCACGGTGATCGTTTTGGCCAAGACTGAAGAGATGGCAACTGAGAAAATGATGCTGAAGGCTGTTTGTCGGAGCAGGCAGGTTGCTTTCATTGGATGGCCAATGAACAGGAAGGTGGACAAGGAGGAAAGCAGGAGGGCGATGAGGAGAATGTAGGAAAGGTCCCGGTTGTTGGCTTTGACTATTGGGCTTTCGTGGAATTTTATGAAGATTCCTAACACAGCGCCTGTTGTTAAGGACAAGAATAGGGCTAAGGAAGCCAGGATGATCCCTAAATATTCTCCAAAGGAGAGGAAGATGATAGCCTTGGGGATACACAGATCACGGTCCTTATTTGGATGCTGATGGTCTGGACATCTGTCGCAATGCTCTGCATCTGCAAAGAAAAGGAGAAAGATTAACTTTATACATCTGTTATATTCTCTTTTCTTTGTCAGTCAATGAAAGGTATATTTGAGGGCAATCATTTCCACCAAAAGCCCAGAAGGGCCAAGTTTGTACTCGCGGGGCGGGGGTCAGGAATTGTGATGGGGAGGGCATGTTCAAGAGTAGAGGGGGGGGTTGCTTGGATGGCAGAAGCCCCAGCTTCTATTCAGCACATCTGCACCTAAGCTAATACAGTAACAGTGAGTTGGCATGTATTGTCCCAGCTGTGGGCTTTGAATTTTGAGGTTAGAGGTCCAAGATAGTGATAAATCAGATCCAGGTTTACTTACAAGGAGTACCTTATTGAGTAACTGACAGCACACAGGCATACCCAATGTTTGGATCAGACAGCTTCTCTGAAGCCCGAGCCATGGGGTACAATGGGTTTTATACCATATATGTTAGCAGTGAGGCAGCATAACACCAGCAAGCGCAACCTAGCATTCATTCCCAGCAGAGACTAGAAGTGTTTGGTTCTCAGCACAGCCACTTGCATCTTTAAGACAAACAAACTTCACCTCCCAGGCACATCTTGATATTGGCCTTTGACTCACCTCAACATGCTCAGTCTGTTTCCCCTCCCACCCCCAAGATCATTGTCAATGTCTTCCTATCCAGCTGCCTCTTATGTCTTTCTTTCTTTCAAGAGACCAAGGAAAGCGGGGGGAGCGCAAATTCACACAACAACTTGTTGGGCCTCGCCCACGTGCCACTGTGGGCGCTACGAGTTCAGAGCTGGAATCTGATTCAGAGATTAAGGGGGATGAGTTAGAACCAGGTCCAGTCATAGGAAGCTGGACGCCTGGAATGTTGGCTCTGCCTAGCTTCCTGGATGAGTGCAGACCAATACTCCCTTTCAGCCACAACTGGAAAATGCGGCCTTGAAGGAGACCTTTGAGTTAGACTTTTGGACTGGGAGAGCCAAGCAAGGGGAACATTCTCCAGGGGAGGTGACTTAGGGGGCATCACCCAATTTGAGGTGTCCATTCAAGATGGCTGAAAATATGTCTCTCTTAGACATAGTGCTTGTTTACTGGCAGATGCCCCTGTCAGGAGAGAACGTCAGAAGAGGACCTTTACCAGCAGCTTCCCTCTGTATAACTGGTGCTCAGGCTGAACAGCCTTTGCTGGGAACACCTTGAATGCCTGCAATGTGTTCTGGCCTGGACCTATGAGGAATCTTGAACTCTTCTCTGCCTTGTAACACTAATAACAGTAATCACTACCAATCTAATAACAGTAATCACTGTGTACCCCCAATCTAAGGCATGCATTCACTTTAGGCAGGGTTCGGCCAGGTCGACGTGGTGTCACCATTCAGTATATGAAGATGCCACACATGGGCTGCTGGTGGTGCTGATCCCTGCTCAATCCAGTGCTTGCCTTCACCCCAGTGCATCTTCCAAGGTTATTTCTTGCACCATGTCTGTACAAATACTTCACAGAAAATATCTGGATGAGTCTTTGCCCTTGCCCTAAGCCACAAGATGACCTTCTGAGTCACCCACCTTCCTGAGTGGAGATGGTTCCTTCTGCACAGGGGACACAGTCATAGCAGCAAGACGGCTTTCCTTCTTGAACCGCCTTCATGAACCCCGGGCAACAGCTCTCCACACATCTGGAATGTGGCAGGGGCTAAGGACAAAAACAAGGGCTATCAAGGAACGTGGGTAGGACTAATTTCTCAGTGGAGACACGGAATTGGAAAGGACACAAGACAAACCTCTAGCCCAAGTTTAACTTGACACCTGTAGGTGAACCTATGTATGTTCATCTGCAACAATGGCATCTTGGTTACCTGTTTACCGCTGGTCCCACCATGTCCCTGCACTTCCTTGCTGGCTTCCTCTGTATCCTATTTTAGATGGTATATATATAAATTTATTGCTTTTTGGCCAATCAGGCCATCCACATACAAAAACAAATAGAATTCTCATATCAAGCAGAAGGGGAACCAAAATACAAATTGTTAATAAAATAGTTAACAAAAACAAAGTAAAAATATTTTAAAATCCTAAAAAAAAAAAATGCTAGCTTGTTATTACCATGTTTAGAGATTTTGTTTTTTTTAACAGTCAATGACTTCTGCATCTCCAGGGCTCGACTGACAAACTTAGCAGTCCTATATGATGTATAATGATCTATTCCAGCTAATAATAGTCGGGTTATGCTTGCACTGGAAGTATCCTCAAGCGCAGCTAACAGGGTCTCAAGATATTGCTTCCCCAAATCGATGTACAATGGGCATTCTGCTTGAAAGTGGATCTAGGAATCTGACTGTATTTGAGAACTTAATACTCCAGGGATTGGCCCAGACCACACCCATGATCTGGTTGATGCGAGGAGATTATGGCTTCCCAGTAGTGGAAGTAGAAAATCTTGCTGGTTTTGTTCGTACATTCCATACAATATTTCATACTACATCACATTATGCCAGAGCATGTACAGAATGTTTTCCCTATTCCCAAGCACTCATAACATCAAAGAGAAACATGGCGTCCTCCCATGGCATAGGGTAGAGCTCCAGTACAGTCCTGAGAAGCAGAATCACAGGCAGGTCTCGGACGTCACGCTCATCCACCCTGAGAAGCAACCACGGTGGGTGGGTGACTCACCCATTTCTCAAGACAGACAATCATCCGCCAATGCCAGTGTCATTCTACCTTCTGTCCTGCAGCAACAAGCACCATTGCTAGCTGTCAGATGTTCATGAGGGTTACAGAGCAATGAGCAGGCTCACAAAAATTATGCAGAATTACTGCCAGAGTAGTAGAATGGAGAGGACAATTGCATAAACCTTATGGCAGAGCAGTAAAACCGGGGCAAACTTGGGATACATCTCATGGCAGGGCTACAAAATGGAGAGGGTTCTTCACCTCTCAGCCAGCTAGCTGTTGAGCTGTTCCCAGCAACCCATATAGAAATAAACCTGGTAGGTCAGACAGCACGCTAAGCCACCCTAAACAGCCCTATGACAAGCCATGGGCTCTCAGGGTTGCTTGGTCATGCAAAACTACCCACAATGGCAAAAATGCTCCGGGTTCCGACGTCACGCTAAGCCACTCTGCAACCACTAATGAAAACAACCCACTGAGGCTTAGCATGACATCTGAACCCAGCCAGGATCTCAGATCTGCCCATTTCACACTGGAATCTCCAATGACTCAGGACTGATTCCAGACTCAAGGGCTTGTGTGCTGTCATTCACAAGGTTGCATTCCACCACCTGATCTCCATTCTCATCCCAATACATTCCTTCCATGATGATTGTATTGCAGCACTTGGAGGATCTCAGGAAAAGGTCCAACAATGAAACACACCACCAGTTAGTGCAGCAAACTTGGATAGCTTAGTTCTGCTGACAATTGTCATGCGTGAATCTCCAGGGACTCAGGACTCATTCCTGACTCATGTGCATATATGTCTTCTCAACTCTCTCAAGGATTCTGGTTGAATATCCTCTCTGTCTGCTTTAATAGTCTGAGGAGCTACAGTTAATCTTGTATTTGCTCTTGTATCAAAGTCAGACATGACCAATAGGCACTCTTCCAGTACAGGGAATTTCACAGCTGGGTTTGCTCCAGAAAGAATACACAACATTTCACGTTGCTACAACATTTGACATTTTCTCATTTTCCACCTCTAAGGTAATGACCCTGATCTTCATGTTCAGCTGAAATATCTGGGACGGAAAAGGGAATACCTGCCATGGCTGTAACCTTAGAACATCTCGCCTGCCTCCACCCTCCACCACCCTCCTCTTGGATCTGGATGCATAGGCAGCATCTAAGGCATGGGCCACAGCCTGAATGGTGTTGTAATTGATGTAGCTGTCTGCAGACAGGATTATCTCCATGTCCTCTTTGGACTGGCCCTTCGGTTTAGGTTTCTCCGTGCACCTTGTCCAGCCTTTCACAGATATCCCATGCTTTGAATAGGTGCAATTCAATGCTCTTTCTCTAAATGTCAAGAGAAGAAATGAAAGGTGCAAAATATCATTATTTTCACTCCGTCTTTTAGGCTGGATAAGGAAGGAAAATATATAAATGGGGTTGGAAGGTTTTTGATACATCCCCAATTCCAAATTGAAGTCCCACACAGCTGTGGTGATCCAGACTTTCCCTGCTTCACTTTTAATGAAGTGATCACTGTATGCTTGGGTAATGTATATTCCATTTAAGAAGAACCTGCACTCTGCACCATAAATGAAAACATTGACGTCTCCTGATGTGTGGAGTGAAGCCTTCTGGACATGTAGTTGGTGTGAAAACATATTTGAGATGCTTTGCATGAAAACAACACAAATGCCACTCCTAGTAAGGAGAGGTGTCAAGGTCCTCTTGAATCTCTCTCCATAGTCAGTGTCTTGAGCGACAAGACCAACAAATGTCCATCTGAAATGCAAGAGCAGTTGGACAATCCTTGCATATGGGGTTTTTTCTTTGGGGATTAATGGATAGAAAAATGGGAACTGCGCTTTAATATTCTGAAGTTGAGAAACAAAAGCATGATTGACCTGCAAGGAAAGGAAGAGTTGTAATTTGTTTCAAGGAATGCAAGGAAAGGAAGAGTTGTAATTTTTACCACGAAATATTCAGCAGAGTCTATATTTCATGACATAACAGCACTGAACATCCGAAGATAGAAAGTGGTTGCAAGACATGGCTTGCCTTCCCTATTTAAATGATGTATTTTGAACTGGTGACATATGTTTCCCGCACAATAGGAAGTTTTCTAGGGATGTACAAATCCCACTTACCAGTCTGCTTCCTGGGTCTGCTGGGGGGGGGAGGCAATCCCTCCCTCCCCTGCGGAATACTCCCCGGCTGGCTCTGCTCTGCGGCAAGGCCGTGGAGCCACCGGCCACGGCCGGCTGCAGCTGGACTTCTGGCCCCTGCCGGGCGGCTGTGACCACAAATGAAGGCCATTGTAGCGGCTGCCGTTTGTGTCCTTGCTTTAGGCCATGATAGGCTATGTAAGTATTTACGTAGCCTATCACGGCAAAAGGCAGGGATGCAAAAGGCAGCTGCTATGCCATTTGCATCCCTGCTTTTGCCGTGATAGGCTATGTAAATACTTATGTAGCCTATTATGGCAAAGAGCAGGGGCGCAAATGGCACAGTGGCAAATTTACAGCCACAAATTTGCAGCCACAGCAGCCTGGCAACGGCCGGAAGACGACCTGGAGCTGCCGCCACCGCCAAGTAGGTCCATTCTGGGGGGGAGTTCGGGGGGTGGCGGGAGGGCAGTCCGTTCCACCACGGAGTCCGGGGTCCAGATTCTAAATAATCCAGCCTCACTGGAGTCCGTGGCGGAATTCTCCAACATCCCTAGAAGTTTTCGAGCAATTTGTTGTTATTTTTTCCAAAGTTGGTAGCTATGATTTAGATTGATGTATTTAGTTCAGGACGTGTCAAGTTTGCTGAGCTACACATTTCCATAAACACAGATTGCCCCCCATTTCTTTTCCTTGGGTCTGTTTACTTCTTACTATACTGCATGCTCAGTGAAATGTACATGTTCAGCTTACCACAGAATTCTCTAATATGCTATTCTCGTTTTCCCAACTGTCTTAAATGTTAAATATTTCTCCTGATTGTCGATTGAACCCCTTGCTTTTCCTGGGTTGATTCCACTTCACAGGCTGAGAGTTTAGTGAAAAGTTTGCAAAGACAAGGAAAAGTCTGCAAGGACAAATGTGTCTGCTGAAAACAATCTGAATCGAATTCTCAACCATAATACAGTTTAACACATCCTTTCTTTCCCTATGAAAAGTTAACACCTGCGAGAGAAGTATGTGGAAGATCCATACTCTTCCTTTTGAATGAATATTTGCAAGGCAGCTTATAATGCAGGTTGGTGCAGGAGTCTTGCCGAAAGTGGAGAGTGCAAAAACGTCTGTGGAGAGATGCTGTGCTTCTTGATCCAGGGAGCCATCCCATCCTGCGCCAGGAGATCCCTTGGATGGGGAGAGTGCTCCCCTGCTTGCTTTGCTCACACTTGTTGAACCTATCCCAGTAGGGCCCCTGTTCGTGGGTGTCAATGCAACATGGAAAAGCTAGTTGAACTCCGCCATTCTTCATCTAAAGTTTCAGACATCGGGTCAGATTACACTACTTTCTGCGTAGACTGTCTGCACCATGTTTTCATGAGGATGGATCAGTTGGTCCTAATTTTATGATGGAGAACATTTTCAGGCGTCATTACAAGAGAACTCTGAAAGGCTAAGGTGCCAGTTGGGACATAGGAACAATTCATTCAGTTCATTTTTAATCAGGATTTACCCAGGTCACGCCTCCCAAGCTCACAATGAGTTTTGGGGATCCAAAGAAGTATGTTGCACAGCATGCTTACTTTTCAAAATGCACCCGACTCTGCTTTAATCAGAGGGAGCAGAATACATACATTTCAAAGATGTGCACAATTGATGCATACATTTTGAAAAAAAAATAGGCGCAAAAATGCTCCCAGATTCTCTTGCAAAAAGAAAAGAGCAAAACGTGCAATGTGATATGGGTTGTGTTGGAAGAAGCTTGGAGTTGGAATTTGGAGAACTTCTGCAGGCAGAACAGAAGCTTTTCCGACATTCCTATGCACCAGCCATTCCATGGCCCAGTTTGTATTCTGCGGCCGCGCCAACTATACAAAGGGTATTCCTTTGACAGAATGGGAAGGAACAATGGGCAGACACTCCAATATATCACCTGGCAAACAATGGGACCCCCTTTCCTCCCACCACACACTCTTGGGCATGGAACATCAGCAGCTCCTGTTGAATCAGACCAAGGCCCCAGCAAGTGCAGGATTCTGCTCCCTCAGTGGTCCACCAGACGTCCTCCTGAAGCCAAGAAGTAGAACACATCCTGCTACTGATTGATCCCGCAGTCCTTCTTGTCCCCCCCTCCCTCTTTACTTTTTAATAAAGTGAAAGGAAGAGCCTAAAGCTGCAAAGCTCAAACACCCTCGAATGCAAGAGGATTTACTTCTGAGTAAACACAGATAGGCATGCAGTGCACAGGTTGTCTAAATATCACAATAGTGGCTGGATTTTCCCGGCAGCTGAAAGCATTTTAAACTCAGTTGAAACCCGGTTACTTGCAGCACTGCATTTGCAGTCTCACTGTGGATGGCCACTGCTGACTTTTTCAGTGCTTTGGAGAAAATGCAAAGTGGAATTAGATTCAGCCTGCAAACAGCCCACCACCCTCACCTGTGGGATTTTGTAGATGCCCAAAGTGTTTGAAATCTGGATGGAGATGTCAGAATGGCATCCTTCCAGAACAACCGATGGTTCGTTCCATCTCCCACAGTTGTAGTTGGGAACATTTGCCTGCCCAGTGGAGAGCATGTCTAACAAGGCATCAGACGTCATTCTACCATCGTAATAGCTGTCATAGATGCTGTAGCCCAGGGTGATGTTGGGTAAGAGGCTGGGATTCTGGTTGATGTTCTGAATGGCATACTGGATGGACATAATCTCCCAGTATCTTGTCCCCTCTTCCCTGCAAGAACACAGAAAACAAAATACCATGGCCATATGTTGCTTTCTTGATCCCAGAAACCATTCCAGGCAAGATAGACCTCTGGATTCCCTTTATAGTATGTCAGTCATGAGAACACTGATGCAAAGTGCAACCTAGAACCAAAGCACCCAATCACACTTAATTGTTTTTGTGTTAGTTCAGTATCTCTTTATGTGCTAAATATCCTTGTTCCAGGGTCAATAATCTAGTTTCTGAAGGGTGAGTGGGTAGAAAAGGAATATCTTCCCCCCAGACTACATTGGTTCCAATAGTAAAGAAAGGAAAGTAGACTCCTCCCCACAAAAATGGTGTTTTACTTCATCTTTAAGAAAACAGTGCATTTTTTTTCTAGTTAATGCAACAGGCAGGTGCACTATCACAATTTCTAGAACTCAAGGCACAGAGGGACAACTTGAGTGACAATTCTAGGTGGAAATGTGAGGTACAAAACAAACAAATGCATGAATAAAGACTCCTTCCTGCAGATGAGAAGGATTCTCCGCCACAGAGATTACTTCTCTGCTGAGACAAGGCAATATAAGTCTGCTTGGCATTTGACAGGCAAGAATCTAAAGGAACAAACCCTTTTGCAGTCACTTCTCTTGACCATTGTCCAAGATCTGTTACCCTTTCCTCCCCCACCCACCCACCCACCTTGTCCCGCAGAACAAAAAGATTGAAATGGGTCTCCAACACCTTTGGGAGTACCTGGTTGCCCTGAAAGCAGTTGAGGATATTTGTCCCCCTTTCAGGGTGCCTTTTAAGTCTCCTCCCTGGTGGTTCTGGAGGCCTCTCTTTCCTCCAGTCTCCATATCATCTTGTGATGATCACATTCCTTGTACAGGGTGAGGTGTGTGGCTTTCCCATTCCTCTGTTGAACCTTGAGAATTTCTGTCCCCTTCCTCTAGTCTGCTCTCTTAGCTTTTTGAATGGCAGAGCTTGAGTTCTTCTCCCTGAATTCCTACCACCACCCTCCAGCTGAGGATCACTCAGATGACACCCAGCTCAAACTGCAGCTTCTCCACATATGTCAATTACACCTGAGGAGACCACCAAGATGCAGCTGCCGCTCTGGGTTTGGCCCCTCACCAGCTGGAAGATGTGGTGGAAATGAGGGCTGATGGGTGAGGGGATGACACAGTTCGAAAACAATACCAGGCCTTACATACATTCCAGGGCTGGAATAAGGCATGCACAACCTTTGAAAGAGAAATCAGATATGTGGTGGATAGCTCAATGAAAATGTCTAATTCTTCCCAAATTACATGTTGGGCATGATTAGAAAAGGAATTGCGAGTTGAACTTCCAAGACCATACTCCTCTCATACCAACCTGTGATGTGACCACACTTGGAATACTGTGTACACCTCTGGTCACCATACCTCAAAAAGGACATTCTAGAGTCGGAGAAAGGGCAGAAAAGGGCAACTACAATGATTAAGGGGCTGGAGCTACTCCCCTCTGTGGTAAGGCTACAGCTTTTAGAGAAAAGGCAACCAAGAGGAGACTTGACAGAGGTATAGAGAACTAAGCCTAGTGTGGAGAAAATGGATAGGGAGACATTTCCCTCATTCTCTCATCATACTAGAACCTGGGGTCATTCTATAAAGCTGAGAGGTGGGAGATGAAGGAGGGATAAAAGGAAGGGCTTCTTCACAGAGCACATAGTTAAACTATGCGGTTCACTACCACGAGATGCAGTGATGGCTGCCAGTTGAGTTAGTGGTGACTGACCAAGAAAGAGACCATGGGGTTGTGGTGGGCAGCTCAGTGACAAGACTGACCCAGTGTCCTCCTGCTGTGAACACGCCAATCCCCTGTTAAACAGCACTGTAAAGGGAACTATACAGCATTACAATAAAATAATATATGAAATAATTTTAGTTATTCAATGGAAAGGTTGCATATAATTTAGAGGTTACATTTAATATCTAATCGGTCTATAACTTCCGGATTCAGTTTTTTTTTCTTTTTTTTATAGCTGGAATAACTGAACTATAGTCCTACCCATTAGGAAACCTACCAGTTATATTTATACATGCAAATAGTCTTGCAAGGAAATAACCTTCCACTTAGCACTGCTCCCGCACTTGAACAGGATAGGTGAAGATGTAGAAAAAGCAAGGAGGAGGAGGAAGGGGAAGAGGTGGAGGAAGAGGAAGAAGAACATGGCCAAAGGGCTTTGGGGGAAAGCAGGGGACCACCTGCTGGGGTCCACATGGGCGTCCACATCCTGCCCTTTGCATCTCTGTCTCTCCCAAACACATGCAGCAGCTAAAAACACTCTTACTCCCATTTTTTAATAGTTGAAGATAGTAATTCCCCCTGTTCCTTGTCTCCCACCACTGCTCACTGCTGGGTCTGTTCTGCCTGCCTTCCCTGTGTTGGATTTGTTTGCCGTACAGCAGCCTGCCCTCCTCTTGCTACACAGGCACATCCGCAGACCAAAATACAGCCCTTTCCATCTTCGAGAGCAACACATTCATCAATATTTTCCCTGTCAGTTCACCTGAAAGTTACACATGGGAGGACCAGTGATATGGCCTTTTACACTTGGACAAAGAAGAATGAATTCCTTCAGCCGCAGGCGTCCTGCCTCCCTTCCCAAGCCTTACAAGGAAACTGGATGTTTCTTGTCCTTATTAAAGTTATGGCCCAAAGAGCCCCTTGTCCTACACTGTGTAGCTACACTTTTCGAAAGGAACCTGGTCAGCTGTAGCACGTGTAAGGGCAGGCTGTGCATTGGACGGGGCCTGCCTGCCTGTTGATGCTGCCCCTAAAGATTTGCCAAAGGACAATATAGGAAAAGCTCATTGCCTGAGTCAGGCAGGAGAGAATGGGGAAAGACTCTGGAAATGCCAGGATAACTGGAGCTCATGAAATCAGTAGAAAGTGAAGTAGCAATAAACATGGTTACCACAAAATTACTTACCGAGGGAAAAGGATGATGGATGGTTGCTTTGTGAAAGTGTTGCCATCTAAGCGTTCTGGATATTGTACAGAAATGAATCCAGTAATAAGAATGTCTCCTGGCCTGTAAAAACTCCATGGCTCAATTTTATCCCTTTTCAGAGTCAAGGGGCATTTGGCTTTGAGCATCCCACAGGTGGCCTGGGGGAGCAGCAGTAGCAGCACAAAGAGCAGAATCATTCTCAGTATGGCTCCTACAGCCTCCACCTTGGACCTCTCAGCTAACTGGAAGAATGATTAGAAGACGCCAGGGTCCCCTTGCAAGACCGAGGGTTCTCTCGTTTTCCCAGTAGTGATGGAGCCCAGCCAAGGCGACACATCTGATGGGAGTGAGAAGAAGTAAACCTGACCCCCACAGGGTCCTACTCAGTGGCCTTAAATCTGAACCCAAGGGTTCAGTGGTGCAGGACATATTTATATGCCATCCTTTTAGGCTCACATCGAGATGTCACCCCATGTTGCTCCAGGTTCTGCTGTTAATGGCCAAGGCAATAACAGGGAAAGTCCCTGGAGGTTTGGCAAGGAGAAGAAAATACATCACCATGGTTTTGATAATTTTACGGAGAAGGAACATGGCCTCTGCCATAAGCTCACCTCCCTATGCAGCTATGGCCCTGGAAGGCTAGTAGAGGAGGAAGAAGATGTCCCAACCATGTTCCACCTCCCCAGAGGGAGGGGAAAGCTAGGTGTGAGTGGAAGATAATAGAAATACTTGGGCAGATGGGGGTGGGGAAGAGACAAACAATACTGAGTGGTGAGATGTGGAATCTTTTTGGCATCCTGGCTGCATCTCTGGAGATCGGGTGCGGGGCAGGGGATTTGGCTGTCTGCCAGAGCCCTGGACCTGCATGATTCCAACCTGTGTACATGCAAATAAACCAAAGATGACAAAGCTCCTTCCACACCTGAGCATGCACTGCACCCCAGGAACTCACCACCACTCCTGGAAGTGCTGTGGGCATAGCAAGATGAACCATCACACAGCTGTGTGACCGATGGGAGACGCCTCCTGCCAAGCAGCCTTAAGGCTTTCATTATTTTTTGGAAACCCTGCCTAAGAGTAGAGCTGTTTGGGGGGGATCAGATTGGGAGACAGGGAGGAGTACAGAGTTCCAGAATGGGATGCATATCCCATTCCACTCAATGAGGGTCTGTGGCCTCTCGGGTCTCTCTCTATTGGGCAGGAACTGGGATGCTACAAAGGGAAGTGGTCCCTGCATATACTCAGGCTGTCCATTCCATTGCCTGGTGCAGCGGCAGGGACAAGATCCCCTCCACCATCCACATCAACGCAGAAAGGGTTTACCCTAAAAAACCAGGCGAAGACGCCAATACATCTCAGCGGAATGCACCACACCCTCACTTCCTATGTTATATTTCATGATTGGGGCAGGACAGTAAATGTATCTGTTCTTCCAGAAGTCCATCCAAGGTTGGGGGAGTATGGAATGCATCCAAAATTAGAGATGTCAGAGAAATCCATGACAGAATCCAATGGCTTCACATTTCTATGAACTGTACCTGCAGATTCAGCAGTGGGCCAGCTTTTCACAAGTTGCACAGTTTCCAGGGACTTGTGGACTTTTTTTTTTTTTAAACTTGTCCAAATTCTGCAGAAATTTAGATGTACATAAATACATAAGATAGAAAAACACTGGCCATAAATTCTCATTTCCCCCATAGGCTGAATTACAAAAAATTGCCAGTGCAAAGTTGCACAAATCTGGGAACTTGAACACACGATAACATCATAATGGACAATGGAACGACAGGTCCCTGACAATCTGTGAAATGCGCAAGGAAATGGTTTTCAACAGTGCAGTCATCCCCACCTCAAAGAGGAAGACTTTATTAGTCATAATACATGGAACTATGTGAATACCAAACATGTGGCCTCTCTCACCCCCTACCCAATACTTTGGCCTTCTGGTCACACATGCCCCCTTGTCGACTGCCATGAGGAAATGAGTGAGCAGAGAGAGATTGTGGGGCATCCTCATTTACTACACTGAAGTGAAGAGTGAATCCCAACCCTTTTGTGACCCAGTTCTCCTCAGTCAAGCAAGAGATGGCCCTAGCTGTCCCCATATGTTTATTTATTTATTCATTTATTTATTTGACTTTTATACCTCCCAACAGCCGAAGCTCTCTGAGCGGTTCACAAAAATCAAAAACAAAAAGTGCAGGATAAAACAATATAAAGTATAAAAAGCATTAAAACCACAATATAGCAATACAACAACACAACCAGAATACAACCAGAACAAAACCTAGCAGCAATGCAGAGATTTAAAATGCAGATTTAAAACACCAAAGCTAAAAGGCTAGGAAACTAAAATGCTAAACTGCCTGGAAAATAAAACGGTCTTGCCTTGGTGCCAGCAGGACTACAACTTAGGCGCCATAGAGAACCTCTCTAGGGTCAGTAGACTGTCTCCTGTTCTCCTACTCTGCCATTGTCCCTGCACACCACCCAGTACCACTTGCATGTGTTCCTCTACCCTCCTTGGATGTAAGGACAGAACGGGGCAATGGAGAATCTGGAACTGGGAACTAGGAACCAATTTCAGCCCTGTCCTTGGTTAGCAAGTGACCCCTTTTCCATGGATGCACATCTTCAGACATGCAACCTGGACACCTGAAGCGTTCTTTTAACACAGAGCATGCCAAAACTCAGCACTTTAAAGCATTAAGGGGATTTGGAGAGTGAAGATACAGTTGCTTGATAAAGGCATATCTTCTTGAGAGGAAGTAAAAAGTACATTCAAAAGATCACAACGAGGCAATAGGTTTCATAGAATCATAGAATCATAAAATAGTAGGGTTGGAAGGGGCCTACAAGGCCATCGAGTCCAATCCCCTGTTGAGTGCGGAATCCAAGTCAGAGCATCCCTGACAGATGGCTGTCCAGCCTCGTCTTGAAAGCCTCCAGTGTGGGAGAGCCCACCACCTCCCTAGGGATTTGGTTCCATTGTCGTATTGCTCTAACAGTCAGGAAGTTTTTCCTGACGTTCAGCCGGAACTCTCACTGTCTGCCAAATGTTTTGACACTGAGATGAATTGGCCATTGTTTTCTTGCCCATCTGACGAGCATCCGGAGGCCTTCGATGGGCTGCTCTTGGGAAAAGAGGGATGTAATGGATAGATGCTCCTTGGGCTGGTCCAGCAGTTCTTGGGTCAAATGGCTTTCTTGCCTTTAATTGGTAGTAGTGAGTTGGGTTTATGTATGATTATTAGCTTCTAAGACTTCATGCACTTTTTCTTTTAAATAAAACTTTGTTCTTAAAAAATTTTCTGATGCCTTATCAGAATATTGAGCAGCTTCAGTAATGAGTTTGCACAAACATGCTTTTTTTCTCTTGCCGTGCACCTGTGCTTGGAGCCATGCAGAGTTCAGGATGGTGCAGAGATCTAAATCAGAGTGGTTTGTTCTCCTCTTCACAAAGCTCACACCCTCCCTACCCGCTGCTCAGTGCTGTCCACCATCATATTGAAAGCCTCCAGTGTGGGAGAGTCCACTGCCTCCATAGGTAGTTGGTTCCACTGTTGTATTCCTCCAAAAAATGAGATCAGATTTGTCTGGCAGGACTTGTTTTTGACAAATCCATGTTGGCTTGGAGTAATCACGGCATTGTTTTCAAGGTGCTTCCAGATGGATTGCTTTATCATCTGCTCCAGAATTTTCCCTGGGATTGATGTCAGACTGACTGGTCTGTAGTTCCCAGGTTCCTCCTTTTTACCCTTTATGAAGATAGGGACAACATTAGCCCTCCGCCAATCACCTGGCACTTCACCCATCCTCCATGATTTTTCAAAGATAGTGGTTCTGAGAGCTCTTCCGCCCATTCCTTTATTACTCTAGTATGCAGTTCATCTGGCCCTGGAGATTTGAACTCATTCGAAGTACCTAGGTGTTCCTTGACCATATGCCTATCGATCTCCAGCTGCAATCCTGCCCCTTCAGCCTGTACTTCGCCTTTGCCAGGGGGGTCATAGACCCTCTTTTGGGAGAAGACTGAGCCAAAGTAGGAATTGAGCACCTCTGCCTTTTCTTTGTCATCTGTTATCATTTTGCCATCCTTATTTAATAGCTGAACCACCATTTCTTTCCTCTGCCTTTTACTATGCACGCAGCTGAAGAAAGCCTTTTTGTTGTTTTTAGTATCCCTCGCTAACCTCAGCTCGTTCTCAGCTTTAGCCTTCCTGACGCCATCCCTGCAATTCTGGGCTACCTGCCTGGACTCTTCCTTTGTTACTTGGCCTTCTTTCCACTTCCTATATGTGTCCTTTTTGGTTTTCAGTCATCCCTAAGGTTTTTGTGAAGCCACATTGGCTTCTTCTCTTGTCTTCCACCTTTTCTTCTTTTTGGAATTGTTTGTGATGGTGCCTTGAGAATTTCCTTTTTTGAAAGCTCCCACCCATCTTGGACTCCTTTTCTCATTAGCATCGCTTGCCATGGGACCTTACTGATCATTGTTCTGAGTTTATGAAAATCAGCTTTCCTAAAATCCAGAGTATGCGTTTGACTATACTTGGCTTTTGCTTCCCTTAGAACCAAGAATCCAAGTACAACATGGTCGCTTTCCCCCAGAGTTCCTGTAACTGCTACTTTATCCACTAAGTCACCTCTGTTGGTTAGGATGAAGTCAAGGATAGCCGCTCCTCTAGTTCCTTCCTCTACTTTCTGTAGGAGGAAGTTACCCGCCACACAAGTCAAGAATTTCCTGGAGGGGCCATGTTTTGCAGAATTTGTCTCCCAACAAATATCGGGGAAATTGAAGTCCCCCTCACTACTACATCATGCTTCCTTAAAACATTGGCTATTTGCTTTTCAAAAGTTTCATCCTTGTCTTCTCCTTGGTTGGGTGGCTGGTAGTAGACTCAGACCATCAGATTCCTTTTATTCTTTTCTCCATTTATTTTGATCCAGATGCTCTCGATGAGGCTACCAAGCTCATCCTCCTGTATTTCTGTGCAGAGATATGTCTTTTTCACATACAGTGCAACCCCACCTCTCTTTCTGTTCCTCCTGTTCTTTTTGAACACGTTATATCCTTCCGTTGCTGTATTCCAGTCATGAGAGTCATCCCACCAAGTCTCAGTTATACCTATCAAGTAATAATTTCCCTCCTGTATTAAGAGTTCAAGTTCGTTCTGTTTGTTTCCCATACTCTGGACATTAGTATACAGACATCGAAGACCATGTGCTTCATAGTCTGGCTTTCTTCCTACATGCGTCAGAAGACTATTATTGGGCGCTATCAGAGCTGTTCTCTCCGTTGCAGTGCATGCGCCTACGTCCATTGTTACCCCCAACTTTACATCTCCCTTCCTCGTAGGATTCAGTTTAAAGCCCTCCTGATGAAGTTCCTCATGCTCTGGCCAAACACATTCTTCCCAGCCTTTGTGAGTGGCAACCCGTCTAGGGATGTTGGAAAGTTCCGCCACGGATCTCGGGGAGGCCGAATGCCAGCGCATTCGGCCCCCCAAAATCGGTGGCGGAACGGCCCGCTACCCCCCCGCCACCCCGGGACGGGACTTACCTTGGGCGGATCTTCCTGGCGGTGGCAGCTCCGGTGGCGGCTCCGGCGGCGGTGCGGCGGCGGTGCGGCGGCCGGTCTTCTGACTGGCTGCCGCCACCGCCATTTCCAGGTTAAAACAAAAACAAAAAAATTGATAGGCTACATAAAGATTTACATAGCCTATCATGGCTAGATTTTTAAAAAACACCATGTTAGGCTACGTAAATGTTTACGTAGCCTATCATGGCTGACTTAAACAAAAAACAAAAAACGCGCGTATGCAAATGGCAGCGGCCATGGGTGCCGCCATTTGCGTTCCTTATTTTGGCACGTCTTAGTCTACGTAAATGTTTACGTAGACTAAGATGTGCCAAAATAAGGAATACAAATGGCGGTGGCCATGGCTGCCACCACTTGCGTACGCGTGTTGTTGTTGTTTTATTAAATCAGCCGTGATAGGCTACGTAAACATTTACGTAGCCTATCATGGCTGACTGCAGGGACGCAAACGGTGGCGGCTATGGCTGCCGCCATTTGTGTCCCTGCTAGCCAGTGGCCAGATGTCCGGTTGCTGGCTGAGCCGGCCGGTGGCTCCGCAGAATCGCTGTGGAGCACAGCCGGCTGGCCAGGATTCCGGTGGGGGAGGAAAGGAGCTCCTCCCCCCACAGTGAGGATTCCAGAGGGAGGGACGGAATGCCTCCCCCCCACACCATCAGCATAATCCCCGAAAGGTAAGTGATTTTCGTACATCCCTAAACCCATCCCTTGCCAACAGCCCATCTTCCAGGAAGTATAGCCCGTGGTCCCAGAATCCAAATCTCTCTCGTCGGCAACACCTTCGTAGCCAGTCATTCACCCAGAGTATTTTTCATTCCCTTTCTATCCCTCTTCTATCTACTGAAAGGATGGATGAGAAAACTATCTGAGCCCCAAAGTTCTTGAGTTTCCTTCCCAAAGCTTCAAAGTCTGACGTGATCTCTTCGTAGCTCCGCTTGGCGGTATCATTTGTTCCCACATGGATGAGAAGAAAGGGATACCTGTCAGTGGGCTTTATGAGTGCAGGCAACCTTTCAGTCACATCTCTTCTTCGTCCTCCTGGGAGACAACATACCTGGTGAGTCCACGGGTCTTCGCGACATAATTGGGTCTCGATCCCACGCAGCAAGGAGTTTCCCACTACTAACACTCTTCTCTTCTTCTTGTTGTAGGCCTGGGTTTCATCGCCTCTGTTTGACTGACCTTCAGCCTCTTGCTCACTCTCATGTAGGTTCCCCTGTGATTCTTCCTCTGCCAGCTGTCCTCCAGTCTCATCCGCAAGTACCTGGAATCAGTTCCACAGCTCCACTGCTTCCACTGGTGCAGAGTGGCGTCTAGTTCTTCTTCTCCTAACTGTCACCCTTTTCCATGGAGTATCCTCTACTCCATTTTTCTTCACCTCAGCATTTCCCACTGCCTCATCTTGTTGCTCTTCAAGATTCTGGTCTTCCCTTTGCTGCTGTAGTTCCCCCATCCTGTCCAAAAACTCGTCGTGTTCTCTTATTCCCCGGAGGGGCAACAGTCGCCACTCCAGTCCACTTACTTTTTCTTCCAGCAGCGTGATCAACTCGCACGTAAGGCAGGTGTAGGCCATGTTGTTCTCATGCAAGAAAACAAACATTGCACACACCTTGCAGGTCACCACCACTGGAGAGTCCTGTCCTTCCATTGCCTCTTTTCCCTTTTTGTGTCTAGCTTTGTGATTATTCTAGACTAGCCTGTGCCTGTTCCTCTACTCAGTAGAGGTTAAAAGCAGAGTCCCACTGGTGTGGAAGTGTGTGTTACAAGACAAATAAATGGAAAAAAGTTAGTTAAAAAAATAAAACAAAATAAAAAATGCAAAAAAAAATGTTAGGGGCCTCCCTCTTGACCTCCCCTGCCGAACTCCCCTGGCCAACTCCTGTTTGCTCCCCCTGTCCACTCGCTCTGGTCGCTCGCTCTCTGGGAGCTCGCTTGCTTCTGTAGTCCCTGGACCAGCTGGAGCAGCTTGCTCTGCTCTGCTCTGCTCATCTGGGAGGCGGGAAACAGACTGAAGCTTCCCGCCCACTCAGCTGCTGGGAGTACTCAGGCCACCCCCCCCCCAATTCAGTTGGAGCTCTCAGAAGCCCCTAGTGAGCTCACAGCCACTCAGAAGGATAAAGTGCAGTTCTTTCAGTCTCTCTTCACAGGGCTTTAATTCCAGTCCCCTGATCATCTTTGTTGCCCTCCTCTGGACCCTCTCCAGTTTGTCTGCATCCTTCTTGATTCGTGGTGCCCAGACCTGGACACAATACTCCAGATGAGGCCTAACCAGTGCTGAGTAGAAGGGAACTAGTACTTCCCAGGATTTGGAAGCTATGCTTCTATTAATGCAGACCAAAAGAGCATTGGCCTTTTTTGCAGCCGCATCACATTGTTGGCTCATATTCAGCTTGTGATGGACAACAATTCCAAGATCCTTCCCGCTTGTAGTGTTGTTGAGCCACACATCCCCCATCTTGTAACTGGCATTTAGTTTCTTTTTCCTAGGTGCAGAACTTGGCATTTATCCCTATTAAATGTCATTCTGTTATTTTCTGCCCAGCGCTCCAGTCTATCCAGATCATTATGAAATCTGTTTCTGTCTTCCAGGATATCAGAGAGTCCACCCAATTTGGTGTCATCTGCGGATTTGATCAGCATTCCCTGCACCTCCTCCTCCAAGTCATTAATACAAATGTTGAAGAGCACTGGGCCCAGGACTGAGCCCTGCATTGCCCCGCTCATTACCTCTCCCCAGTTTGAGAAGATCCCATTGATAAGCACACTATCAGTCTGGGTCACCACATTTGGTACCCGTGTGGCTCAATGTACTAAGACAGATAATGTCTTCCAACATTGGCTGGGGATATCAGGAGTGTGCAAAAGCATTTCCTTGTGCATTTCACAGATTGTCAGGCACCTTTCGTTGTCCATTATGCTGGAATTGATTGTTGTTGTTTTCAAGTTGCTGGATATGTGCAAACTTGCACTTGCAAATGTTTGTACTTTAGCTTATGTTGTTGTTCAGTTGTTCAGTGGTGTCCGACTCTTCGTGACCCCATGGACCATAGCACTCCAGGCCTTCCTGTCCTGCGCTCTTTCCCGGAGCGTGCTCAATTTCATATTCATTGCATTGGTGATGCTATCTAGCCATCTCATCCTCTGCCGTCCCCTTCTCCTTTTGCCTTCAGTCTTTCCCAGCATCAGGGTCTTTTCCAGAGAGTTTTCTCTTTGCATTAGGTGGCCAAAATATTTGAGCTTCAGCTTCAGTCTTTGTCCTTCCAATGAGCACTCAGGGTTGATTTCCTTTAGGATGGACTGATTTGACATCCTTGCAGTCCAGGGGACTTGTAGGAGTCTTCTCCAGCACCACAGTTCGAAAGCATCAATTCTTCGGCGCTCAGCCTTCCTTATAGTCCAGCTCTCACAGCCATACTTTACTACTGGGAAAACAATAGCTTTGATTAGACGGACCTTTGTCGGCAAGGTGATGTCTCTGCTTCTTACTATGCTGTCTAGGTTGCTGGGCTTTGGCCATTTCTGCTTCCATTTCTTCCCCTTCGATATGCCAGGAAGTGATGGGGCCAGATGCCATGATCTTCGTTTTTTTAATGTTGAGTTTCAAACCAGCTTTTGCACTCTCCTCTTTCACCCTCAACAACAGGCTCTTTAGATCCTCTTCGCTTTCTGCCATTAGGGTGGTATCGTCTGCATATCGGAGGTTGTTGATAATTCTCCCAGCAATCTTAATTCCGACCTCTGATTCATCCAACCCGGCATTTCTCATGATGTACTCTGCATATAAGTTAAATAAGCAGGGTGACAATATGCAGCCTTGTCGTACTCCTTTCCCAATTTTGAACCAATCGGTTGTTCCATCTCTGGTTCTTACTGTTGCTTCTTGACCCTCGTACAGGTTTCTCAGGAGACAGGTAAGGTGGTCTGGTACTCCCATCACTTTCAGAATTTGCCACAGTTTGTTGTGATCCACACAATCAAAGGCTTTAGCATAGTCAATGAAGCAGAAATAGACGTTTTTCTGGAATTCTCTTGCTTTCTCCATGATGCAGCGAATGTTGGCGATTTGATCTCTAGTTCCTCTGCCTCTTCTAAACCCAGCTTGTACTTCCAGTAGTTCTCGGTTCGCATACTGCTGAAGCCTAGCTTGTAGGATTTTGAGCATCACCTTGCTGGCATGTGAAATGAGCGTAATTGTGCGGTAGTTTGAACACTCTTTGGCGTTGCCCTTCTTTGGAATTGGAATGTAAACTGACCTTTTCCAGTCTTGTGGCCACTGCTGAGTGTTCCAGATTTGTTGGCATATTGAATGCAGCACTTTAACAGCATCATCTTTTAGGATTTTAAATAGCTCGGCTGGAATACTGTCATCTCCGCTAGCTTTGTTGTTACTCATGCTTCCTAAGGCCCACTTGACTTCACTCTCTAGGATGTCTGGCTCAAGTTCAATGACCGCACTATCATGGCTATCAGGGACATTCAGATCTTTCCTGTAGAGTTCTTCTGTGTATTCTTGCCACCTCTTCTTAATCTCATCTGCTTCTGTTAGGTCCCTGCCTTCTTTGTCCTTTATCATGCCCGTCTTTGCACAAAACGTTCCCTTGAGATCTCCAATTTTCTTGAAGAGATCTCTAGTCTTTCCCATTCTGTTGTTTTCCTCGATTTCTTTGCATTGTTCATTTAAGAAGGCCTTCTTGTCTCTCCTTGCTATTCTCTGGAACTCTGCATTCAGTTGGGTATATCTTCCCCTTTCTCCCTTGCTTTTCGCTTCCCTTCTTTCGTGAGTTACTTGTAAAGCCTCATCAGACAGCCACTTTGCTTTCTTGCATTTCTTTTTCTTTGGGATGGATTTCGTTGCTGCCTCCTGAACAATGTTACGGACCTCCGTCCATAGTTCCTCAGGCACTCTGTCTATCAGGTCTAATCCCTGAAATCTATTCCTCACCTCTACTGTATATTCATCAGGGATATGATTTAGGTCATACCTGAACGGTTTAGTGGTTTTCCCGACGTTCTTCAATTGAAGCCGAAATTTTGCAAGAAGCAGCTCATGATCTGAGCCACAGTCAGCTCGGTCTTGTTTTTACTGACTGTATGGAGCTTCTCCATCTTTGGCTGCAAAGGACATAATCAATCTGATTTCGATATTGACCATCTGGTGACGTCCATGTGTAGAGTCGCCTCTTGTGCTGTTGGAAAAGAGTGTTTGCTATGATCAGCATGTTCTCTTGGAAAAACTCTATTAGCTTTTGTCCTGCTTCATTTTGTACACCAAGGCCATGCCTGCCTGTTATCCCGGTGATATCTTGACTTCCTACTTTAGCATTCCAATCCCCTATGATGAAGAGGACATCTTTTTTTGGTGTTAGTTCTAGAAGGTGTTGTAGGTCTTCATAGAACCGATCAACCTCAGCTTCTTCGGCATCAGTGGTTGGGGCATAGACTTGAATTGCTGTGATGTTGAATGGTTTGCCTTGGATTCGTACTGAGATCATTCTATCATTTTTAAGATTGTACCCCAGTACTGCTTTTCCCACCCTTTTGTTGACTATGAGTGCTACTCCATTTCTTCTAAGGGATTCTTGCCCACAATACTAGATATGATGGTCACCTGAATTAAATTCGCCCATGCCTGTCCATTTTAGTTTGCTGATTCCCAAGATGTCGATGTTCAATCTTGCCATCTCATGTTTGACCACCTCCAGCTTACCTTGATTCATTGATCTGACATTCCAGGTTCCTAAACAATATTGTTCTTTACAGCATCGGATTTTCTTTTCACCACCAGACACATCCACAGCTGAGTGTCCTTTCGGGTTTGGCCCAGCCGCTTCACTCTTTCTGGAGCTACTTGGAAATACCCTCTGCTCTTCCCCAGTAGCATATTGGACACCTTCCGACCTGAGGGGCTCATCTTCCGGCGTCATCTCTTTTAGCCTTGTGATACGTTCCATGGGGTTTTCTTGGCAAGAATCCTGGAGTGGGTTGCCATTTCCTTCTCCAGTGGTCCACATTTTGTCAGAACTCTCTGCCATGACCTGTCCGACTTGGGTGGCCCTGCACGGCATAGCTTATGGCTTCACTGAGTTACGCAAGCCCCTTCGCCACAACAAGGCAGTGATCCATGAAGGGGAACATCACCTTGGGCTACAGCATCTATGACAGCTCTTACGATGGTAGAATGACTTCTGATGCCTTATTAGACATGCTCTCCACTGGGCACGCTAATGTCCCCAACTACAACTGTGGGAGATGGAACGAACCATTGGTTGTTCTTGAAGGATGCCATTCTGACATCTCCATCCAGATTTCAAACATGTTGGGCATGTACAAAATCCCACAGGTGAGGGTGGTGGGCTGTTTGAAGGGTGAATCTAATTCCACTTTGCATTTTCTCCAAAGCACTGAAAAAGTCAGCAGTGGCCATTCACAGTGAGACTGGAAATGTAGTGCTGCAAGTAACCGGCTTTCGATTGAGATCAGTGCTTTCAGCTGCCTGGAAAATCCAGCCACTGTGGTGATATTTAGATACCCTGTGCAGCACATTTGTATCTGTGTTTACTCAGAAGTAAATCTGAGTATTTAGGATACTAAATACCCTTGCATTCGAGGGTGTTTTAGCTTTGCAGCTTTAGGGATCTTCCTTTCATTTTATTAAAAATTAAAGAGGGAGGGGTGGACAAGAAGGACTGCTGGATCAGTCACAGCAGGATGTGTTCTACTTCTTGGCTTCAGGAGGACGTCTGGTTGACCACTAAGGGAGCAGAATCCTGCACTTGCTGGGGCTTTGGTCTGATTCAACAGGAGCTGCTGATGTTCCATGCCCAACAGTGTGTGGTGGGAGGAAAGGGGGGTCCCATTGTTTGCCAGGTGATATATTGGAGTGTCTGCCCATTGTTCCTTCCCATTCTGTCAAAGGAATACCCTTTGTATAGTTGGCGGGGCCACAGAATACAAACTGTGCCACTGAATGGCTGGTGGTGCATAGGAATGTCGGAAAAGCTTCTCCCCGCTGAAGTTCTCCAAATTCCAACTCCAAGCTTCTTCCAACATGAGCCCATATCACATTGCAAGTTTTGCTCTTTTCTTTTTGCATGAAAATGTGTGCACATTTTTGTGCCTATTTTTTTCAAAATGTATGCATCAATTGTGCACGTCTTTGGAATGTTTGGATTCTTCTCCCGGTGATTAAAGATGAGATTGGGAGGTGTGACCTGGGTAAATCCTGATTAGAAATGAACTGAATTAATTGTTCCTATGTCCCAACTGGCACCTTAGCCTTTCAGAATTCTCTTTCAATGATGCCTGAAAATGTGATTGATCATAAAATTAGGACCAACTGCTCCATCCTCAGACAATCTACCCAGAACGTTGTACAATCTGATGAGATTCCCAAAATATCAGATGAAGAATGGCAGAATTAAACAAGCTTTCCCATTTTTCATGGACATCTGCTAACAGGGGCCCTACTGGAATAGGTTTGATAGGCATGAGCAAAGCAAGCAGGGATCTCCTGGCACCGGATGGGATGGGTTCCTGCAACACAATGACCAGCATCTCTCTACAGGAAGAGATGTGGAGAGATGAACTGCATCCTAGAGTAATAGAGGAACTGACATAAGAACTCTCAGAACTGCTTTCTATTCTCTTTGAGAAATCATGGAGGACGGGTGAAGTGCCAGATGACTAGAGGAGGGCTAATGTTGTCCCTATCTTCAAAAAGGGCAAAAAGGAGGAACCTGGGAACTACAGGCCAGTCAGTCTGACCTCAGTCACTGGGAAAATTCTGGAGCAGATGATAAAGCAATCCATCTGGAAGCACCTTGAAAACAATGCCATGATTACTTGAAGCCAACATGGATTTGTCAAGAACAAGTTGTGCCAGATGAATCTGATCTCATTTTTGATCAAGTAACTTCCCTAGTGGACCGTGGGAATGCTGTAGACATCATATTCCTCGACTTCAGCAAAGCTTTCTACAAAGTGCTCCATGATCTCCTGATAAGCAAACTAGCTCAAAGTGGGCTAGATGAAACAACGATCCGGTGGATCCACAGTTGGCTACAGAATCGGACTCAAAGAGTGCTTATCAGTGGGAACTTCTCAAACTGGGGAGAGGTAACGAGTGGGGTACTGCAGGGCTCAGTCCTGGGCCCAGTGCTCTTCAACATTTGTATTAATGACTTGGAGGAGGAGGTGCAGGGAATGCTGATCAAATTTGCAGATGACACCAAATTGGGCGGGATAGCTAATACTTTGGAAAACATAAACAAAATTCTAAGTGATCTTGATAGGCTGGAGTGCTGGGCAGAAAACAACCGAATGACATTTAATAGGGATAAATACCAAGTTCTGCACCTCGGAAGAAGAAACCAAATGCACAGTAACAAGATGGGGGATACGTGGCTCAACAACACTACAAGAAAGAAGGATCTTGGAACTGTTGTCAGTCACAAGCTGAAGATGAGCCAACAATGTGATGTGGCTACAAAAACAGCAAATGCTCCTTTGAGCTGCATTAATAGAAGCATAGCTTCCAAATCCTGGGAAGTACCAGTTCCCCTCTACACAGCACTGCTTAGGCCTCATCTGGAGTACTGTGTCCAGTTCTGGGCACCACACTTGAAGAAGGATGCAGACAAGCTGGAGAGGGTTCAGAGGAGGGCAACGAAGATGATCAGGGGACTGGAAACAAAGCCCTATGAGGAGAGACTGAAAGAACTGGGCATGTTTAGCCTTGAGAAGTGAAGACTGAGGGGAGATAGGATAGTGCTCTTCAAGTACTTGAAAGGTTGTCACAGAGAGGAAGGCCAGGATCTCTTCTCGATCATCCCAGAGTGCAGGACACGGTATAATGGGCTCAAGTGACAGGAAACCAGATTCCGGCTGAACATCAGGAAAAATGTCCTGACTGTTAGAGCAATACGACAATGGAACCAATTACCTGGGGAGGAGGTGGGCTCTCCCACACTGGAGGCGTTCAAGACGAGGCTGGACAGCCATCTGTCAGGGATGCTCTGACTTGGATTCCTGCATTGAGCAGGGGGTTGGACTCGATGGCCTTGTGGGCCCCTTTCAACCCTATTATTCTCTGATTCTACAGAAGTCTTTGCACTCTACACATTCGGCAAGACTCCTGCACCAACCTGCATTATAAGCTGCCTTGCAAATATTCATTCAAAAGGGAGAGTATAGATCTTCCACATACTTCTCTCACAGGTGTTAACTTTTCACAGGGAAACACAGGGTTAAAAATACTATGGTTTAGAATTCCATTCAGCTTGTTTTCAGCAGACACATTTGTCCTTACAGACTTTTCCTTGTCTTTGCAAACTTTTCACTAAACTCTCAGCCTGTGAATTGGAATAAACTCAGGAAAAGCAAGGGGTTCAATCTAAAGCCAGGAGGAATGTTTAACATTTAAGGAAGTTGGGAAAAGCATAGTAGCATATTAGAGAATTCTGTCGTAAGCTGAACATGTACACTTCACTGAGCATACAGTATAGTAAGAAGTAAACAGACCCAAGGAAAAGAAATGGGGGGCAACCTGTGTTTATGGAAATGTGTAGCTCAGCAAACCTGACAAGTTTTGAAACAAATGCATCAATCTAAATCATTGCTAACAACTTTGGAAAAAATAACAACAAATTGCTAGAAACATCCTATTATGCAGGAAACATATGTCAGCAGTTCAAAATGCATCATAAAAATGGAGAAGGGAAATTGTGTCTTGTAGCCACATTGTATATTTGTGTGTTCAGTGCTGTTATGTCATGAAATACTGACACCGCTTAATATTTTGTATTAAAAATGTAAAAGAAAAAAGAGAAAAAAAGACACACCTGATCTCAGAGTCCCCAATTCAACAACCTTATGTGTTAATACCAGGAATTTTGTAAAATTACAATTTCCTTAGAGACACTTTGCTGTCGAATATAGCATGGGCTCTGTAAGCTGCTGACCCCTGAACAAGCTAAATGCAGAAGCCCGTATATAAAAAAACTGATGACAAAGACAAATCTGACACACCAGTCATTCTTAGTAATGTTAGGGTAACCAATACTTGAGTTTTCATCTGGAGCAAATAACAACTCTTCTTTTCCTTGCAGGTCAATCATGCTTTTGCTTCTCAACTTCAGAATAATAAAGCGCAGTTCCCGTTTTTCTATCCATTAATCCCCAAAGAAAAAAACCCATATGTGAGGATTGTCCAACTGCTCTTGCATTTCAGATGGACATTGGTTGGTCTTGTCACTCAAGACACTGACTATGGAGAGAAATTCAAGAGGACCTTGACACCTCTCCTTACCAGGAGTGGCATTTGTGTTGTTTTCATGCAAAGCATCTCAAATATGTTCTCATACCAAGTACATGTCCAGAAGGCTTCACTCCACACATCAGGAGACGTCAATGTTTTCATTTATGGTGCAGAAAGCAGGTTCTTCTTAGCTGGAATATACATTACCCAAGCATACAGTGATCACTTTATTAAAAGTGAAGCAGGGAAAGTCTGGATCACCACAGCTCTGTGGGACTTCAATTTGGAATTGGGGATGTATCAAAAACCTTCCAACCCCATTTATATATTTTCCTTCCTTATCCAGCCAAAAAAAAGGAGTGAAAATGATGATGTTTTGCATCTTTCATTCCTTATCTCAACATTTAGGGAAGAAGCATTGAATTGCACCTATTCAAAGCATGGAACATCTGTGAAAGGCTGGACAAGATGCACGGAGAAACAAAAACCAAAGGCCCAGTCCAATGAGGACATGGAGATAATCCTGTCTGCAGACAGCTACATCAATTATAACACTGTCCAGGCTGTGGCCCGTGCTTTAGATGCTGCTGATACATCCAGATCCAAGAGGAGGCTGGTGGAGGGTGGAGGCAGACAGGATGTTCAAAGGTTACAGCCATGGCAGGTATTCCCTTTTCCATCCCAGATATTTCAATTGAACATGATGATCAGAATCATTACCTCGGAGTTGGATAATGAGAAAATGTCAAATGTTGTAGCAAAGTGAAATGTTGTATTTCTGGAGCAAACCCAGTTGTGAAATTCCCTGTACTGGAAAAGTGCCTAATGGTCATGTTTTATACAAGATCAAATACAAGATTAACTATAGCTCCTCAGACTGTTAAAGCAGACCGAGGGGATATTCAACCAGATTCCTTGGGGGAATTGAGAAGACATATATGTACTTGTGTCGGGTCCTGAGTCCCTTGCATTGGTCGGCAGAACTAAGCTATCAGATGTTGTCGCATGTTTGCTAATGGCTGGTGTGTTTCATTGTTTGACCCTTCCCTGAGATCCTCCAAGTGCTGCAATGCAATCATCATGGAAGGAATGTATTTGGATGAGAATGGAGATAAGGCAGTGGAATGAAGCCTTGTGAATGATAACACACAAGCCCTTGAGTCTGGAACCAGTCCTGAGTCATTGGAGATTCAAATGTGAAATGGGCAGAACTGAGATACTGACTGGGTTCAGGCTAAGCATCAGTGTGTTGTTATCGTTAGTGGTTGCAGAGTGGCTTAGTGTGACATCGGAACCCAGAGCATGTTTGCCATTGTGGGTAGTTTGGCATGACCAAGCGACCCTGAGAACCCATAGCTTGTCTTAGGGTTGTTTAGGGTGGCGTAGCGTGCTGTCTGACCTGCCAGGTTTATTTCTATATGAGTTGTCTGGAACAGCTCAACAGCTAGCTGGCTGAGAGGTGAAGAACCCTCTCCATTTCATTGCCCTGCCATGAAATTTATCCGAAGTTTGCCCCTGTTTTACTGCTCAGCCATGAGATTTATGCAAATGCCCCCCTTCTACTACTCTGCCAGTAATTCTGCATAATTTTTGTGAGCCTGCTCATTGCTCTGTAACCCTCATGTACATCTGACAGCTAGCAATGGAGCTTCTTGCTGCAGGACAGAAGAGAGAATGGAACTGCCATTGGCAGATGATCGTCTGCCTTGAGAAATGGGTGAGTCACCCAGCCACCATGGTTGCTTCTCAGGGTAGATTAGTGTGACGTCTGAATGCACCAATTGTAACAGCTTTCCTGCTCACTAAAAGCTGCTTTTTCCTCTGCCATTTCAGCTTGACCCTTTCCTGAAGAACCTTCAGTTCGACAATATTTCTATCATAGATGGAATGTATCTGAACAACAACGGAGACCTGGCAGTTGACTTGGACATTGTGAATTGGGTGGTGTTTCCCAATCATGCTATTGTCAGTGAGATGTTTGGGAGTATAAAAAGACAGAGATTCTCAGGCTTCAACTTCACCATTGAGAAGGATGCCATGGTGTGGCCCAAACTGCTCAACAAGGTAGGGGAAATCATTCAGTCCATCTCATTCTACTGACCATCCCGGATCCTGGAATCCAAAGTATCCTATGCCCCCTCCCCCCAGGTGCCGACCATAGGAGTGCTTCCCACCATTCCAAGAGAAGAAGGAAGTTTATACCCCTGATTCTGTCTTCTTTACACAATTGTATGTATTTCATAAATAACCACAATTCTGTTATTATACAGGGAAATCTCAGTGACTATGAAGGTGAGGTGCCCTCATACCAATATCTGATGTCCTATGGCACCTCAGGTGGGCAAGTTGTATCTGGAAACATATGAAAAAGCAACATCTTCCTCAGAAAATCCCATTTCTATGTACCTTGTGAGGTGGGGGAGATTCGTTGATGATGCTCTCTTTTTCTGGAGAATCCATGCATTGGAAAGATTTTATGGGAGGGGGAATTCAAATGTTGGAAACATTCAGTATGATACCTGCCAGAATTACATAGAGATCAATTTTATACATGGGGGAATGAATCCTGTGCACCACAGGCAGTGTCTAGCAGGCCATAGGATACTTTGGATTCCTGGATCCAAGATCAGAAAGAAGGTTCTGACCTCGGGTCCAGGAATCCACAATCCTTGCCCCTCTCCCTCCCAGCTGGCACGGAGAGAACCATGCCGACTGTCTCTCTAAGGTCAGAAATACAACCTCCGAGAGAGGGGAAAGGTGTCATTCCACTTCCAGTGGGTGGTAGGTAGGTGTAGAAAATCCTTTGGTGGAAATACTGCCTTACTTAGGGCACAATTCAGGATCTGCAGATTGTGTTTAATACACTCCATCTGTGTCTTGTCAGTTGTCAGGCATTCTCTGCTCCTTTGTCCTTTCATTCACCAATTTGGATTGTTCAGTTCTGTTCATTTTATTACTTCTTGACCACGCAGGCAAGATGTAGACAGAAAAAAAAACCCACAAGCAGGGGGTTGGACTTGATCATCTTGTAGGCCCCCTTGCCCCTCATTGAGCAGAGTGCACAAAAACAGGATTGCTGCACACCAGAGACAGAAAGACATCACATATGTATATAACATTGTGTTGTTGTTGTTGTTTAAAAATTGTATATACCTGCATGTATTTTACAGCAACTATTGTATTTCTATATGACCAAACCTGTGTACAATTCTGGGAAATTAAAAAAGCAGTCCACATGACTGAGGAATCTACTCAGCTTGGGAAAACCAGTCCTTCGCAATTTCCAGGGACTGAATGTACAGAAACCTGATGCCATTTCAATCTGTTGCAGATTTCTCCACTATCCCTAGGCACAATCCTGTGAATGTTTGGACAGAAAAAGTCCTACAATAGCGTGACTGGCTGGGGAATGTTGGGAGTTGTAGGAGAAGGGGTGGAGGGCATTAATAGAAGTACAGCTTCCAAATCCCATGAAGTACTAGGTCCCCTCTACTCAGCACTGGTTAGGCCTCATCTGCAGTACTGTGTCCAGTTCTGGGCACCACACTTGAAGAAAGATGCAGACAAGCTGGAGAGGGTTCAGAGGAGGGCAACAAAGATGATCAGGGGACTGGAAACAAAGCCCTATGAAGAGAGACAGAGAGAACTTGGCATGTTTAGCCTTGAGAAGAGAAGACTGAGGGGAGATAGGATAACACTCTTCAAGTACTTGAAAGGTTGTCACAGAGAGGAAGGCCAGGATCTCTTCTTGATCATCCCAGAGTGCAGGACACAGAATAATGGGCTGAAGTGACAGGAAGCCAGATTCCAGCTGAATGTCAGGAAAAACGTCCTGACTGTTAGAGCAATATGACAATGGAACCAATGACCAATGGAACCAATGGAACCAATGAGTTAGTGGGCTCTCCCACACTGGAGGCATTCAAGATGAAGCTGTACAGCCATCTGTCAGGGATGCCTTGGCTTGGACCCCCTTGCTTGCCTGATGCTGTGTGCATCTAGTTGGGCAAATGCAGCAGTCTCTGCTCCTCTGCTGACCCACCATTCTGAGGAAAATGTGAAACAATGATTTCTTTGCAGAGCAGACCTGCCTATGAAAGATTGTATGGAATGTAGGAACAAAACAAGCAAGATTTTCTACTTCTGCTACTAGGAAGCTATAATCTCCTTGCATCAACCACATCATGGGGATTAAGTTCTCAAATACAATCAGGAAGGTGCCTTGGAAGGGATCCATACCCCATCTGGTGCAGGGGTGACACTGCCAACTAGCAGCGCTCCTTCGAGATCGGGAAGGATTTTCCCTGGTCACCTGCCCAACCATCCTGCAAAAGGGCTGTGTTCGAATAGGCCTTCGGAAGTTAAATTATGCATTCATAGATAAAGAGCCCAGAGTATGCGTGACACTTCATTCAGAGGAATGGGACATGTCACTGCCCTAAGGAGCTTACAATCTAAAATAGGATACAGTGGAAGCCAGCAACGAAGTGCAGGGATGTGGTGGAACCAGCGGTAAACAGGTAACCAATATGCCGTTGTTGCAGCTTCAAACGTGTAGGGTTATTGATGGGCTTCAAGTTGAACTTGGGCTAGAGGCCCTCTTGGGTCCTTTCCATTTCTGTGTCCCCACTGAAAAACTACTCCTCCCCATGTGCCTCGATAGTCCTTCTTGTTTCTGCTTAGCCCCTGCCACATTCCAGATGTGTGGAGAGCTGTCGCCCTGGGTTCATGAAGGCGATTCAAGAAGGAAAGCCATCTTGCTGCTATGACTGTGTCCCCTGTGCAGAAGGAACCATCTCAACTGAGGAAGGTGGGTGATTCAGAAGGCCATATTGCCCCTGAGGTGGAGGGCAAACATTCACCCAGACGTTTTGTGTCCAGGATTTGTAAATACATTTCTAAACATGGTGCAAATATCCTTGGAGGATGGACTGGGGTGGGGGCAGGCAGTGGATTGGGCAGGGAGCAGTGCCACAAGCAGCCCATGTGTGGCATCTCCATACACTGAATGGTGACACCACGTCGACCTGGCCGAGCCATGCCTAAAATGAACGCATGCCTTAGATTGGGGGTGCACAGGTCAATCTGTCTCTGTCCACCATGGCCTGTGAAGTGCAGGGAGGCAGGGAAGAGGAGAGCAGCAGCAAGGCAGCAGCAAATGTAGCAGGAGAGAAGCAGCTCTGTTTGAAATTGCACTCCTAAGGTGAACTCCCCTCCATTGTGTCAGGTTCGGCTATCTGACACTCTCTGGCAAATTGGCACAGTCCACACCAAAGGTCTTTATTTATCAGGTTATGCAGTTCAGCTTTCCAGAGCTCGTGGCCTTTATTATCCTCAGCAAATCACATGGCCAATGCAGAAACTATCAGCTCACTGCTTTCTTCAAGAGGCAGCCTCAAGGCGAGAAATCATGCAGAGTCAGAGTCCCAGCAATATACTACACAGCAGAATCTTAGTGATAGTGATTAGTATTATTAGTGTTACAAGGCAGAGAAGAGTTCAAGATTCCTAATAGGTCCAGGCAAGAAAGCATTTCAGTCATTTAAGACGTTGTTCCCAGCAAAGGCTCTTCAGCTAAAGGTTCTCTTCTGCTAAAGGTCCCCTTCTGATGTTTTCTCCTGACATCTGCCGGTAAACAAGCAGTGTGTCTGAGAGATACATATTTTCTGCCATCTTGAATGGACCCCTCAAATTAGGTGATACTTCAAAAGCCACCTCCCTTGGGGAATGTTCCCCCTGCTTGGCTCTCACGGTCCAAAAGTCTCAATCAAAGGCCTCCTTCAAGGCTGCATTTTCCAGCTGTGGCTGATAGGGAGGATCGATGTGTACTCATATGGGAAGCAAGCAGAGCCAACATTCCTGGCATCCAGGTTCCCATGAGTGTACTGCATTCTAACTCATCCCCCTAAGTCTCTGAATCATACCCCAGCTCTGAAATCATAGCACCCACAGCAGCACTTGGGCTAGGCTCCCCAAGTTGACAATGATCTTTTGATGGGGAGGGGAGATAGACTCTCTCTCTCTTTCTTTCCTTTCCTAGCTCACGAGAAGCAGCAGCTTCCCCACTCTGGAAGACCAAAAAAGTCCAGGAAGAAGGGGGAGGAGGGGCAAAAGCCAATCGATGTGGAGCTCCAAACCAATCAATTTACCAGGGAGCTTTATTTTTTTCCCAACCTGGGTGCAAGCGGGCACACACCCGCTTCCTGGCTTTCCCTCTGTGACCTCCTTCCCACTAGGGATGGCGGAGAATTTCTCCCCGAAACTTCGGGGGGCCGAGCGCCAACGTGTTCGGCCCCCCGAACAAGTTTCGGGGAGAAATCCTCTGAACCCCCCCACCCCCCGCAGCCCCCCCGGGACGGGACTTACCTTCACCGAATGTCCCTCCCGGTGGCGGGTCCGGCCGGCGGTTCGGCGGGTGTTCGAGCGGGGCGGGAGCAGCAGCCGGTCTTTTGACCGGCTGCCGCCGCCGCCATTGCAATCAAAGAAAAAAAAAAACACCCCCTGATAGGCTACATGACGATTCACGTAGCCTATCACGGATAGATCTGCAAAGTCAGCCATGATAGGCTATGTCAATCGTCACGTAGCCTATCACGGGTGACTTAAAAAAAAAAAAAAAGCGCGTATGGATAATGGCGGCCCCCATAGGGAGCCGCCATTCCCGTTCCTTATTTGGTCGCTGTAGTCTACGTAAATGTTTACGCAGACTACGGCGAAAATAAGGGCAACGCTATTTGCGTTGCCCTTATTTTCGCCGTAGTCTACGTAAACATTTACGTAGACTACAGCAACTAAATAAGGAACGCGAATGGCGGCTCCCTATGGGGGCCGCCATTAGCGTACGCGCTTTTTTTTTTTTTAAGTCACCCGTGATAGGCTACGTGACGATTGACGTAGCCTATCACGGCTGACTTTGCAGATCTAGCCGTGATAGGCTACGTGAATCGTCACGTAGCCTATCAGGGGGCGTTTTTTTTAAAAAAATAAAACTTTCGCGTTCGCTGCCGGGCAAGGCAGGAAGCCTCCTCCCTGGCCTGAATTTTGGCCGGGGCGAGGCGGGA